>NW_022196915.1:82095808-82097853 GCF_008632895.1 Mastomys coucha | reverse complement strand
TTTTTTGATTGATAGCCTTGGGACAGCATGTGTTTTCTTCTCCTTCATCAAATGTGCCCTTGTGGAGTATTCTGTCAAGATTTTAATCTCATTAACATGATTTTGGAGATAAGGCAAATAACAATGGTTTTAGAAATCACCCATTTCTATTTTGATGTCTACATCTTAACTAGAGGGTCCCCTCTCACATAATTAATTATTTATTAAGATTTATCAAATCAAGCAAGACAGAGATAAGCTTAGCCCTGCAATCTATTTTATGCTCACATAAGAATCTGAACAAACCCAGAATATAATCATGTAATAGATAATACTAGAGACATATTCATTATATATTTATGATTTCTCATTAATTAACTGCCCTGCTTCCTAAAATTGAATTTTTCCTAAAGTTAGTGTGTGCAGAATACTAATTCATTTTCAATGATAAATAATAAGTATGCTAGTATTTGTCCTTGAATCTTTAAATTATTTTTCTAAATGGTTCTTCAATGTTACTAAATATCTGCACTGTTTATGGGGTATATATCAGTTTCAAAAGTATAACAACCAAAACTTGCTGTTTTATTAACAGCAAGATAGTGCATTAAACAAATACTATTAGCTGTGGCAATATAGCTCATATACTTGCATCAGTTATTTATATAAAGGCATCTCAAAGACCTCCATAGTCCATGACCTCTTTTGTCCTGGCTTGCAAATGCTATGAATTCTTCCAACATCTCCTCCTCTAGTTATAACCTATCTCATAAATGCAGCAAACATGATGCATTATTTTGAAGTGGAATTAATTTTTGACTTACAAATGCCCATTTGTCTGACCTCATTCCTGAGTAGTAAAATAATTTCTGCTATTGTTACAGAATCAGTCACCAAAAAAAAAAAAATGCCTAACTAAATTAAACCTTTTCCCAGTGAGGGATATTTTCATGTTACTTTTGGTGCTTGAGGTTCTCTCTATACCATTTTTAGGCTTGGTCATTCTTCCTTTATTCTAAGAGCAATCCTAACCTAATCACCCTGGGTATTGCACTTTCATGTATTCACTTTCTAAAGAAATTTAGGGAACTTACCCATATATAGAAGCTTCAGAAAACTAGATTCTCACATGGCACTGATGCTGTTAGCTTACTAATTGTAATTTAATACTTGGTAGCGTAGCCTACTCTCTTATTCTCCTGACAATACAAAATACAAGCTAAAGTGAGGGAATAAATCTCAACAACTGGGTTTAAGGAGATGGCTCAACAAATAAGGGCACTTCTAAACTTATAATGGATCTGGTTCTGAGTCTTAACACCCACCAGGTAGCACAGAATTGTTTATAATTCCAGTCCCAAGGTATATGATACCTCTAAGAACAATACATGTACCTGTTGTACAGACATACATGCAGACAAACCCCAGTATACATAAAATTAAGTTAATTAATAAACAAAAACCTAACATTATAAAACTTTACTGGAATCATCATATGTATGGTGGCCATAAGTTCAGGGGAAGAACAAATCAAGTGCTAATATTTTATGATTTAATATAACCTTAAACTGTCTTATAAATATTATTCCCATGTCCATAGATTTGTGCAGTTCCCAACCTCATTAGAGAAGCATCTTTTTGTACTGGGTGGCAGTTGAGATATAAATTCACAACTACCCAAAGTACAGACAAATGCTTGGAACATCCTTGGTCTTAAATAGAATGTCTCTAAGGTTTACGCTTTACCAGAGTAGAGACAGTTGAAAGATTGTGGATGTCAGCATTTGAAGAGGGCTACTGAAAAAGAGATATCTTAGACATGACAAGATTTTTGCACACTAGAGGGGCATGATATCCCTCTTTCCTAAGTAAGAAGCTAGTGGCAGATGATGGCTGCTACAGAGGAATCGCTTTTATTCAGGAATATGGTTCCTGGTAGGTTGCTCATGTTACAGAGGATGGCTTTATACAGATTTGCAAAGAAGCCACACCATTTTGACTCACTGGGTTGCAGTATTCTTATTTTGAAAGGAGAACATTCTCAAAAAAAAAAAAGAAAAAAGAAA
>NW_022196915.1:82051227-82090308 GCF_008632895.1 Mastomys coucha | reverse complement strand
TGAGATATGATTTAAGATCCAATTCTTGCTTTTCTGGTGTTTTGGGATATCCAGGACTTGGTGCAGTGTGAGTACTAGGTTCTGATGAAGCCTGGTTACTGTTGGTAGTATTCCTGCGTTTGCCTTTTGCCATCTTTTGCTTTTTGGTGTTAGGTGTTCTTAGTGTCTCTGGCTAGAGCTTGTCCTGTTCTTGCTGCCCTGCAAGTCCCCTGCAACTCCTGGGGCCTGTTCCTCCAAGGTAGCTGTTCTGATCTCAGAAACTCACCCAAGAGAGAATGTTGGATCCAGCCTGGGTCTCTGGCTTAATGTGCTCTCTGGAGGTAGGCCCTCCACTTGCAGGGAAGGGGCAGAGGAGGACGCTGAACCCCCCTGTCACTCGGAAGCTGAGAGGATCATGTCCCTGCAGACCTGCGGCTCCCCTGGGAGTCGTGGGGCCTGTGGCTCCCTGCTGGCTGCTCAGGTCTCAGAAATTCACCCGAGAGAAAATGGAGGATCCTGCCAGGGTCTCTGGCCTAAGGCGCCTCCAGGCTGTCCGCTCCAGTCTCAGAACCTCACCTGAGAGAAAAGGGTGGATCCCGCCCGGGTCTCTGGCTTAATGTGCTCTCTGGAGGTAGACCCTCCACTTGCAGGGAAGGGGCAGAGGAGGACGCTGAACCCCCTCTGTCACTGGGAAGCTGAGAGGCTCTATTGGGAATTTTAAGGGAGGATTTGCCAAAAAAAAAATCATAAAAGTACCCTGCATATATCTGCTGTATTCTCAAATAATAAACTGAAATATTATTTTAAAAGATTTGTTTCTCAGTACTCTAGACTATTTTTTTACTTAAGGTTATGCTTATAGCCTTAAGGATGATTCATTAATTTCACAGTAGTAGAGTATACAAATATTTTTTATCCTCCTGTCCATGATACATTTACATTACACAATACTGCTATCCAGTCACCAAAATGAACAGCAACCTATCATCTGTGACAACACAGTCGAACTCTAAATCAATCCGACACAGAAATAAAAGCAGCTCATTATGTCACTAACATATGGAATCCAAAAATGGTAATTTCACAAGAAGTGGGAGTGGGGTTGTAAGAGGGGGAAGACAGCTGGCCATCATTACCATGTTGTAGTTAGGTAAAAGCAAGAAGTTCTAATGTACAGCTTGTATTGTGAGGTAGCTAAACACACTGTAAAATACCATTTGTATTAAATAAGAAAATATGCATTACAATGAAAGATGCTGAATACTTTAATCAAGATATGATTTAATCTGGTTTGGAAATTACACAATAAAACATGTATTAAAACACCACATGGTTCCAATCAATGGCTGTGATCTTAATGTTTTATGAACTATTTGAAATACATTTAATTTTTAAGATATTTACAAATCTTAAGGATAAAATTCTTTATACCTTAAATCCCTATACAGTGCTAGGACTGAAGATAAAAAAATACTTCCCTCAAAGTTTACTTTAAATTTAATTATATGCTGAGTTGGTCATCTACTTTAAGAAGTCTCTGGCTGTTATTTTACTGTCAATTTCAATAGTATTTTTGATAATTTTTCTAATGCTTGAAATCATTTTTAGTGTGGACCCTTTCCACCAGAAGTTCCAACTAGGCTTATTCAGCCATGATATAGGGATATTCAGAATCCAGGGTATTTTTATCATGATGGCAATTACAACATGTCCTCTCTTGGTGTCACAAACATTTGTGAATACAACATTTCTTTTCTTTCTTTTTTTTTAATTTTTTTAGATATATTTTTATTTACATTTCAAATGATATCTCTTTTCCAAGTTTTCCCTCCAAAGGAAAAAAAAAAACCTGTTCCCTCCCCCTTACCACCGCTCATTAACCCACCCTCTCCCACTTCCTGACCCTGACATTCCCCTACACTGTGGCATAGAACCTTAACAGGGCCAAGGGCCTTTCCTCCTATTGATGACTGACTAGGCCATCCTCTGATACATATGTAGCTGGAGCCATGAGTTCCACCATGTGTACTCTTTGGTTGGTGGTTTAGTCCCTGGGAGCTCTGAGGGTACTAGTTAGTTCATATTGTTGTTCGTCCTACTGGGCTGTGAATACAACTTTTCAATTCCCTGGGGAGCAAACTGGGCTTCTCAGAGAGAGCAGATATCAAAGGGGCTTTATTCAATAGTGACCCTGAACAAGGGTGGATATCTCCATAGCTGAGAAAAATTCTCTGGTTACCTGGCTGGAAGAGATAGCTGGGCCAGAGCTGAGCTGGTCTCTGAAATTATTCCAGTTCTCACTAAATATAATGAAATTAACATAGTAACCAATCAAAAGTTCACTAATATCACTGTTTTGTCTACCACCAACTACCTAATCTTTCTGGAAAATTCTCCTAGCCCTGAATAAAAGAGGCCTGCAAGACCTCAACTAATACAAGAAGATTGAAATGATCCTATGCATCCTATATGATCACAATGGACTTCAATAGCACCAAAACAGCAGAAAGCTCACATACGTATGGAAGCTGAACAACACTGTATTTAATGATAACTTGGGCAAGGAAGAAATAAAGAAAGAAATTAAAGACTTTTTATAATTCAATGTAAATGAAGGCACAACACACCCAAAGTTATGGGACACAATGAAAGCAGTGCCTAGAAGAAAACTCAGTTCTGAGTGCCTCAAAAAGGAAACTAGAGAGAGCCTACATTAGCTGCTTAACAGCACACCTTAAAACTGTAGAACAAGAAGCAAATACAAACCCCAGAGGAATAGACAGAAGGAAATAATCAAACTCAGGGCTGAAGTCAACCAAGTAGAAACAAAAGGAACTCTACAAATTATCGACAAAACCAGGAGCTGGTTCTTTGAGAAAATCAACGTGATAGATAAACCCTTAGCCAGACAAATCAGAGGGCACAGAGACAGTATCCAAATTAACAAAATCAGAAATGAAAAGGGAGATACAACAACCGAAACAGAAGAAATTCAAAAAAATCATCAAATCCTACTACAAAAGGCTATACTAAACAAAACTTGAAAATCTGGATGAAATGAACAACTTTCTAGACAGATACCAAATATCTAAGTTAAATCAGGATCAGATAAACCATCTAAAGCATCCCATAAGCCCTAAAGAAATAGAAAGCAGTTCTTAAAAGTCTCTCAACCAAGAAAAGCCACGACTAGGTGGGTTCAGACCTTCAAAGAAGACCTAAACCAATACTCTTCAAACTATTCCACAAAATAGAAACAGAAGGAACACTACCTAATTCATTCTATGAAGCCATAGTTACACTGCGTATTCTTCTTTGGAGATAGAAAGGTTTCTGTCTAATCAGGGACCTCTCACAATTTCCTTTCATTGAGGACTTCATAAGAGAGATTTTTTTTCTAATTCTATCATGTTTATTGTTCCAAATAGATTTTAAAAACTGGTTGAGTGCATATTACTTTTTGTTTCAGACGACATCATGCATACTTAAGAGGCATTTAACTATTATAAATTATTTTGGTGACTTAAAAATTCAATAAAATTTCAGTAAAAAAGGGGAGGCCTGCAAGACCCTTAGGTCTTCACCATTTTGATAACTGGGTTGACTGCCAAGTGCTGGTATTTCTGAAGAATAAGCATTCTTTGCCTTTGCATACTATTTAAGTCTGAGGTCTCCCTGCAGTGGTTCTTGGACCCTAACAACTTCTTGGATGAAGTATCTAGTAATAAATTGCCTCTTTCAGGAAATATAATGGATATCTCATGAAGATCATAACTAGAACACTGAAAACTTGACCATTAGACCACCACAAACATACTTCCATTTAGACAATGCATTGTGACTACCCAAAGTATTAAACACACGGGAAGACAACTTGTTCCTCTGCGCTACCTTAAAGGCTGTGATTCCTAAAAGAAAAGTGGTTTAATTAGAGCAATTAGTTGGTTTTAGCCAAAGTATCAGCAATAGGTCCCGTAAAGAATGACAGAAACACTGTAGTTAACTTCTTCCTAAAGAGTGGTGGGGTCTAAAATTTAACTCATGCTTCAGAAAAGTACAGTTATAATTCAGTTTGAACAGTAAGGAAATAAACTTTATAGGGACTACCTTCTTTCTGTCTTTCATTCTTCTGCTTGCTTCTGTAGTAAGGATCACTGTTTGTCATCGTTGAAGTATGTCTTACAGATTGGCCTTGTCCTGCTGTGTGGAGTCCAATTGATAGTATGCTTAATTACAAGCTGTATGAGACAGATTGGACAGATTTGGCTGCAGCATGTCAGCCAAATTAATCAGCATAGCTAATGGAGCAGTGAGCACACAAGAGAATCCAAAAAAAAAAAATATATAGACAGAAGGGTCAGAAATTGTTGGTAGAATATTCTCCATATGTATCTTCTGCTTCTTCTCATCTTTTGAGCAGTAGTATTGCCTACCTTTTGTCCTGGGCTCTCTTTAAAAGAATGATATTATACATAGATTTCTGAGACAAAAAATGTATTTATTCATGGAAAAAGATAGAATTGTGTACAGTGTATGAAAATGCTGTAGGTATCTCCTTCAAGGTGTGGTGTGTGTGTGTGTGTGTGTGTATGTGTGTGTGTGTGTGTGTGTGTGTGTGTGTGTGTGTGTGTGTGTGTGTATGTACATGTTTGTGTTTACAGCCACGGGAAAAAATATGTTATTTCAAAGCTGATCAATTTTCTCTAGTATTATTTACCAGTTCCTGTTCAAGTGTTGTCACTATTTCCTATTTCAAATGTCTACTTTTTCTCTAAATACTACTGAAATTAGTTCATATTTACTCTTTTATGAGCTCTTTAGTTCCTTATACACATTTTAAATACTTTTTATAGCCAGGCGGTAGTGGCTCACACCTTTAATCCCAGCACTTGAGAGGCAGAGCCAGGCGGATTTCTGAGTTCAAGGCCAGCCTGGTCTACAGACTGAGTTCCAGGACAGCCAGGGTTACACAGAGAAACCCTGGAAAAACCAAAAAAAAAAAAAATAGCCGATTTTACGCCAGGCAGTGGTGGCACATGCCTTTAATCCCAGCACTTGGGAGGCAGAGGCAGGTGGATTTTTGAGTTCAAGTCCAGCCTGGTGTACAGAGTGAGTTCCAGGACAGCCAAGGCTATACAGAGAAACCCTGTCTCAAAATAAATAAATAAATAAATAAATACTTTTTATATTTGAGTTTCCTCTATCCCCATTATTACCCCTTCCTCACTCATCTCTCCTCTAGCTCTAGATCTACCTCCTTTCTTTCCTTTAAAGAATAACAGGACTTCCAGGAATATCAATCAAAGAGAATATAACAAGGTACAGTAAGACTAGGTATACATAATCATATCAAGGCTGGACAAAGCAACTCATTTGGAAAAAAAGGGTACCACAAGAAAGCAAAGAGTCCACCTCAATTCACTCTGTGGGCTCTGTTCTCCTGGTGTGTTCCTCTGGTTTCTCCAATCAATAAAATTATTTCCAAACCCCAGTTCATCACTTTATTCTGATTTCCTGCTCTATTTTTTTGCTTAAATCATAACACTCTCACTCCACTATCACTTATTCCCAGCCTTTACTGAGAAATGTGTC
The DNA here is from genome assembly GCF_008632895.1 of Mastomys coucha. NCBI lineage: Eukaryota > Metazoa > Chordata > Mammalia > Rodentia > Muridae > Mastomys > Mastomys coucha. Next base: position 82,084,737 of record NW_022196915.1, on the reverse strand, counting down.
ATCATTCTCTCCTTGCTATTCTACAGCAACATAAGCATATAATTCTGTTCTTGAATATAAAATGGTTCTTTCCTTCTTAGGATTTGTCATGTGATTGTAATATATTTGTTAGCAAAGATTTATGTATTCTCCTGAAAGGCTTGTTTGATTCATCATCTAGATAGGTTATTATATCCTTAGCAGGCTCAGTTGATGAACAAACATTATCAATTTGGAAAAACACCAGTTTCACAATGCTCAAGTACATAACATTTTGTTCTAATTTACTTAATAATATTTATAATAAATATTTTAGTCATTGACCTGCACATTAATTCTCTCACCTAATTACAAAGTAAGCAGTGTGACAATAAGATCTTTATTAAAAACTCCATAGTTTATCTATGCAGATTGACATATTATAGTCTGGTTTTATCCCTTTATTTTCAATCCCTAAAAGATTTCTCTAGTGAAGACTTAAAAACAGTACATAAGAATGCTACATATTTTCAAATTTGGTTATTAAAGAACTCTATGAAACAATTAATCTGATTTGTTCATATTTAATTTTTACTGATATCTATAGAAGAAGAGCAATCTGGACAGAGAGACACCAGCATTTCAAGCATAAAAAGACAAGGTAGGAAACTACCTTGGTAATTGCAAGGGAAGGGACACTTTATCCAGGAGTCATCTAATGCAAACTGTATTTTTCTCTTCTAACATATAGAACTTAAACATGAATTTTAGCTGTTTGTTATAACACACTAAGTAAGCCTGTTGTTTAAATATATCCTCTGAATTGAAATATCCTGATTAGGGAGAAGAGGGACTCAAAAGTAAAGGAGCTTTACAAGGCTCAGTACTTTTATAAAAGGTACAGTATTCTCAAGGCTCCTCCCGAAAACTACATAAACATTAGCAATGGCAGAGAAGAGATGCTCTGAACAGGGAACAAGGGATTCCAGTGATGCAGATTTCTCTAGCAGCCAATCTTTCTGCATAAAGTTCTTCCTACTATAGATTCACCAGTCACCATGTAAGCAATCATTCATCTCTCTTCTGGACAGTAACCATAGTGAAGCCATAAATCATTATTAAGCTTAAATAGAACTGTTTCTTTGGTCTATCATTAATGCCTTTTTGGTGTGAGTAGATGGTTAGTCACATCTCCCCAGGCAATCTTGCAAGAGAACTTGTACCCTAACATGAAACAAGAGAATGGCACAAGTGTTGAGGAAAAGCAGTTCCATGTCTGGTATAATTTCTAACACACAAAACTAAGCCTAGCGTATAAACTGATAGAGCCTTTGTGGGGACAACACCACAGAGGTGTTGCTACCTTGTCCTTTGTGATACATGGTGATCATGGTGTTTGTATGTTTCCTGGAATGGTTGATAGGTTATGCAACCAAGGCTGACCCTCATAACAGTGACAGATTCTTGATCGTGATCCCAGGGTGTCTGTCTCTTTCTATGCAGTGTGGGATTTCAAGCTTACTAGTTGACTAGAATTTACTAAACAAGAGCAGGTATGACCGCATATTACTGATATGCTAGAGAATATGTTATAACACATAAAAGTGCTATGCATCATATTGGGTGATAAATAATGTGTATCTTCAGTTTTATGACTTTTAGGGAAGGGACTATAGGCATGCAATATTAGATAAAAAGACATCTATTTTGCCTAAGAAAATTTTCCTGTAACAGTGAAGATTTATAATGGGAAAGGTATATTCCAATTCTATCCTCATCATTATCCTATAATTTAGCATGAAAAGTAGGTAAAGGAAGGAGGATGTGGGACAACTGACTTACTGCTTATTACAGCTAATAAGATGCAAAGGTTTGAGTTTTAGTGTTAGAGCATTTCTTAAAAGACTTTCTTCAGTAAAATCTTGGGTGTCCTGGTAAGAAGCAGATAGTGAGGATGTAGAAAATATGGGTAAAGTAATAGACAACACATAGACTTATTTTTAAATAGAGATAAAGGGAAAATCCATCCATATTTAGTATGAAAATATCAGTCTAGAAAAAGAAATTTTGACAACCAGGGATACTTTGCTTCTGGACAGCATGAGTTAAGAGTAACTTGTAAATAAGCAATGAAAGACCCAATCATTTCTTTAGGTGCTTCTCAACCATTCAGTATTCTTCAGTTCAGAATTCTTTGTTTAGCTCTGTACCCCATTTTTAATAGGGTTATTTGTTTCTCTGGAGTCTAACTTCTTGAGTTGTTTGTATATATTGGATATTAGTCCTCTATTGGATATAGGATTGGTAAAGATCTTTTCCCAAACTGTTGGTTGCTGTTTTGTCCTATTGACAGTGTCCTTTGCCTTACAGAAGCTTTGCAATTTTATGAGGTCCCATTAGTCAATTCTTGATCTTAGAGCATAAGGTATTGGTATTGGTATTTATGAAATTTTCCCCTGTGCCCATGTGCTCGAGGTTCTTTCCCACTTTCTTTTCTATTAGTTTCAGTGTATCTGGTTTTAGGTGGAGGTCCTTGATCCATGTCGACTTGAGCTTTGTACAAGGAGATAGGAAAGGATTAATTTACATTCTCCTCTTCTACAGGCTAACTGCCAGTTGAACCATCACCATTTGTTGAAAATGCTGTCGTTTTTTCACTGGATGGATTCAGCTCCTTAGTCAAAGATCAAATGACCATACGTGTGTGGGTTCATTTCTGGGTCTTCAATTCTATTCCATTGATTCACCTGCCTGTAACTGTCATGATCCTTAGTTATCAGGGAAATGCAAATCAAACAACCTTGAGATTCTACCTCACACCAGTCAGAATGGCTGAGATCAAATACTCAGGTGACAGTAGAAGCTGATGCAGTTGTGGAGAAAGAGGAATACTCCTTCATTGCTGGTGGGATTGCAAGCTGGTGCAACCACTTTGGAAATCAGTTTGGCGGTTCCTCAGGAAATTGGCCTTCATGAGGACCCAGATATAGCACTCTTGGGCATATACCCAGAAGATGCTACAACATGTAATAAGGACACATGCTCCACTATTTTCATAGCATCCTTATTCATAGTAGCCAGAAGCTGGAAACAACCCAGATGTCCCTCAACAGAGGAATGAATACAGAAAATGTAGTTCATTTATACGATGGAGTACTACTCAGCTATCAAAAACAATGATTTCATGAAATTCATAGGCAAATTGATGAGACTAAAAAATGTCATCCTGAGCGAGGTAACCCAATCACAAAAGAACACCCATGGTATATGGTATATACTCATTGATAAGTGGATATCAGCCCAGAAGCTAGGAATACCAAAGATAAAATCCACAAACCACAAGAAACTCAAGAAGAAAGACCAAAGTGTGGATACTTCGATCCTTCTTAGAAGGGGGAACAAAATAACCATGGAAGGAGTTCCAGAGACAAAGTATGGAGCAGAGACTGAAGGAAGGACAACCTAGAGACTTCCTCACCTGTGAATCCTTCCCATATTCAATCACCAAATTCAGACACTATTGCAGATGCCAACATGTGCTGGCTGACAGGAGCCTGATATAGCTGTCTCCTGAGAGACTCTGCCAGTGCCCACTAATACAGAAGTAGAGGCTCACAGCCACCCATTGGACTGAGCACAGGGTTCCCAATGAAGGATCTAGAAAAAGGACCCAAGAAGCTGAAGAGGTTTACAGCCCCTTAGGAGGAAAAACAATATGAACTAGTACCCTCAGGTGTCCCAGTGACTAAACCACCAACCAAATTGTACACATGATGGGACTCATAGCTACAGCTGCATATGTAGCAGAGGATGTCCTAGTTGGTCATCAATGGGAGGAGAGGCCCTTAGTCCTGTGAAGATTCTATGCCCCAGTGTGTAGGGGAATGCCAGGGCCAGGAACCTGGAGAAGGTAGGTTGGTGAGCAGGGGGAGAGGGGAAGGAACAGGGTTTTTTTCCAGAGGGGAAACAGGGAAAGAGGATATCATTTGAAATGTAAATAAAGAAAATATGTAACAAAAATAAATTAAAAACAAACAAGAAAAAAGAAAAAAGAGAAGGGCCCCATCATATCTTGTGTGAACATTGAGCATGGGGACAGCTAATATGAGTCTGAGTGCTATGGGAGTAGAGACTTACTAATACAACTACTGGTGCCCTTTGAAATTAAAAAACAAAAACAAAACTGTAGAACTGAAACAACAGGCTTGGGATTTGTCTCTGGTGGGTAGTCTCCTTCAAGGCATTTGGAGTACTTAACTGTTCCTTTGCTGAGGTACTCACAAATACCAGGGCCTAAGTAAAACCTAAAAAAATAAAGATCATTGTTGAGAGAAATGGACATTGAGGAGGCAGTGTCTAAGACCCACTTTGCTGGGTTTGATATGATTTATTAATAGAAGAGGACAGGTAAGTAAACTCTCTAGGACCTTGAGACTGATGTGGAGCTTTGTGGATTTCCAAGGAGTGTCATTCTGAGGCTAATTGTGTTATTCCCAATGTTCCTAAGAGGGCTGATTTTATTCAAACCAGCACAAGAGCTATCTTCTCACTGGGCTTTAAGACAGACCAAATAATCTAAAATGGCTGGACAGAGACAATTGCAGGTAGATAGATATACACTCGCCCCACAGCACGAGTGGTAGCCCAGATTAAAGGGGTAGAAAAGCCACACATAATACATGTAAGTGCATGATAAAAGGAGCCTGATATGGCTGTCTCCTGAGAGGTCCCAACAGAACCTTACACATACAGAAGCAGATGTTAGCAGCCAACCATTGGACTAAGTGCTGGGTCCCTAATAGAAGAGTTAGAAAAGGGACTGAAGGAGTTGACAGGGTTTTCAAACCCATAGGAAGAACAAAAATATCAAGCAACCAGAATCCCCAGAACTTTCAGGGACTAAAACATGTACAAAAGAGTACACATGGCTCCAGCTGCTTATGTAGCAGAGGATGGCCTTGTCATGCACTAATGGAAGAAGAGGCTCTATAGATGCCCCAGTGTAGAAGAATTGAGGGCTAGGAAGTGGAAGTAGGTGGTTGGGTGGGTGGAGAAACACCCTCATAAAAGCGTTGGGAGGGAGGATGAAGTAGGGTGTTTCCAGGAGGGAGGGAAACAAGGAAAGGGGATAAGGTTTGAAATGTAAATAAAGAAAATATCCAATAAAAAATAAATGTAGTTTAGAGGGCTAGATAGGATAATACTCACTACATACTGAATATTACTCTTTTAACAAAACAATGATACAAGTGATGGTATTATCCCCTGCTGTACTTGGTTTTGTTACCATGGATTTTGGTATACCCTTATATATCTAAGATCAACTAGCATTTCCTTGGAGCATTTAAGAACACTAATGGGTGCAGTTAAATAGTTTAAATGAAGCAACTTATGTGAATTGGAAAGAGAACCCTCAAAATATATTTAATGGAAATCTCATGACCAGTGTCACCTTAGCTCTCAAAGAATTGTTGGTCAGGAAAGTCCACTGTACCCTGAAAAGGCCAAATCCATGTAAAAACAACCACTATTGTTGGTTGGAAGTTAGATCTATGTGGTTAGACATGTGTGTTGAATACACCATATACTATCTATTCTGGGGAGAGTGAAATGTTCCTGGAAGTCAGTAAAAGCTCTTTCCATAGTGGTTTGCTTTCAAAGTACCAAAAGATGTCATATGGGCCATGCATATATGTGTATGTGTGTGTGTGTGTGTTATTTTACCAACATATCAGGGAAGAGATGCCTAGTAAAATTGTGATAGTAATATTTTTGGTGCAATCAACTACTTTGGGATAGCTTTCAACCTCCAGTGTATCAGATTGGGATCATTATTAATAATACAAGACAAAACCTGTATCTGTTTAGTATCTAGGATTAACAACTGATTTTTTTTTCCTTAAAGGGAGGTAAGGGGTTTCTCCAATCAATTGTCAAACAATTGTGTGTATGCCAATAGATTTCCGATACTGCCAGCCTGCAAGCTGTGCCATAGAAGTGACTTTGTGTTTGTTTCACAGTGGATAAGTTACTACAGAGATTCGTAACTGGTCAGGCTCTTTACAGTAAGTGGTTGTTACTATGGTATGTAGACCAGTACTCAGAAAGCACATAAAAAATGCAAGATTCATCAGGCCCCTCATCTAGTATATGAGCAATAACAATTGTTATGAGAGTGGACTTTCCGGTTATCAGCAAGTTCTGAAGGATTTATACAGTGCCCCAGAGGTTCAGCTTTCCATACTGATTAGCGCTCTAGGAGAAAAGAATACAACTACTTTCAAATTACTTCTTATTTTGGAAATGACTGCTTACCCACATAACCTCAATAAATTGACTTGGTTATAATCTAGATGTAGGTAGAATATGTTCTTTCTGTCACATATTCATTGGATTAAAAAAAAATATATGCTCATATCTCTCCAGTAAAAGTTTCCTAATACAGTCTTAAAAATCAACATAGCCAATGTGTTACAATGTAATATATACTAAATTTATATTCATTAAACAGAACTATCCAAAAATCATAGCAGACTGATAGTTAATGTACATGGCACAGCGTTCACAGTTAAGCTGAAAAGAAACACCTCACTACATCATAGCTGAATAGAAGAGTAGCTCTTATCATTCAAAAAAAATGTTACAGAGCCAACTTTGCACAAAAGATACACACACACACACACACACACACACACATGCACACACACAGAAGATGAATGATGTACTTGGTGTTGTTGACAATACCAAAGATGAAGTCTATGAGATAGCACAGCTCTTGATGAATGACGATACTGTTTGTCCATTGGGAGTTTTGAATAATGAAGTGTACAGACAGTGATATCAGAATATTTGCTTTACCTAAGGGATTTTATAGAGTATATATAAATATTATCAGAAAACAACTGTGTTGAGACAAGATGAACTGAATACTAAGAAGGATACCTACTTTAGATATATGGCATTAAATGTAATATTTATAGGTTTCTATTTTCTTTATTTTTAGGAATGCAGTGTTTACTAGATCAGCAAAAAGTCTATTCTAGGATCAGATTTCACCTAAGATTCCTTTTCTATTCTTATGTTTAAAATCTCTAGTACTCTGTACTATCGTTAAATTTGATTGAGGGTATTCTTCATTGCTTCTGTGATAAAAACTCAAACCATTTTAAAGAAAGTAACTTCTTTTGGATCATAGATTTAGATTTTTCAGTCTCTGATCATGATTGTAATGCATTGTTTGTTTGTTTGTTTGTTTGTTTTGTATTCTGACCATGACAAAGAAATATTATTAAATAGATTATTGTAGAGGAAAACATTTACTCCATGGATTCCTGAAAGCAGAAATGATGTGTAAGTGGCCTTTCCTAATTGCACCACTTTCTTCATTCCTAGACTATGAAATGATACTTTTGGTTAATCCACCCTTTAGATGTCCCTCCAGACACACATAGACAAACTGTTTCTATCTCTTAAGTAACTCTTTGCCCACATGCATTGTCAGTCAACAGCAATGAAGGCATTACTCTGAGACATCAGGCTTTGAGGTAGAAAAGACCTTCCTTTGAGATCCTGACAATTCATTCTTACACCTTGCCTTCGGTAAGCAATAGCATCAGTTTAAGATATGCTATTCAAAATCTGTCAGATTGCTCAATAGAAGTTTATCCAAACCCATTTTTATATATGAGTCACTTTGCCACCATTGCTCACACCTAACTAATCCAAACATAGTCAGCTTATTAGAATACAACATATAGTACTTCCTATGACAGCAAATTACTCTCAAAGAGTAAACTATTTTCTAGGTTTACATAAACAATTTATCATTTTCTCTGGGATATTTTTCTTGAGAGATAAATTTTAAAAAGATGTTTGAGACAATGAAGTAGAAAGACACACAAACAATATAATTGAGAATGGTTACTTTTTTTATATTCAGCAGATACTTCTTGAATATATGCAGGGAAGTACTCTTGACACAATACATTGAAAAGAAATCAACACAAGCTCTAGATAGAAGATACAAAACAATAAAAAGCAGACACCATCAGAATTTAAAAGGTGTACTTGCTCAGATGTCAAAACAATATTGTGATGCAAATGCAACTGTGTTGTAATAAAACTCCAAGTTCTATCTTTCAATATTTAACAAACAACAAAAAATTTTATTTTATCTATGTATTATTTGTGAAATAATTCATACCTTTTTATATTTTCATTCCAATCCCAAAGAGTAACTCATTCTCCTAGATATTTCAATACTTTCTATAATTTACTAGATGTCAAAGTTAAAACCCATAAATTTTTCTACCTAAGATATTGACCAATAATTTCTTAACAATAAATATTGTCTTTTTAACCGTTTACTTATCTAATACTCTATTTTTCAAACATCTTGGTTTCAGAAAATCCTTAAACTTTTTACTTATTGAAGATTTTCAAAACTACTGTCTTGAGTAGCATATACATATATATTAATCTATTGAATATTATATATATTTATCTAATTAATTATAATTGTAAATTATGTAAAATAATTAATTCTACAATATAATAAACCAATATTAATATATTTAAAATATTTATTAGAATAAATAATATAATCAAATTTATTTTAATACAAATATCACCTATTATATGAGAAATACCTTCATTTTCACCTTATATTTGAAAAAAATTACTATATTACTTCAGATCCATTCAATATCCTGTCAAATTCAGTATATTTCAAGATTTAAAATTGAATTCTACATTTATGATGTTGCTCTATGTTGCTTAGACAGAAGTACATTAAAAAATTGACCTTCCACACATAAATAGCTAAAAGTGTATTAAGAGTGTTTTCAAATAGTTTTGAATTTTATTCTTTAATTCAATGTCCAAATGAGACAAATGTTTAAAAATTTTTTTTCATTTTTGAGAATTCCACACATATGATTACTGCATTGACATAATTTCTACCCACACTCTATCCCTCCAACTCCTACTGTGTTGTTTCAAGTTCAGTGCCTTTATCTTCTTTATTATTTTCATGTGTACACATATTCATGTATATATATGAATACAACCTGTTGAGTCCATTTTGTGATTCTCCTGTGTGTCTATGTTAAGAAGCAGAAAGCCTGGGCTAGTATCCTTAAGGGTTGGAGGGACAGTTTCTCTGTATCAGACTGATCCCCCAACTTACTAGTTATTAACTAACTGTAGATCTTCCAGATGTCTAGCCTTGGTTTTAACTTGACTATATCTGGAGTGAACAATCCAGAAGTGGTGAACACACCTGTGAGAGATTTTCTGCTAAGTTTGAAGTGTGTAAAGCTACTCTTAGTCTAGATGTTTGAGGTAGGAAGACATATTCTTCATCTGAACCTTGGACCAGGAAGACTTCGGTCTCTGATCCAGTTCTTGAGGTCAAAACCCACACCTTTAATCTGAGACACCTATCCTGTAAGACTGAGCAACTACTAGATTCTTGGGCTTTCCATTTAAAACTAGCCATGGTTGGATTAGTTGGAGAGCAGCCTTAAGTCATTTTAATATGTTTAATATTTAATGTTTCACATACATACACACAAGAGAGAGAGAGAGAGAGAGAGAGAGAGAGAGAGAGAGAGAGAGAGAGAGAGATTTTCATTCCATATAAGATCTGGGACTCTAGAAAACATTATAAAGTCCTTACCAAGGGGAAAGACCTTGTGAGATTTTCCCCATCCATATATGCATGCCATCAGGTGGTAGCATTGTTCAAGCCTTATTTATGTGGCCATTTGTTAATATTTTATTGATAAAGATCCCTTTCTTATGTAGAAGACCATATGGTAGCACATATCCTCATCCTCTGGCTCTTAAACCTTTTTGGACTCTCTTACATAATATGCCCTTAATCTTAGGTATAGTCATTATATTGTAGATATATTAATTGAGTCCATTGTTCTTTGTATTTTGATCAGTTGTAAATTTCTGTGATGGTCTCTCTCTGCTGCAAAACTAATAATTTTGTTTTATTAAGTAAAGAGTTAGATCTACACTTACCTTTATATAAGGATAGTTCTTAGAATGTATATTGAAATATTCCTGTAGCATTCGCAATCTCATTAGTTATTGGTAGTTATTTAGATTTGGAGTGCCAGTTACAAATTTCCCTGCATTGTGTGGGCCTTAAGTCCACTTAAATAACTGTTGCTTAACCCTCATATATAAGTACCACTACTTTTCCAGGCTGGCCTTTGTCTTGGTTCATAGGCTTTGGAACTGGGTGAGACTTTTGTTTTTCTCTCTCAGCATCTTCCATTAGCAACTTCAGATAAGAGAAATATTACAGGTGAATTCCTTAAAGCACTGTCCCCACAGTATGTGGTATCTTCAGCAACAAGGCCTTTTCCAGCAAGTTCTGTAAGACAACCAGAGAAAATGCCAGTAGCCTATATTGTTTGGATTTGCTTTGATTTCTTTTACCAACAACCTGAAGGGATAATTTTCATGTCTACCACTAAGGTTTTAGTCAGATAATCTATAGCTCTTATAAATAGTGTTTATTTCTTATACAATATTTAAAAATAAAATAACAAATACTGTTATAAAATAACAAATATTGTATTTGTTTAATTTACTCATATATGAATTGTTGGCCTTTCTGCTCAGATACTTAGAATCATTTATAAGTCATTACCCCATTAAGAATAAAATTGAAGCCGGGCAGTGGTGGTGCACGCCTCTAATCCCAGGAGTTGGACACAGAGCCTGAGGCAGGCAGATTTATGAGTTCGTGGCCTGCCTGGTTTACAGAGTGAGTTCCAGGACAGCCAGGGCCAGACAGAGAAACCCTGACTCAACAACAACAAAAAAAAATAATAAAAGAATAAAATTGATGCCAAAATCCCCAGAATCAAAACACACACATTATAAAATATGTATAAGTATTTTATAACATTAAAATATGTCTATAGTGTCAATTTCTGAAAAATATGTGAATTATTAATTTTATAATTTTAATATTATTATTACATGCTGTGTTTTATCTGTAACATTTTATGAAACAAAAGTCTGATCACATTGAAATTGAGAGATTCCATTAAATTTCAATTTTAATAAGATAATTTTCTTTATTAGATATCAGTCAATAATTGCATTTACTATGATAATCCATTCATTTTCATCAACCTTGCAAGTTTATTGAAACTTTTCTACAATGGAGTTTAACTGTCATCAAGGGATCTATAAAAGTATAATGCAATAAATACTCTGTGAAGATACACATTTGGTTTCTTTTGTTTTTGAGAAAAGAAAGTAGTTAATTGAGGGTGGCTTACAGTTTCACAGTATAAATAGACTCCATGACCATCATGGCAGAGGTATGACAGTGGACAGGCAGATCCTGACACTGGATTAGTAACTCAGACTGCATATGGCTGCTCTTCTTGTCATTCTTTCACTCCCAGAAATATGTAAGACCCTAAATCTGCTTTATGAACTGCCTTAAGGAGGTCCACTTTTTGAAGATTGGGAGGCATGTAGTTTGAAGACATGTCTTCTTTTAAGATAGATCTCTATGTGATTCACAGCAAAGATAAATTCCTCTGCAGAAAGGCTAGAAGCCTCTCTGCCACCCCAGGGCACAGCTTCTCCTTTTCTAGAATGTAGAAGAATAGCTTCTCTGTCTTCATGAATCAACACCACAAGTAGCTGCCAAGAATTTAACAGATGCTCTCCATCTCTATTTGATAAGTTCTGACCTTCAGGTCAAGGCTTTTGTCTCTTCTAGGATTTTCTGCCATGTGTTATAGCTGTTCCATGACACATTCGATAATTTCTGATTCTCTGTCCAGAAGTTCAGGTGTAAACTTTTCATTCTCCCAAGCTTGATCTAGCCCCTCAATGAGTTCTGCAGACTACCTCCTTACTGTCATGATCAAAGTCCTACTCACTCAGCCCACATACCTTTGTCATGATTTCTGAATCAGGATCAATCCTTATTTTGTCATCAATTCTGAATTTGAAGCTTCTAACAGGCACCTCTCAAGCACATTCCCTAGAGCCACTAGCAGTGCAGTACATGACAACAGAAGTCCTCCTTCCTGTATTCTCACCTCTCATATTCTATGTTCTAGGCTGTAGGAGAAGTAGGTACCTGTCCAAAGCTTGGAGGGGGCAGGAATAATTTTAGATTTAGTATTTAAAAGAGTACAAAGAAACTTAAGTAAATAAAGGAACGATAAAATCTTCATTTGTAAAGAAAACAAATAATGATTATGTTCTACAATGAATAAAGGAAAAAAGATCTGACCATTCTATAATTATATTTAGTCATATTTTGATGACTTATTAATATATTAACAAGAAAAACACTATGGTTACTTTAAAAGACAGATTACTATTACCAGTAAGCAATGCTTAATATAATATATGTCAAGGACCAGCCTGTGTTGGGAAAAGGGGTCCTGACAAGGGGGTGAAGTGGAGATTTCTGGTTTCTTGGGAAACTCAGTTATGTCATGTGATGTTATGCTGGGCAGGCAGGTGAAAGGATGTTTTGCTGAAGCAGACATAGGTGAAAGAATATTTTACTGAAGCAGATACATAGGAGGATGCATGACATTTAGAATGCATATAAATATGACTCCACAGATGGTGTCATACTGTCCATTCTGCAGCAAGCCTGCAGGACTCAGCAAATATAGGTTAAATGTGTGTATGTTTATGCACATCTGCATACTATAGTGTTGATATAGTTGTAGATTGAAGAGAATATTACATATGTAGGTTTGAACACATAAATATATGTAACAGATTGAGATGAAAGTGACTTCTTGTCTATCACAGGTGTGTATGAACTTGTATGTTTGATATTTATAGCTACATCCCGTTAAAAATCAACAGTGTACCTCTTTTGAAGTATATTCTATGTGGAATACAATTAGAGCACAGGGTTGCACAGCATCTTGAATGTTCCCAGAAGGCTCTGGGATTGAACAGAGCAAAACTCCAGATCTCTTTTCAGATAGCAAAGGGGAGGAAAAAGAATTAAACCACTCAAATTTTAACTTCTTTTCTTGTGACCTGAAGTCTGCATTGTAAATGTAAGTTTTAATCTCTTGGAGAAATTGTCATCTCTGAGTTAACTGCCTCCATCTGCTCATCTAGACCTAATCCTGGAAGCTTCCAGCCTCTGTAGACTCTACTCTAGGTCTCTGACACTGCTTACTAAGCTGACACTTGCCAGCTCTTTCTGAACTCTGATTGGCTAGTTCAATTCAATTCTTCTGGTTCAAACTCCTCATCAAGGTGACTGATTCAATCTGACTTCTCTCTTGGCTTCATACTAATTTTGGAAATCTGTTCTCATTTTCTGGTTTCTTCTCATTCTCTGGATAGTTCTGTCTTCACCTGCATCTAGCTGATTCTTTCTCTGCAAAATGCCTCTGAATGACGGGTGCAGTAAAATTGCTGCCCCCACCTCTCTTTCTCTCTCTTTCTCCCTCTGTCTCTCTATGTGTCTCTGTCTCTCTCTGTCTCTCTGTTTTTGTCTCTGTCTGTCTGTCTCTCTCTCTTTCTCTGTCTCTCTCCCTCTCTCCATCCCTTCCTCCCTCCCCACTTCTCCCTTAAATTGCCTTTCTTTCATGTCCATTCTTGTTAACAGTTGGGCCTATCCTCTCTATGGCTCATTCTGCCAAATCTTTTGCGGATTCATTACTTAGTCTGCTTTTCCATTAGATGTCACTTTCAAACATGGCTTCTTCCTTACACAAACAAACTTTACAATCTTTGTTTGGGATTAAAGTTAAAGATCATAGTACTGTGTACTATGGGATTGTCTGTATCCCAGCCACAGAAATTAAAGGTCTATAGAAAGGGCTAAAGTCACACCACCACTAGAAACAGTTTTTGTTTTTAGTAAATAACATAAGCACAGGGTTTCCAGTGAGATCAAATATCCCACAGTGCTTCATCTCTTGCTATCCCTCTTTCACCTGCAAAACCTCCCATCTTTTGCCAGAAAATCCTCCTATTTCTCCTTCTAGAGTCTAGCCTTCCCAAGCCTCCTTTGCCTCCACCACTGAGCTGAAGTTACTTCATCTCCAAGATCGGCATGGCCATGGCCAAAGATTGGTTTCTGGAATATTTCATTATTAGTGTTTCTCAGATGGCTGAGGGACTTGCTTTATTTCTTCCATCTGACGCTTATCTCACACCTGTCTGTAATGTCCTAATATTTTCATAATGTACTCTGATAAAAACTCTCCCCTAACTCAGTTAATAAAAATTGACAGATTATGTGAATACTTGAGATTTTTTTAAATTCCTGTATAGAGAACTGAATTGGACCATGAGTCCATTAAGATGGAATTGCAAAGTAACGTATGATTGACTGATAGTCATCTGTATTGTACCTTTTTTTCCAATTTAATAAAAAAATATTAAATTTAAAAAAGGCCATCTATCATGGCCTTCTCATCACCATTTCCCTTTAAACTGAAGTCTACAAAACTAAACTCTTTGCAAAGCCAAATTTCCTGATCAGTGATTATTCTTGCATGAGCAAAGCCCTCAAATAACTCTATTCAGGTCTCTTTAATGGTGTCCTCAGTCCATTGGCAAAGGGTGTATTGGATAGCTAACTTCTTGCACTAAGAAATACCCTGTGTCATGGCAGCATAATCAGGAGTTTCCTATCCTCTAGTTCCATTGTTTTAAAGAGGCTGAAAGCCCTCTTTAGCATCCTTATTTAAGGTCTAGTGTAGTATCTGTTATTCTTGAAATTAAAAGAAATCATCTAGTAAATTTTACCATATTTTACTAGGTCTATTTCTGAACATTTAATTTCATTTGACGAGGCTAGTGTGAATTGATTTGATTCATGCTTTATTACTCACTGGTGTTGTGATTGATTTATGAAAGATCTATTTTTTTTTCTGAGATGATGTTATATCCTATTTCTTGACTGAAAGTATTTATCCAGTCTAAGAAATTGGAAGTAGTTTTTTTTTTTTAAACTATTAAGATTTGGATCACTGCTCACTTATCTCAGAGTCTTCATATCCCACTTGAGAACAGATAACCCTACATAAAAACGATTGGAAATTACTTTTATCTAGGACACGGGATTAATATTCCTTTTCCACTTAGCAACAAAAGGAATGCAACTCCGGATGTTGACCAGTCAGTGGTTGATGAACTTGGACCTTAAAGTTTCTGCAGTAGTTCAGAGGTGATGGGGATACTCCTTCTCAGAGTGCACTGAGATCTAACTGCCTACACTTCCCAGCCGGTATGCTTCTGCCTCCTACTCTCTACCATGCATATGGTGGCCACCTCTCACCCAGAGACTGTGGCGTTGTGCTCTCAGGCTACTCACATCTGATTATTTTCTTTCTGTTCCTAAGGTACCTATATTTCAAAGGACAGTCACTCTCAGGAATATCTCTTGATGCAGGACTCTGAGACATGGGGAGTAGTGTGGTAGCTTTCTTTTTCTCAAAAGTATTCCACCACATAAGAGAAGTCATTTATAGATAGAAAACCTGTGTTGGGTTTTAGGCTCTGTAGAATGCTTTGCTTTCCTGGGGTTAAGCCACACAGTGATTATTATTTCACCTTACTCTGTGGTTATGGTTTCGGGGTTTCCTCCACTAAAAGAACAGGGCTTGTAATTTCATGTTCTTCCCACTTTCTTCTCTATAGTTTGTTCCTCTGTCCTCAGTAGCTCTCCCTAATGTCCTTTCTATATTTTCCTTTTTAGAACGACGCCTGTCTTTGTTATCAGAGCTCTTCTTCTCCCCCTAGTCCTGAAGAAAACACTTAATCTTCAGGTATGCAACACAACCACCTTTCACTGTTGCTCTATACTTGTATTTGTTAAATCTTTCATTGTTCAGTCACATAATAACCCTGTGGAATGGCACGTGGTAGACACATGTGCTGATACATCCTTGTAATCCCAGCCACTGGCAGGCTGAGGTAATGCGTTTATACTATGAGAAATAGACAGGGAAACTGTGTCTAAACAACAGCAACAGTGAAATAACCATCCATGATCTCAACTAATAGTTCAAACACATCAACAGAGAAGAGCAATGTTTTGTTAATTCATCTCTGTTAAAGCAGTTTTAGACTTTTTGTTGGTGAAAACAGAATGGTTATGTCTATCTGCCAATAATAAAACTAATAATAATCAATCTGTAATTATTTTCCATGATTTTAAGTGTGTTTGACTAATCAATAGCAACCTGCTTTCCAGATGGCTATCTCCATTGATAAAGTGCTACATAGAAAGAGGGTGTGAGCAGCGTATGCAAATCCTGGTCTCTTTTTATCATTCACCTCACTTCATCATCAACCTCAGCTTTATTAAATAACTTCAAATTTTATTTATTCTCCAAGTTAGTGTCTATTTGCCAAGAATTCAACTCTGATTATTTTTTCTATTATTTTCAGATAATGAGTGAAAACAATTTGCAATTATCTTTCTTTAAAATGAGTGAACTGAAGCTAACAAAATCTACTGCTGCTCTAGTTTTACAGTATACTATATAATCTACACGATATTATCTAGTCAGTATTCCCTGTTTATAAGGCATGTTAGCTTGTACAGTCTTCTCTTCTTAAGGCATGGCATCTTTTCAGTTGTGAACATTTTTAGAAATGTGGGCATCTACATTTTGTACTAGAAAAATAACTGTCTTTGTGGTCAGTGTGATCAAGTAAAGAAAAGACTTGACTGAACACTGGATATCAATATGACTTTAACCACAATGCTACTTATGATTATGAAATAGTTAAAAATGTGCACATAAATATGACTTTAAATTTTTGACATTCATATTTCTAATACCTATTAGAGGATTGATACTCTTCTGTTTTGCCACAACTAAAGCATGTTTAAGTAAGCATTGAACTTGATGGAGCTAAAATTGTTATGCTGCCTGAACACTTAATTATCCTATACATGTTGTCATTAATAATGACAGTGAAACTTTCATTCACTCTGTACCTTATTACCCCATTTTAAAATTAAAATTTAAAATGTTCCTGATCTAAGGAATTGGGGGGAAACATGGATTTTTTTATGATTTTCATATGAGAAAAGGGAATTTGCCTTGCTAAGAATGAAACTGATGTGATAAAGAATTTGGGGATAAATGGAAATTGTGCACCTAGGTTTCATCCATACTTCTTATTCAATATTCAAAATCAATTTAAGTGTGTGTTCTAAAATAGCCATTCCTCCCATATAAATTCCCTGAGTAAATTGAGACAAATTCTTATTGCTCTTTTTGCTCTTAAAGTTCACCAAATAGCCACTAAACACCTAGTCACTTATTTTTCCATTCACATTTAATATTGTATAACTAATTATGTGTTATCTTATTTATAATTTATATTGACTTTCCATATTCCTTATTCTAAATGTACTATGGCATATATATTTAAAGCATAGACTATATTTGAAATTACTGAGAACTTACACATACATTAAAAATGATATTTTCCTTTGCTTAAATTTTGTGAATAATTTTTATATATCTTAATATATTGTCATCACTCTAGGAACATGCATGAGTTTGCTTATATGTATGTGTGTGTGTGTTTGTGTGTGTGTGTGTGTGAGAGAGAGAGAGAGAGTGAGAGAGAGAGAGAGAGAGAGAGAGAAAATGTTTTTACTACAATGAAGCATGTATTCTTCCATTTGCTTTGCAAAAATATTCTGCCTAAATTACTATTTGTTTTCACTTTCATGTACTTAGTTTCTTTTGTCAAGGAATTAATTTTTCTATCTTTCCTTCTTTTGTCATATATTTCTTTTTGAGTTTCTGAACTTTAAATTACAACCTATAAATTTATTGTAAATTTAACAAACGTGCCTTTGTGATACACAACTAAGTCTTTGAGAACTTTGCTGTAATATATGCTCCACCATTCTTTATAGTTATTCTCTGGGTTCTGCTTATTTTTCTGGACTTAACAGGTCTCTCCCACTGAGAACCTATCTATGCTATCTCAGGTCATATAAAATCCTGATTACAATCTTAGCTATATATTTTTATTGTTGAACTCACTACCCTAGAATATAAATTGTTTACATTATAGTTATTTGTTATGTAACTTTCAAAAAAATTGACTAAGGTTTTTGCATGCTTAGTAATTTGGGTAGAATATCATTGAAAATAATATATTGTCTAAATAAAGTAATTTTGTGTTCTCAATATTTACTCCTTTAATCATGCAAAATGTAAGCATGAATATAATCTTTTCCTTTGCCTAGCAGTCTTTCTTAACTTCTATTTCTATTCGTAACCCAGATTCTGTTCCAAAAGTTGAGTGGCAGTTGATAGTGATTGGAATTAAACCCAACACCCTAGGAGGAAATGTAAATATAAATACATTTGCATGTGTCCTTATTCCCTCTAAGGAAACAGATGGATGAATAGATTGTAGAGTAGCTTGTGTTTAAGTTACACTCAATATCACACATGCCACTATATATAGAAAAATTATGTCTCTTCTCACATGATTTTTCTTTAGCCTATCCTTCACATATGCCATTTATCTACCAACACTGAGTACAGTCTCTCATTATCACATTTGGAACAAGAATGGATTAGAAAACACATCTACTCTAAAATATTTATTTTTAGAATATATTTGTCAAAAACAACGAATGATACTTTTGTACTAATCTGACAATATAATTTTTGTAGTAACTTGTAACTTCATGCATTTCTTTTTATCTGCTATGAAACTTCATGTTGTATTAGTTCTATAGCACAATTAAACAAATGGATTCTTTATGTCTTACAATTGAAAATAAATGTTTCATAAGAAACATTTTTCTCTTCATTGAATCAGATGGGATGTAAACACAAAATTATTTTTCCTTGTTTCAACACATTTTAAGAGTAAAAAAGTCAGTAAATCAGCTTTGTTTTCAAAGGGAAATGGTTCTACCAAAATGTATTTATTTTATGCTCATGAACATTAGAGTTGAACATTCCATTCTTGGGAAGTTTATATTATTAGTTTGTTCTAGAAGGAAGTACTTTGGGAGGTAGAGGACCAAGTGTCAGGGCCTTTTCATGAGAATTAATGTTAAGATAACCCTCTTATGTATCTCAGGCCAACTTTGCTTTCTTTTCGGAGAGCTGTATTTTATTATTTCAGATTATTAAAATACCATTTAGTATATAATATTTTAGCCATATAAAGTAATATAAAGGGGTATAGTTTGATTATTTTTATCAGTTTTTTTAAAAAACATCTTTTTATTTGAGTCTCAGATTCTCATAAACAGAGGATTACATCACACATTAAAGTAAAGATTGTGTGTTTACTTTATGTTATTTTGGACTTTTAATAAATTCTTATCCTAGGTGTATGAATTATTAGGTTAATAACAATTTATTATTTTGGATGAATTTTTGTGTGTTATTTTAAGCATTGAAGAAAGAATATCCATGACATAAATAAGCAAAAATTTATGTCTCCTAGACCAGCCTTGTAAAAAATATTGGAAGCAATACTTAGTCATAAAAAGATTGTAAGAGACAGATACTCTGAAAAACTACAAAGACAAAAAAAATGGATTCCTGAAACACTATATCACCAATACAAATGAGATCACATTTGTGACAGTGTCCACGAACTTGTGAAAAACTTAGTATAGACAAAATCCCATCATGAAGAAAGTGTGATATGGGTTCAGAGTCCCACCTCTAGCTGAGGTGAATTGACAATTGATAGGTGTGTAGGGAGACAATTAGACTTCTTTAAGTTTTGATCTCTGGAATGTTGACCATGTTCTAGGTGATCACCCCACACAGAGGGTATATTGGAAACACACATTGGACTGAATGTTCCATTTAAAAAGACCCAAAATTGGGTAAGAAAGAAGCTTGGTGTCTGGGAAAAGTTAGGGGAAGAGAGTGAATTCTATCAAAATACAATGTATAAAATTATGAAATACTCAATGAAAGTACTATTTTCAAAATTAAACCACAACCTGATCCAAGAATCTTACTAACAGTCATGTATCTAAAAAGAAATTGAATCTTGCATGAAAGACATTGAAATAAAGGTCCTCCCCTTATGTAGTATTATTCACAATATCCAATGGTCAAAATATGTAATTAACACAAATGTGTTTTGGAAGGTGGTCTGATAAAATTGTATATGAATCTTTTTTTATACATCTTTGCATACAATGAAATTCTGATTAAAGATTTTACAGTATCTTTTGTCATTTACTTTTTTAATTGGATATTTTCTTTATTTACATTTCAAATGTTATCCCCCTTTCCCATTTCACCTCTGCAAATTCCCTATCCTATCCCCCTTCCTCCTGCTTCTATGAGGGTGTTCCTCCACCAACCCACCCCTCTCACCTCACCACCCTAGCATTCCCCTATGCTGGGGCATCAAGCCTTCACAGGACCAAGTGCCTCTCCTCCCATCAATGCCAGACAAGGCCATCCTCTCCTACATATGTGGCTGGAGCCATGGTCCTTCCATATGTACTCTTCAGTTGATGGTTTAGTCCCTGGGAGCTCTGTGGGTGGGAGGTCTGGTTGGATGTGATTTTTGTTGTTTTTAATAATCTAGATAAACCTAAAATACACTACATTGCATTATAGAATATAATCTAAGCAGAGAACAAAGATAACTCCACATACTTGTAGATATTGTATAATTTATAAAAGAAAAGATGAACTGAAAAACAGAAGATTGATGGTCACCAAAAATTGCATGTGGGTACTACAGAAATATTCTCCAAAAATATAGAATGTATACGGTTGGAAGAATAATTTTAAGAACATGTTATATAATATTTGGGATATAGGTGACAATAATATATTGCATTTTGGGTAAATGATCAATAGTTGTTGATAACTGTATTTTACTCACCCAATTTAACTGTTACATTCTTATTCCAAAACAGCATGTGGCACCTAAATAAATCCACTTTAATTCATCAGTTAAAATACACAAACGTAACTGCGAAGTGGTTAGATAACAAAATTTTAGTATGTTTCAAAGAATCAATGTAAATGTTAAGTACTGATTTAAAGAATCATGATGTGTATACATCTGTGATGAATTCACCATGCTGACCATGCAGATATATGACACTAACATTAAAAAACAGAGAGAGAGAGAGAGAGAGAGAGAGAGAGAGAGAGAGAGAGAGAGAGAGAGAGAGAGAAGAGAGAAAGAAGAGAGAGTAGTTTTGTTGGTTTGCTTTTTGTTTTTATTTTTATTGAAAATAGATTCTTCTCTTATACAATATATCCCAACAACAGTTTCTTTCCCTCCATTCCTCTCAGCTCTTTGCTAACTCCCCTTTTCCCCAGATCCACCCATACTCTGTTCCCTTTTCATAAAAGTTCAGACCTCCAAGAAACAACAGCCAAAACCAAAAAACAACAAACAAACAAACAAACAGATGAAACAAAGAAGTAACAATGAGACAAGGCAAACGTCCTCATAGTGAGGCTGGACAATATAACCCAATAGGAGCAACAAAGTGTTTTAAGAGCGGACAAAAGAATCAGAGATGCACTTGCTCCCACTGTTAGGATTTCCAAAGAACCATATAGGCCCCTTGGTTGTCACTTCAGTCTCTGTGAGATCAAATGATAAACCCTGCTTAGTTGATTGGGCGCCTTATTCCTCTGCTGCTATCCACACTGTGAAGTGCCAGAGAACTAGTCCAACATGGGCTACTCCAAACGATAGAGAGTGAAAGAGAGAAAAAGAGAGCGAGAGACAGAGACAAAGACAGGGAGACAGAAAAACAGAAACAGTATTGAATCAAGTCAAGGAAGGAAGGAAGAAAGAAAGGAAAGAAAGAAGGAAGAAAGGAAGTGACAAAAGTTTTGATGAGAAACTTGTTTGACTAATTTAACAAATCCATTTAAATATTTGGAATTAGATAATTATTTGAGAATACATTTAACTCATTTCTCTTAAGCAATATATAAAAAGTAGAATCACATAATATTAATAATGTTGCTATTTATTAAAATAGTTTCATATTAAAATTTAATCAATTAATGTGTACTATATTTTTGCTTATGAAAAGAAAATTATTAACAACCTATACACAATCTAAAATAAGAAATAGCACTGCAATGTTTTGAGCATTTTATTAAGTGATTCATAAAATCCAAATATTTGTTTATAATCAGCAAGTAATATTAAGTTCAATATAAAATAGTAATTTACTAGAAGTAATAAAGATTTAATATTATATATCACAATGTTGTGAAAGCACATAGAAGAGTAAAAATAAAGTAAGTTAGTTATATGTGTAAAAGTCAATGAGTGTTGTCTTGTATCTGTTAGAAGTTAATTTTTCCTGAAATTAGCATAAATGAAAATTTTAATGTATTTGGATAATTGTGTTATGTTATTATTCCTGAGAGATAACAGTAGGATATATAGAATTCTTCTCACACTGAGGTAACACGTATAAGTGATTTTCAACTACATAATTTTTGTAGTTCACATATAATCTGTTTAAATTTTTAGTTAGAAAGTAGAGTTAGATTTCATTATGTATAAATTCAAAAGCAGATTTTGATAAAATTTTCTGAGTATTGAGAATTTTGAAGCTTGTTCAATTCTATATCAATGCAATAATTGCATAACAGTAAAAGCAGAGCTGAGTATACCATAGCCTTTTCTATTTCAAAGGAAAACCAAAGTTCTCAGTATAATATTGATGCAAACATTGAGCCAATGATAGATACAGGAATAGACAAGCTGACAGACATAGCATCACAGGTCGCTCTCTAATATATTAATATTCTCTTATCACATTTGGATAAGCAATTACTGGGAAAATTATGTTAGTAAGACATATTTTGTCATCAGAAAAGAGTAACACACATGTAAATTGACAGAAATAATGAGAGTATATTATATTTTATGCCCTTAGTATAAACATACTTTAATAAACTTAGTTATTAACAAAAGGGGCAAATCAATGTGACTCAAACAAAATACATACATTTACAGATAATTATAAGATTTTTATAAACTTAATACTATAAAATTGAAAAGCAGGCTTGGTAATCCAGCACTCAGAGGACAGAAAAGCAAGTCTAAATATGAAGACAATTTCTCAATCCAGTAATGGCAGATCTGGACAAAGTACTGTGGAAAACAATGAAGAAAAATTCAACTTGGGAATGCATATTTCAATAGAGATAAGGCCTTGTTCACCAGTAGTAGAAATGATTTTCTGATGTTCATTTATAATTAAGGATGGTGAAAGTCTGAAATTTAAACTGTCTTGACAATTGATGGTATGATCTTGTTTTCATTTCATGAATATTGGATAAAGACCGAAAATTCACTGGTTAGAGACTAGGGGCCTGTTACAGAACTAGTAATTACCAACCAGTGGTTTTTCAATACTTTTCTAAAATTCAGTGGGAAAAGTTAAAATTGTCTGTTGAGACTGACATAGATATTTCAGTTAAAATGAAGGAGATCTAATGTTAGAAACATATGTCAATGTTGGTCAGTAAGTACAACTCTATTATTTCTAATACTAGAAGGTAGCTTCTATTAGTTTTAATACTTACAAATGTAGTATGTCTTCCATTTGGCCTTTCACAATAAACCTTTTAAATTCCAAAGCTGTTAGCTTTAAATTGACATGGTAAGTCATTCTGTCTTGTAGAAGTAAGCAGTCTGTCTGTCTGTCTGTCTGTATGTATGTCTGTCTGTATGTCTGTCTAGCTACCTACCTACATATTAATCTAATTATCCAGTTTGTTGTCCCTTTGTTTGCTACTTCAGTCTCTGTGAGTTCATATGCAACTTGCTTACTTGATTCAGAGGGCCGTATAATCTTGGTGTCCTTGATTCCCTCTGTCTTCTGCAACCTTTCTGCTTCCTCTCTGTCTGGATTCCTTGAGTTCAGAGGAGAGGGATATTGTGGATATCTCTAATTTAGACTTCCTCCTTACATGTCTGGCTGTGGGTCTGTGCATCTGTCCCTATCTGCTGCCTGAAGAAGCCTTTAAGATGATGATTGGATAAGGTAGTGATCCGTGAGTAGAGCAGCATATCATTAAGTATCATTCAATTGACACTTTTTTTTTTTTTTTTTTTTTTTTTTTTTTTTTTTTTTTTTTTTTTTTTTTTGGTTTACACAAGCAGTGTTGGGTCCTAGCATATTTTGTAGGCAGGAGAGATTGTCAAATGTTTTGTGGCTGGATTGGTGTCTACATTTCTCTTTCTGTAGACTGTAAAGTACCTGTGTACATCAATGAGACTACAAGTTAGGATTGAAGGTCCCATGTGGGCCCCAGCTGAACTTCTTGATGTTTAGTGAACTAGGTGTGGTCCACTGGAACGCAGCCCCACTCACAATCTTCTTTGTCTTAACATCAGTCTGAGTTCTTTGGGAATTTCCATGAACTTCTCTTGGTCAGTAACAGAATTGAATTCAAGCAGTCCCTCTACTGGAATACTTGCCTATACAAGATGTAACCACTACTAGAGCTCCTCATTAGGATCACCTTCACATCAGAGGGTTCCTCTGCACTAGCTTTCCATTCTACTGTCCAATTGCTTCACAGTTCCAGCTATCTTTCCACAAATCTGTCTCCCTTCCCCCTCATTTCCCCCATACCTATTGCCTCTGCTCCTGTCCTCCAGTCCAACCATAAAATTCTATTTATTCCTCCTAGGGAGATAATGTATTCCCCCAGAAAGTTCCTCTTTCAAAAATCTTTCTGAGTCTATATAAGTTGAAGGCTGATTATTGTTTACTTAATGGCTAATATTCACTCACAAATAAGTACATATTTGTCTTTCTGGGTGTGGGTTACCTCACCCAGAATGATTATTTTTCTATTTCCATCCATTTGTATTCAAATTACCTGATGTTATTGTTTTTAACAGCTGAGTATAAATATTTGTATAAATATTTTCTTTACCCCATTCTTTCCTAGAGGGAAATCTAGTTGTTTCCAGTTTCTGCCTATTATGAATAAAACTGCTCAAACATAGTGCAAATGTCCTTGTGATATAATGAAGCATACTCTGAGATATATATATATATATATATATATATATATATATATATATATATATATATATATATAAAGTATAGTCTTGTTTTGAGGTAGATAGAATTTCAAATTCTGAGGAACTGCCATATTGGTTTCCATAGTGGCTGTACAAGTTTTCTCTTCCCAAGCCAGGCAGTGGTGGCACACACCTTTAATCCCAGCACTTGGGAGGCAGAAGCAGACTGATTTCTGAGTTTGAGGTCAACCTGGTCTACAGAGTGAGGTCCAGGACAGCCAGGGATATATAGAGAATCCCTGTATCAAAAAAAAAAGTTTTTTCTTCCCTGGGCTAAGTATATACAAACCATAATGTTCTACTCCCTGACCCCCACAGGATTATTCAAATATATGAGTTCAAAGCTCAAGGTCTCTTCTGAAATTCATGCAATCACTGAACTGTAATAACCAGGACAGGAAATCAGCTAGACAAAGTACAAACTCTGCATCTTCATATCTGATGTCAAAGTAGTCTTCAACTCTTTAACTCCTTTTTCATCTTTGTTGACTGCAACAAACTTCTTTTTCCTGGGCTGGCTCCACTCCCTGTTAGCAGCTTTCCTTAACAGATATCCCATGACTCTAGCATCTAAAACATCTTGGGGGTCCCAAAGAAGCTTCATTGTTACAGCTTCTTATGTCAATGTCTGGGATCCACACATGATCTTCTAGGCTCCTCCAAAGGGTTTGTGTCACTTCTCTAGCTCTGTCCCCTGCATCACTCTAAACTCAGGTTTATCCACTCCACTGCTGCTGTTGTTCTTGGTGATCATCCCATGGTACTGTTATCTCCAATATGCTGGAGTCTTCCTATGCAACTAAGCTTCACCAATAGCCTCTCATAGGCTTTCCTCATGGTGCCAAGCCTCAAATACTTTCCATGACCCCTTCAGTCCTGGGATGTCAATTGCAACTGAGGCCCTCAACAATGGCTTTCCATGGCCTTTCACAGTGACAAGCCTCAGCTGCTCTTCATGACCCCTCATGCCTTCAAAACCAGTACCAGCTGGGTGACTGACTCTTACACCTTACCAAGTAACTGTGCTCTTACTCCTACATGTTACCAAGTACTGCAACACGAAGTAACCTTGACTATCTCTAGAGTACAGCTTCTTTGTGCCCTCAGAAAACACTTCCCAAAAGATTTCAACTCAGTGATGCTGGTCTCTTCTTAATCACCACTAATTTCTTGGCTTCAGCTAATCAGCCTCTATTGTTCCAGTAGTTTTCTTCTCCTCTTGACTCTAAAGGCCAGAGCCAAATTACCAAAGCTGCAGAGTTCTGTTGCTTCCTGGAGCTGGAACTTGCCCCTGCCCCCTGTTATATTACATTATTGCCAGCTTTCTGTTTTCAAACTCCTTCACTGCCTAAGCTTAGGTCTCCTGGAACTTGCTCTGTAGACTGACTTTGAACTCAGAGATCTGCCAGGGTTTTTCTCCTAGGATTTCAGGTGTACACTACTATACCTGGATCTAAATTTAGCTGGGTAGGATCTTGCCCCAAAGTCCCACTCCCTTAATTTGCTCTCTTCAGCTTGCTATGCTTGTTTAAAATGTTCTTCCTAAGACTTAACCAGAGAACAAAGTCTATGCTGGCCATTTCTGAGACTTCCTTTGTCAATGTAGTTAATCTGAGTCTCTTCACCTTAGCTTCAGGCAAACTCCAGGCAAGGGCATAAAAGTAGACATATTTTTCACCAAAATATCGCAGAAACAGTCCCTAGGCCTCATATTGAAATTTTCCACAGAAAACTCTGGGGCCATGTCTGCATAATTCAAATCATTCTCTGTAACAGTCTTCCATAGTCCTACTAGAATGTCCCATTAAGCCCCATTTAAAGCATTCCACTGCTTTCCAAATCCAAAGTATCCAAATCCACATTCCTCCAAACAAAACCATGGTCATGATTATCACAGAAATATCCCAGTCCCTGGTACCAACTTTTATCTTTGGGTTTTACTGCTGTGAACAGACAACATGACCAAGGCAAATCTTATAAAGGACATTTATTTGGGGCAAGCTTACAGGTTCAGAGGTTCAATCCATCAGGATCAAGGTGGGAGTATGGCGGCATCAAGGAAGGCTTGGTTCAGGCAGAGCTGAAAGTTCTTCATCTTCATCTGAAGGTTCCTAGCAAAATACTGACTTCCAGGCAGTGAGCATGAGAGTCTTTCCACCTTTTGATATCTTCTTCAATTTTTTTTCAAATACTTGAGTTTTTTAACATGTCAGCTTTTACTTGCTTGTTTAGAGTTACTGCAATAGATTTTAAATTATTTGAGCATATTATGAAAGGTGCTGTTCCCTTACTTCTTTCTTAGTCTCTTTGTCATTTGTGTGTAGGGGAACTAGGATTTTCTTTCTATTTTCTTTCTTTTTCTTTTTGAGTTAATCTTGTGTCCAATACTTTGCTTAAAGTGTTCCTCAGCTGTATGAATTCCTTGGTAGAAATTTTCCAGCCACTTATATATATTATCGTATCATCTACAAGTAAGGACACTTTGAATTTTCCAATTTTAATACCATTTATCTCAGTTGCTATTTTTATTGCTCTAGCTAAAACTTCAAGTACTATATTGAATAGATAAGGAGAGAAAGGGCAACCTTGTCCTGTTGCTGGTTTTAGTGGAGTTGCTTTGAGTTTCTTTCCATTGAATTTGATTTGATAGGGTTGTTGTGCATTGACTTTACTAGGTTTAGGGATGTCCCTGTATCGATAATACCTCCAGGACTTCTATTTGGAGGGGTGTTGTATTTTGTCAAGCGCCATTCATTTCTGACTCTAATGAGATAATCATGTTTTTTCATTGTATTTATGGTAGATTGGTTTTTATTGATTTTGTACGTTGATCATTCTCTGCATCTGTGGAATGAAGCCTGTGTGATCATGGTCGATGATCCTTTTAATTGTTCTTGCATCCAGTTTGCAAGTATTTTTATTAAGTATGTACGTTCATAGAATTTGGTCAGTAATATTCTTTCTTTGCTGAGTCTTTATGAGGTTTGGGTATCATAGTAGCTGTGACTTTATGAAATGGATTGGGCAATCTTTGGTCTGTTTCTATTTGGGGAATAATTTAAAAAGTATGTATTAACTCTTCTTTGAAAGTATTGTAGAATTCTTTGTTAAAACTCTGGCCCTGGAGTTCTTTTGGGTGGGAGATTTTTAATGATTGCTTCTATTTCAGTAGTGGTTAAGGTCTATTTATATTGTTTCTCTGATTTTTTATTTATTTTTGTTAAGTGGTACCGATCGAAAAAAATTGGTTTGTTTTTTTTTTTTGATTTTTCAATTTATTGAAGTCTAGTTTTCTAAATGTTTCCTTGTGAGTCTTTGAATTTCCCCTTTTGTTTTGTTCCCTTTACATTTCTGATTTTGCTATTTTGAAGAATACATGTTGTACTTATTTTTATTATTTATTTATTTATTTACATCCCAAATGCTGCTAACATTCTGGTCCTTCCTTGTAGAGTTTCTCCCCTCCTGCTTCCCCTTCTCCTCTGAGAGGGCAGCCCCCTCTTCCCCAAACCCTTGCTCCTCAGGGTAGTAGGTCATAAGGTCTCTATAGGATTAGACAATTCCTCTCCCACTGAGGCCAGATACAGCAGCCTTCTGGGACAATAACCAGCCTGTGTATGATCTTTGATTGGTGGCTCAGTCTCTGGGAGTTCCCAGGGTCCAGGTTACTTGACACTGTTGGTTTTCCTGTAGGATTCCCATCTCCTTAAGGGCATTCAATCCTTCCCCAACTCTTATATAGGCATTCCTGACCTCTGTCCAATGTTTTTCTACGTGTATCTGCATCTTTCTCAGTCAACTGGAAGTAGAGCCTCTGAAAGGGCTGCTATTCTAGGCTCTTGTTTGTAAGCACAACATAGCATCATTAATAGTGTTATGAATTGGTGCCGACTTATGGGACAGCTCTCTATGGTTGTCTTTTCTTTCATTCTAATTGATGTAAGGCGCAAACTCAGGATTGTTATAATTTGCATTTCACTGATATCTAGGTTTGTTGAGAGATATCTTTAAGTACCATTCAAGATTCCTCTGCTGAGAATTCTGTTTAGTTCTGTACCCCAGTTTTTGATTGTGTGGGGTTTTATTTGTTTGTTTGTTTGTTTGTTGGGGTTTGTTTAGTCTAAATTCTTGAGTTCTTTACATATTTTGGATATTAGCCCTCTATTAGATATAAGGTTAGTGAATATCTTTTCTCAATGTGTAGGCTGCCATTTTATTCTATTGACAGTGTTCTATGCCTTACAGAAGGTTTTCAGTTTCATGAGATCCCATTTATTAATTCTTGATCATAATGCTTGAGCCATTAGTGTTCTGTTTAAGAAATTTTCTCCTCCTCCAATGAATTCAAGGCTGTTTCCCACTTTTTCTTCTATTGAATTTAGTTTTTCTGGTTTTATGTTGAGTCTTTGATCCATGTGAACTCAAGTTTTGTGCAGGGTGATAAATATGGATCTATTTGCATTTTCTACATGCAGAGTGACAGTTAGAACAGCACTATTTACTGAAGATCCTCTCCCTGTTTCATTATGTGGTTTTGGCTTCTTTGTCAAAAGTCAAGTGTCCATAGGTATGTGGGTTTTTTCTGGGCCTTTATATCCTTCTTCTATTTTATTATATTTCCAGTATCTTTAAATTTACTTGCTTCCTTTTGTAGTACCTCTACCTATATGAATATATTTTCCAACATTTCTTTAAGGGATTTATTCATGTCCTCTTTAAAGGTCTCTTTCATCTTGATAAGATTAGATTGAAGTTAATCTTCTTATGCTTCAGTTTTATTAGGAAATCCAGGGTTTGTTGCAGCAGCATAGCTGGGCTCTGGTGGTGTCATGTTGCTTTGAGTCTCAGTGACTATACTCTTATGCTGTCTTTTAGGCTTCTCATTTTCCCTTGTGTTGGCTGGATAATCCTGATGGTAACAGGACTTTGCAGGATGGGGATTCAGAGTGTGCTGTGGGTCAAAAGAGTAGAGATCATGGTACACAACTCTGTTGGCTCTGCTTCAGGCAGACCCCACTCTGCAGGCTGTGGACTAGGTAGACCTATTCTACAGGATGTGTCCCAGTCAAACCTTGGGTGTCAGGCAGTTCCAACTAGGATGGTGGTTGAGCAGGGTTTCAAGCTGGTTAGCTTTGGGGACCCACAGGTGTTCAAAATAGGGTAGGATGCTACTGGTAACCAAGAGGTTCCTCCAGTTCCAGGAGCTGGGCCAGAGCTAGACAATAAGTATCCAGGGATCAAATGAATGACATTCATTTCTGCCTACTGTTCCAGGCAGCACACTGTGGGTTGAGGGTGTGGATTCAATTAGGATAGATGGTCCATCATTATTTTTAAAATCACAGTCTGAAAATCTATCTAGGAATGGCTATCAACAAAGGTTATTCCTTTTGTTCTAAAGCATCTGGTTTCTAGCAGAAAGTTCAGAAACATGTACCATTTCATTGCCAAATTGTGTTAACTGGCAAGTCTGGAGGCTGAGCTATGAAATGCAGCTTACCATGCTTTTATAGCCACTC
Source organism: Mastomys coucha (assembly GCF_008632895.1). Classification (NCBI taxonomy): domain Eukaryota; kingdom Metazoa; phylum Chordata; class Mammalia; order Rodentia; family Muridae; genus Mastomys; species Mastomys coucha. The sequence goes on along the minus strand of NW_022196915.1, from coordinate 82,054,165 downwards.
ACTAACTACAAACAGGACATGACTTCAAACAACCAGATGATGGATTTGAATCATACATTTTATTTAGTGCCCATGATCAAACCAACACTAGTTGTCTAATATATACCAATTGATCTTTTTGCTAGAAAGTTGATTCAACATTAGACTTTTATATTAGTGAAGTAAGAATCAGAAGACAAATATTGAGTAAATTCTTTCATTTATGTTATCCGAGTTGTACATAGGTACAGAAAACCATATATACTAAAAGAATAGTGACATTGGGAGAAGAACAATGATTAGCAGGAGAAAACAAAAGGAATAATGTTTAAATATGTATATGATATATCTTTTATAAAAAGCTCTGTCATCTCATACATATATATTAAATATACATGAATAAAAATAGACATGTTGGTTGTTATCAGCTTCAATTTGAATCCTAGTTACATAAGTACTCATTACCTATTAGAGAGGCCAAGGTTTGCCTCCCAAGAGAAAAGAGGACCACAGTGCTATACTATTCTATAACTATTCTTGATTTGAAACTATTAATAATAACTTCCTAGACAGATCTGAATCCAGGTAACATAGTCTAGGGCTGATTTCTGATTTGCATGGTCTCACTTATAAAAATAACTTCTCATAATACATACAGGTATAATGAAGAGTCTATTCCTCTGTTAAATTCCCATGAGTAATCAAGGATGGCCTGATTTTAGAGAAACCTCTGTCAACATCTGATTTACATGATGAGATGGTGATTTTTTTTAAAATACTTGAAAGTCTCTTTGACCTTATCTAATGCATAAAGCATCATTTTCCTTAATAAAAGTTACTATCTTACAGAGTCACAAGATAGCCTTAAGAGCAAAGTGCTTTTCAAGAAAACCCAGACCTAGAATCACGTTTTCATTCATTCAACTACCCTTAAATTATGAAGACGCTTTTTCAGCTAGGTTGCAGTGAGTGCCAAGGAAAGCAAAGATCAATCTACTTCTCATTCCAAAACTTGTGAAGACCCAGGTCACCCTTGAGCGCTCACCACAGGATTCACCCAGGCCAGAGCACACACAATATGATTCCAAGTTTGTTTTCATGTTTAATTGCCTTTCCAAGAGGTAGGATCAAGAAGAGCTGATAGAGGGATTTAGATATGGTTTACAGTTTGGTTATGACAAAGCCTTCAAAGGAGCAATACCTTATAACTATCTAGAGTGTATAAAGTAGACAAAACACTTGGATTTCCATCTTCTAACAAGTACTTAAATGTCACACTAAAAACTGATTGGGAAGGCTGAAGAGATGACGTGATAAGGTCAAGAAGTTATTCCACAGCCTGTTTTGCACAGGTCCCAGGAGAGCTGAAGAGATGAAGTGATAAGGTTGAAAAGTTATTCCACAGCCCGTTTTACACAGGTCCCAGGAGAGACCTGTTCTCCCAGGATTGCTTTCACTCCCCGACTCACAGGTGACATAGCCTCTTTCTCTCCTATATCAGTCTGGAAAAGGGCTGCGAGACACAAGAATAGTGTACGAGAACAGTGGAGCAGCTGAGGTAGGATCCTTCTGGTCACCATCTGCAGCCAGAGCTTGGGCTGCTCCAGAGCCCTCTGAGCACACACATTCATCCAGGAGAAAGCTGGTTCCCCCAGAAGTACAGACACAGGCTTAATGACCCATAGGAGGAACAAGCTCCAGCCAGAGACAGCAACAGCATCTAACACCAGAGAAAACCAGATGGTGAAATGTAAACTCAAGACTCTTACCAAGAGACACCAAGAATACTGGGCATCTTCAGAACTCAGTTCTCACATCACAGCAAGTCCTAGATACCCCAACATACTGGAAAAGCAAGATGTGGATTTAAAATCATATCTTATAATCATATTTCATAATGCTGATAGAGGATTTTAAGAAAGACATAAATAACACCCTTAAAGAAATACAGGAGGACACAGGTAATCAGGTAGAAGTCCTTCAAAAGAAAAAAACAAAAATCCATTTAAAAAATTGCAGGAGAACGCAGGTAAAAAGTTAGAAGCCCTTAAAGAGGAAACACAAAAATATCTTAAAGTATTACAGGAAAACACAAACAAACAGGTGAAGGAATTGAACAAAACCATCCAGGATCTAAAAATGCAAGTAAAAACAATACAGAAATCACAAAGAGAGACAACTCTGAAGATAGAAAACCTAGAAAAGGGATCAGAAGCCATAGAAGAACATTCACTAACAGGATTCAAGAGATCATACACCAAAAGAATACAAGAAATAAAAGAGAGAATCTCAGGTGCAGAAGATACCATAGAATACATTCACACAACAACCAAAGAAAATATAAAATGTAAAAAGATCCTAATTCAAAACATCCAGGAATCCCAGGACATAATGAGAAGACCAAACCTCTTTATAATAGGTATAGAAGAGAACAAAGATTTCCAACTTAAAGGGCCAGTAAATATCTTCATCAAAATTGTGGAAGGAAACTTCTCTAACTTAAAGAAAGAGATGCCCCTGAATATACAAGAAGCCCACAGAGCTCCAAATAGACTGGACCAGAAAAGAAATTACTCCTGGCACATAATAATCAAAACAACAAATGCACTAAACAAAGATAGAATTTTTAAAGTAGTGAGGGAAAAAGCCAAGTAACATATAAAGGCAGGGCTATCAGAATTACATCAGAGAATATGAAAGCTGAAAGATCCTGGGCACATACCATACAGATCCTAAGAAAATACAAATGCCAGCCCAGGCTACTATATCCATCAAAACACTCAATAGCCGTAGATGGAGAAACAAAAATGTTCCATGACAAAAAAAAATTACATAATATCTCTCCACAAATACAGCCCTTCAAAGCATAATAAATGGAAAACTCCAATACAAGGAGGCAAATTACACTCTAGAAAAAGCAAGAAAATAACTTTCGTTTAACAAACCAAAAACAAGATAG
>NW_022196915.1:82004423-82051114 GCF_008632895.1 Mastomys coucha | reverse complement strand
TAATATCTCTTAAAATCAATGAACTCAATTCCCCAATAAAAAGACATAGACTAACAGATACTTAAAGAGGACCCAACATTTTGTTGCATATAGGAAACCCACCTCAGTGACAAAGACAGAAATTACCTCAGAGTAAAAGGCTGGAAAACAATTTTCCAAGCAAATGGTCCCAAGAAACAAGCTGGAGTAACCATTCTAACCAAATGTTATCAAAAAAGATAAGGAAGGACACTTCATACTCATCAAAGGAAAAATCTACCAAGAACTCTCTATTCTGAACATCTATGTTCCTAATGAGAGGGCACCCATATCCGTAAAAGAAACTTACTAAAGCTTGAAGCACACATTGCACTGCAACAGTAATATTGGGAGATTTCAACACCTCACTCTCAGCAATGAACAGATCATGGAAACAGAAAATAAACAGAGATACTGTGAAACCAAAGTTATGAACCAAATGGATTTAACAGATATCTATAGAATATTTCATCCTAAAACAAAAGACTATATCTTTTTCTCAGCACTTCATGGTACTTTCTCCAAATCTGACCATATAATCAGTCAAACAAAACAGGCCTCAATAGATACAAGAATATTGAAATAATCCCATGCACCTTATCAGATCACAACAGACTAAGGCTGGTCTTCAATTACAACAAAAAACATAGAAAGCTCACATACATGTGGAAGCTGAAGAAAACTCTATTCAATGATAACTTGGTCAAGTAAGACATAAAGAAAGAAATTAAAGACTTTTTATAGTTTAATGAAAAAGAAGCCACCACATACCCAAACTTATGGGACACAATAAAAACAGTCTGAACAAGAAAACTTACAGCTTTGAGTACCTCCAAAAGAAACTAGAGAGAGTATATACTAGCAGCTTGACAGCATATCTGAAAGCTCTAGAACAAAAAGAAGCAAATATACCCACGAGACCAAAAAGGAGTAGAAGGCAGGAAGTAATCAAACTCAGGGCTGAAAACAACAAATGGAAACAAAAAGAACTATACAAAAAATTCCATCCAGCCTCTAGCCTGAATTTTCTTCTTACCTCTCATCCACCTCCTCCTGTTCCATGACAGAGATAAAGTAACTTGAAATGTTAAAAAAAAAAAAAAAAAAGAATCAACCAGACCAGGAGCTGGTTCTTTGAGAAAATCAACAAAATAGATAAACCCTTAGTCACACTAACTAGAGGGCACAGAGACAGAATCCTAATTAACAAAATCAGAAATGAAAAGGGATACATGACAACAGAAACTGAGGAAATCCTAAAAAAATCATCACATCCTACTACAAAAGCCTATACTCAACAAAACTGGAAAGCCTGGGTGAAATGGACAATTTTCTAGACAGATACCAGGTACCAGAATTAAATCAGTGTCAGATGAATGATCTAAACAGTCTCACATCCCCTAAAGAAATAGAAACAGTCATTAATACTCTCCCAACCAAAAAAAAAAAAAAAGCCCAGGATCAGATGGGTTTAGTGCAGAGTTTTATCAAAGAAGACCTAATACCAATACTCCTCAAACTATTCTACAAAATACAAACACAGAAGGTACTCTACCAAATTTGTTCTATGAAGCCACAATTTCTTTGATAACTAAACCACACAAAGACCTAACAAAGAAAGAAAACTTCAGACCAATTCTCTTATTAATAGCAATGCAAAAATAATAAAGTTCTTGAAAACAGAATCCAAGAACACATCAAAATGATTTTCCATCGTGATGAAGTAGGTAGGCTTCATCTCAGGGATGTAGGGATGGTTCAATATAAGGAAATTCATCAATTAATCCACAATATAAACAAACTCAAAGAAAAAAACATATGATCATTTTATTAGATGCTGAGAGTGCATTTGACAAAGTCCAACACCCCTTCTTGATAAAAGACTTGGAAAGATCAGGAATTTGAGGACTATACTTAAACATAGTAAAAGCAATATACAGCAAACTAGTAGTCAACATCAAACTAAATTGAGAGAAACTTGAAGCAATCCTACTAAAAACAGAGACTAGACAAGGCTGTCCACTCTCTCCCAACCTATTCAATATAGTACTGGAAGGCTTAGCCAGAGCAATTAGACAACAAAAGAACATCAATGGGATACAAATTGGAAAGGTAGAAGTCAAAATCTCATTATTTGCAGATGATATGATAGTATATTTAAGTGACCCCCAAAATTCTACCAGAGAACTCCTAAACTTGATTAAAAAAAAAAAAAACTTCAGCAAAGTAACGATATAAAATTAACTCAAACAAATCAGAGGCCTTCATCTATACAAAGGATAAACAGGCTGAGAAAGAAATTAGGAAGACAACACCATTCATTATAGTCACAAATAATATAAATTACTCTGGTGTGACTCTGACTAAGCAAGTGAAAGATCTATATGACAGAAACTTCAAGTCTCTGAAGAAAGAAATCAAAGAAGACCTCAAAATATGGAAAGAACTCCCATGTTCATGGATTGGCAGGATTAATAGTAAAAATGCCCATCTTGCCAAAAGTAATCTACAGATTCAAAATTCTAACTCAATTTTTCACAGAGTTAGAAAGAGCAATTTGCAAATTCATCTGGAATAACAAAAAACCTAGGATAGCAAAAACTATTCTCAACAATAAAAGAACTTCTGGTGGAATCACCAACCATGACCTTAAGCTGTACTACAGAGCAATTGTGATAAAAAAAAACAAAAAACAAAAAAAACCTACATGGTATTGGTATAGTGAAAGGCAGGTGGATCAATGGAGTAGAATTGAAGTCCTAGAAATGAAACCACGTACCTATCTCTGTTGATGTGTTTATGAAAAGATAAAGAGAAAAGGGAAGATATGTTCTATGGGGATATGGTGAGATATGTGGGAATGGGGTGTCTCAGCCGACTCATGACAAGGCATTTCTTCTCCCTGAGGGACAAGCCACAAGTTGGTATAGTATAGAATAGAGTTTATTCAGGGCATGGGGAAGGGAGTTAAGAGGGTAGTAAAGGCAGAGAAAGGCAGAGAGAGAGAGAGAGAGAGAGAGAGAGAGAGAGAGAGAGAGAGAGAGAGAGGAAGGAGAGAAACAGTAATGTAGAGAAGAGGCCAGCCATGAGCACATGGAGAGAGGGGAGAAGAGAATGGAGAACGGGACAGGGGGACAATTCGGAAGCAAGAAGGGAACAGCAAGAGATCAAGAGAATAAGAGTGGGAGGAAGGAGCAAGCAGCCACTTTTATTTGGGTCAGGCCCACATGGCTGTTGCCAGGTAACTGTGGGGTGGAGTTTAGACAGAATGCTAACATCTGTACAGAGAAAAATTGGATGGTTCAAAATGTTTATCTTAAGCAACAAAACCCATTATGCCAAGAAGACTTAGCGTTTAAAATCAAATATATAACTAAAGCATTATTTGAATATTGTGTATTTTGCAGAAAATATTTCAATGACTAAGTGACAAAATACATGACTATATTGAATTTAATCACTTTGTAGTAGATTATTGAAGATAACATTAAATGTATTTTATAGCTAGTATTACTAAGCAGAGAACAATGACAATGTATACCATTTATAAAATGGCTGTATAGTAGTGCTGGTAAATTCTTGTACTAATCCCATTGGTTGAGAAAAAGACCACTACCTCAGTTTAAAGCCATATTTGAAGCAAGCTTCAAATAAATACTGGCAAGGTTGATGGATATTCTGGACAGGTCTATCTATGGGTTTCTAGAAAATGGTCCCCTGAGTCATTACTTATAAAGGCTTAAAAAGGCAACCCCACAATGCCACTGTGTGTCTCATCAGGTCCAATCAAGGGTAAGCATAAATCCTGACATATTCCCTACCACTGTAACTCCAACGGGCATCCAGTTAGGCTAAGTATACATCCTGACATATCACTGCTCATGTACTTCCTGTCCAATGTGATCAAGTGTATCCAATCATGGCAGAGGAGACAAACAAAATTGTTTAGGGGGGCGGTAAAAATATGTAGTTCGTTATCTCCCATAAACAGTAGTTTCCAGCATTTCAGGAAGTGTCTGTCCTTGGGCAATGGGCTTACATATTAGAAGCATTCTTGTTTCATGGATCTCTTAGGCACCGTAATCGAAACATAAAGCTTTATTTTTGCACTTGCTTTTCTGTATTTGGTATGGGCAGAGAAGTATCGGTGGAGACAATCTTTGAGCAATTTGGAGAGATGATTTGCTTCACTGATGAATCTTAAAGTTTAATCAGACAAAAACTATTTTTAGCTTTCAGAAATATTCACAGCAAAACACCATTAGGATGATATGCTTTATGAGCTTCGGAGCACAAGAAAGTATCACTCAAATGATATTTAAAATTTACCAGTGGTCTAATATAACTGAAGCAGGGTTCCTTCTCAAGCACATGCAATATTTTATTCTTTTGTTTTTTTTTCAAAATGATTCTCTATAAATTATAATTTTTAATATATACAATTGGGTGCTTTCAAAGTAGAGATTTCCTATTCCTCTTATATATGCATATTGAAAAGGGCATTTGCAGAGAATAAAATACCTATCATAAAAGTGTCATTATTCTCAACTTAGAACAGAAAATGAAATAAGTATGAAAAGAACTCATAGTGAATAGAGATGAAAATTGACTAGTACAGGCTTTATAAAACTTTAGCTAATTTACAGATTTATATGTCATCCATAGTGGGTGTACAAAGCACACTTGGAAGTTACATTTTCACTTTTTCTTTTTCTTTATATAAATTTATTATCTAAGTACTGAAATATTATGAACTATTTATCTAACATTGATGTTATATATATAACATAATTAGATATATAGTAACATGAATTGATTTATTCTATTCTAACTTTACATAATAACCAATTTTAAAGTAAGCAACAATCTGATCAGCTCTTACCTACAGAGTACAGGGGATGTCAGATAACTATCAAAATGGTTCAGGGGCTATGTACATAGTGACACAAAAATGTACCTGGAGTGCAGGTATTAATATAAGGTGAGTTTTGCTAGTGAGAAGGAAGTTGTTTTTGGAGTAGTGAAATAAAACTAAAGACTTTTGTATTCAATCAATCAAGGATATTTTAATATCTTTGTAATCACAAATTGATAAATAATTGTAGCTACTCTTATTAAATAAAATGGCATTAAAATTCTGTATCATAAATAAAATGTTACTGTTTTAATAATTTTCTAACTTGTTGTCTATTGCCTTTACTTGAATTTAATTTTTTACAAATGCTTCATTAGTGATTTTTAAAATTAATTCTAAGCAATACATCAAAATAATGCTATTAACAAAAATGAAGCTATGAAGTTTTACATCTGAATTGGGTCCAAAGACCTGAAATAGGGTGAAGAGACTGCTAGGTGACCTTGCCACACTCATTGGATCAGTGCCTTGAAATGTTTGACAGTTTTGGTGAGAGGCACTGAGAGACTTTAACTGAACCTTCCTCTCTTTTACTTGTAAATCTTGAATGGGCTGGGTAAGCCACTACTTAAGAATTTTTTTCAAATTAGAGACCAAGTGTAATAGGATTTCTGTAAGAGTTCAGTTCTCTACAGTAGCCTCGGATTCCTTTTAGTTTATGTAAAGCTAGTCAGTAAGAAAGATGATAATTTGTGCTGTGCTCCCACTCTCTCAGTGTTCCTTAATCTGTTCTCACTCTCTCAGTGTTCCTTAATCTGCATGATGAATCTGCATCTTTCCTCTGGACTGAAACTTTTCTTTCAGCTTACTTACCACAACATTCAATTGTAGTCCTTAATAAAGTAGTGTGTGACACCACAGCTTCCTCAACAAGACTCTTTGAAATGTAATCCTTGTGCAAGGAATAGAGAGCAGAATACTGAAAAGGCTGCAGGTGGGAATGCCTGATCTAATAGCAGTCTTGGTGGAGTGACCACACTTTTTCTACCCCCATGTATTATCAGAGCATTAAATTCCCTCTCACTTTTGTAGGTAGCTTTTGGAAGGATGGAGTTCTCACACACTGAAAAGGTCAGCTCAGGAACTTTGGGAATGTCATGGCACTCTTGCCTCTCCAGAAGGGAGAAGCTAACTAACATTCCTCAGATCACAGGGTGGAAACCCACCTGCACGTGGCGTGGCGACACATTCCAAAGGACTGAACTTTTCCCACCTTCAGACAAGGGAAGTCCTTGACACTTCATTCCCTGAAGACCAATCAGTTTAAAAAGTCATACTGTTCTGCCAATCACATTGTGCCTGCCTAATGGCTGCTGGCTTAAAAATTGTGTATAAAAGCTCACTAAACAAGCTGTGCAGGGTCACCACTTCTTCGGGTCTGGGAAGACCCCAGTGTACTGGAACAATAAATTCCTCTTGCTTTTTGCATTGATCCAGGCTCCATGTGGTTCACTCCGGGGGGTCCCTGGTAAGCTAAGGCTCAACAGAGTCTTACAGGCCAAGGCAGCTCTTATAGTAAGTTGACATTAAGATGTAAGGGTCCATGATTCACTGAAGAATGATACCCCAGACTCAAATAGTATGTAAACACAAAGAGTGTTTTATTCTGCAGAAGTCCAGCATGCTGGGATGGAGCGATGACCAAGTGAACTCACAGGCCAAATTTAAAGCACATTAGGGAGTTTCTGGGAGTAGATAATCTTTATCTTGCTCCATCTCTAGATCCATTACTGAGGCCTGGGGGCTTGAAGGCATAATTACTTATTCATACCTCTGTTCAGCTTCCAGTAAGGCCTATGTAGCATACCTGTATGTCTAGTTTATCTTAGAGTAACTGTTTCTCTAGAATTCTTAGAGGTTTCTCCTGCGAAGTTTTTCTAGATGATTGAATACATTTGCTACCATTTGTTCTAGAATTGCTTCTCTGTCACCCTTGCTTTATATTATTTATAAAAATGTCGCTAATCCGGAGGTAGGAGCACACATGCAAGCATTGTTAAATTCAGCGTGGGTGCCCCACTCGTGAAGAATTAGGAGGGAGATCACTACAAATTGCATGAGATTTTTATTGAACTAGTATACTAGGGTCATCCTGCATTGGGGCAAGGGCGAACCATATGAAATAAAGCTTTTAGGTTTTATACCTTTTCAGAACAGTTTTCCAGCTTACAACATGGGCTGGTTACAACTTACAATGTGGGCTGGTTATCTTTCCCATTTGTATTGAACTTTCTCCTGCAGGAGGAGATACCAGTTGCACATAGGAGGGGTGGGGGCAGAGATACACCCCCTCCTTGGGGCGTTTCCTGGAACCGGGCATACCTAAGGGATGGGTGTATGTTTATTCCTTGCATTCTTGGCCCCCCAAAATTTTTTTTAAGAGGTATCCCTTTAGGCTTAATAGTCTTGGTATTTTTATAAAGTACTTTTCTAGCTCCTTGGTTTGCTCAATTCTTACAACATTATAGAAGGTGATTCTTGACATTAGAGAGTATGATGACTGTTGGTGTGCATTCAAAATACATTTACATCATTTTTTGATAGCTTTTCTTTCCGTTTCTGGAGCCTTTATAGTTATAATTGCTTATTCAATGTCTGTGGCTTTATGAAACCTACATTTCTAGGATAAAGTAAAATTTCAGCCTTGTCTATTCTGTTCCATTAGAAGCTATCATAGAACAAATGAAGCATCTGTCAACAGAATTAATTAATATGGAGGCAGACATTCTGCTCATGATCTATAATTTAGATAATTATTTTTTCTTACAATTGTTCATTTCACTACTGTTATTACTATTGCTTATATATCTGTGTGTTCTTAACTGGTACCATGAATTTGGAAATGAGTAGAATCATAGTTTGGAGAAATTCCTCCTCCATATCTTTTTTTTTTTTTTTTTTTTTTTTTTTTTTTTTTGGTTTTTTGAGACAGGGTTTCTCTGTGTAGCCTCGGCTGTCCTGGAACTCACTCTGTAGACCAGGCTGGCTTTGAACTCAGAAATCTGCCAGCCTCTGACTCCCAAGTGCTAGGATTAAAGGCGTGCTCCACCACCGCCTGCCTCCTCCATATCTTTAAATGGCAAGAAGCACATACATTTAATTTGTTATTTCAATAAAATAATCATATTTTCTCTTGAAATTTTTAAATCATGATTTAAATTTGTTCAATCTGTATCATTTACATAAGTGAATCTGACAATCACAATAAAGTTACACTATAGATTGCATCATCATTTTTCTATTCACTAATTAATGTTTAAATTTATGAATATGTTTGTGAAAATGATCAATCTATGAAATTTGTCAGTTCATTTTTGTTTCACAAAATTTTACTTTTATCCCAATATTTCTCATTAAGCATATGCATATATGCATAAAAGCAAATAATTTTAACATAGATAAATATGATGAGAAATTAATACATGATTTATGTTAGAAAAAACAATGAAAAATTGTAGGTGGGAAGATTATTGATTATTTGAACACTGCTACTTTATAAAATAATTATAACCATAAATTATACCATCAGATAGAGCCACAAGGGGGAATAAGACTAACATCAAGCAATTCTTTATCCTGTAAATCCATAATCAGAATCTACCTTATCATGCCATCCTTTTTCATGTTTCTGGGGTTGTCTATGGCAGTAGGCTGATGTGACTCCCTATCCACAGTGGAGTAATAATTAAAAAAAAATACTTTGTGTGTTTCTACCTGACAGAAAAATATTTTAAATGGAATCTGCAAGAGAAGCAGCACTGTGCTGTGGTGGTCAGTTTCATCACTGGAGCTCAGGACCATAATGCCCTAAGTTCAAACATCTGAGGAAATTTGTATTCTTTGTCTCTGCGCTGCTGTGTCCAACATCAAAGGTTTGATCCTCCTGTGGCTCAATTAGCTATGTATTTTTCTTTAGCTACTGGTGGTGCATTTTGTTCTTTTTATATTGATATCTTTAGAGGGACATTAGAAATTCCCTTTTAGAGGAACTGTTTGATTTCTCAAGAAAATTTTGTTTAGAATGTATTTCTATTTTATATATCAAAACTGTGAAAGTGTTATCATGAAGCAATAAAGGAACTTTGAGCACATTAAATGTTGAGTCATAATATAGTATGTGAAGTTAAGGACATAAACTTAAGAGGGATTTTTTTTAATTGGTACCATTACACTTAATAGGACATATGTTTTCTAATGAAGTGATAAACATAATAAACATAATAATAATAATAATAATAATAATAATAATTTCATTCTCAGAATAAGATTTTCTCTTTGTAAAAATAACTTGCTTTCACATAGATTAAAATGAGATGACTGACAATAATGGACTTTTATATAAATTTACTTGTAGCATACAATAGAAGTGTAATATTACTTCAAAATTCTTTTAAATTTTGAGCTAAACAAAATATTCTTAATTGAGCTATTGTATAATATCTATAATCATCACATTGTAAAATACTGCATGACTAAGTCTTAACAAACATGGAATAAAATGACTTACAGAGGTACAAATATCCCATTTTATTAGTGAATGAAATAAAAAAAAGAAATGAAAAAAACAGGAAAGGACATGGCATGACTGCCCCTAGGTATGGTGGAGGAGAAAGTTTTTTATAGTTATATGGAAGAGTATAGTCAGAAGTAGAAATATCTGGAAGAATCCAGAATGTTCATGGCCAGGCTGATCTGGGCCATGTGGGAGATGGGAGAGAAGGCAAAACAGATGTAGCACCCAGGAGCTAAAGATACAAATGGAGCATGTAACTAAGATGTGTGGATTGTATAGGTAATAGCCTCTGGGAGTAGGGCATCCCAGCCTCCTGGCTGGAGAGTCAGGACAGAGAGCATAATATACTAGCCCTATGTACCGTACCCAACATAACAGGACTGAGGGATCCTGGGAAAACCTGGTAGCCAGCTCTGTTTTAGAATGTTAAATAGGCAACTCAACCCTTTGTCCTGGGTTTGAAGCTTAACAATTAGACAGCTATTAATACTAATCTGATGCATATATTATTTTCCTATATTAAGTTGAATAATATTTTCTTGTTTTATAACTATAAATATATAATTTAGTGTATTTTTAGAAATTACATAATCATAAAAAAGTAATTGTAGTGTTTGTAGTTCTTAAAAATGCCAAGAAGAGTAATATTCAATATAATGAAATATGTGAATTTCAGATCTGACAGCATTTCCACAGCAATCAGACTGCCTCATTTATAATGTAATAAAGTAAAAGTATTTAATTGGTATATTATCTTATAAAGTTAAAAGGCTGGCTATAAAAATTACATGTAATCAATATAAATGCAACTATAAAAGTCACTACACATGGTGCCTTGCAATTTAATTATCTCTTCATAATTACTACTGATACAAGTTTTATATTTAGAATACACAAATAAATGAATACTTTGATATTTTACTTTATTGTGATTTTAATCAAGGATATAATTTCTCATGTCAGCATGTTTCAGTAAATATATTTTACTTTGAGAAAGTAATAACTATGTTTCTGGTATGACATTTAGAAACATGTATTTGCTCTTTTAAAAGAAGCACATTTTGGAAATCATCTGTGAACATGTTTTAAAATGAATTAATAAAAATGCAGTCCTAAAAATGGTTTGTATGAGTAGTCACTCTTAGTGTGCATGTGTGTTAAAAAGTCATATTGCATGCAATGTGAATCTATGTGATGTTTTAGCCAATAATTATATGTCAAAAGACCTGGGAATTAATTATAAGCATATATGCTTTTTAAAAAAATGATATAGCACTCTCACCTGCTTTACATACTCAAATTCAACATGATTAATTTACTTTAATCCCTTCACCTGAAAAATCCAGCATGATTATGCAATGATTTAAGAGAATAAAATCACCTACCAGGATGCTCTCAAAATTCTAACTGCTTAACTGTTTTTTATACATTGTACATAATTTATCGTTGTTATTTTATTAATTTTGTTCTTATTAAAGGATCTTATGATGCTCATGTAGGTATCAAACACCCCAGGTAGACAAGAAATTACTGAATTCCTTCTTCCATTTGCCAAGTGTTATGATGACAGGATTGTGCCACCACACCTAACTTGTACTGACAATATGATACTGAGGCAACAATTCCTTTGAGAAAATAATAATAAAAATAAAACCCAACACCCAACTCTGTGGCATGTTTTGCTTTGGCAGCCCTTATCTGTCTGTGATGTAAGTCCAAATTTGTAAATGGTTGTAGTACCAATCAATCAGGTGACAGTGCATGGGAAATGGTGTGAAAATAGTGTTGGAAACCATCTACCTGACCTGCTCATTTAATCTAAACTTTCAGTTAATTCATATTTGTATGCTGAGGTGTAGATTGGAAAATGTCACTTGAAGTCAGACAAACTGCAAAGATTGTTGTTATTATTGCAAAGATTCAAATGCATTTCAAATTAGTGAAGTGTAGTTTTTAGACGGTAAACAAATATAATACAATTTTTGAATTTCTATATTTTCTTGATAATTTCTCGATTTTCAAAATAATAATTCATATTTGTAATTAGACTTTAAAATCAGTAGGCATGGTAATTATCAATGAGTGCCACTGATTAACATTAAATAAATTAAGCAAAATTAAAGTTTTAATATGATGATAAAACAGGGTAGGTATATCTTTAAAGCATTTGCTGCAGTGAATGTAATTTACTCCCAAGTATTGTTTTATATGTTTTGTTAAAACAAATTTGAAAATGTTTACTTCTCTTTGAGAAGTGTCCCTTACTTAACATTTCTCTTATCCTATGAATATATTTTCGCCACTTTTTCAGGATGTCAACTCTACTTTCAAATATAATGACATTATACATGTAACAGAGTTTATAATTATTATTCATTCATTATTTATGGCAAAGATGTAGTAGAGACATGGATTTCCATGGGTTAAATCTATCATCTTCTGAATTATCTACTCCTTTCCAAAGCCTTACATTTCCTACTGAAGACTTAACCAAATGTCCATTATCACCACCATTTTCCAGTGAAATTTTATGTCAGTGTTTTCGCACTTGTGTGTTTTTTTAATTTGTTTGTTAATGTGTATGATTGTAAGTATGTGCAAAGGCTTGAGCTATGTTACACATAGGGAGGTTAAAGGATGGTTCTAAGGAGTCTATTCTCTCCTGTGCATGTGGTTCTTTGAAACAAATGAAGAGGTCGGCCCAGCAATTTTGGAAAATTCCACCAGATCCCTCCCCTGCTGAAAGAGAATGGCCATAGAGCACATAGACACCCCTCCCCTTCTGAAGGGAGAAGCTAATTGCATTCCTCAGAATACAAGGGGTCCCCCCTGCAGATGAGGGAAGCCCAGAGCACTTAGACACATTGCTCAGAGCGGATGGACCCTCTCCCCTACCCCACCCCAGGGCAAGGAAAGTCCTTGTTACCTCATTCCCTAAGGACCCATCAGTTTAAAAGTCACACTGTTCTGCCAACAGCATTGTTCCTAGTGACTGTTGTTTTATTCTACCCCTGAAAGCTGCATAAAAAATGGCTGAAAGTTTCCCAACATCTCTGCCTCTACTTCGGGTGCAGGATGAGGACCTCAGCATGCTAGAATAATAAATTCCTCCTGCTTTAGCATCGATCCCCTGCTCTGCATTGTTCATTCAGGGGAGGTGGGGGGTCCCAGTAAGCTCATCAAAAGCTCAAGTCATTAGACTTGGAGACAGATGTTTCCTATAATAATTACTTTCAGTCATCTCTAATGAATCTTTGCAAGTACCTGGCAACTTAAAAGTGAACTCCTATTTTCTATTCTCTTTGGCACAAGAAGATAATCTGCAGACCACGGAAAGAGAAACTGGATATGAACCCACAAAATCCTAAACCCACAATCTCTTCTGCCTGCAAGATAGGGCAATCAGGGTTGACCGACCCATATTTGGTTTAACTTGTCACTCTTGACTGTGGCCTTCCAGGCCTTGAGCAGGCCCTTCCCAGACATGAGCAGGGTGAACAGAACTTGAGTGCTTGCCACAATGGACCTTATTGACCTTGGTGGAGTCATCTGCCTTGGTTGCATTTGCAAGTTCCCACAAGAATGTAGAAGATTAGACTGCCGTGCAGACCTTACTTTGCAACACACTCCAGCTGAAACAAAGGATGGGTTCTGTGGGCATCGTCTATATAAATGCAATGCTGAATATAAAACTTGGAGCCTTGATCAGAACCTGTCTTGGCTTCATTCTTCTGTCATTTGTCCCCCTCCCTTTTTTCATTTCCAGTTCCACTTTCACGTAAACCCAGTTTGTCCTTGGCTTCTGGACGGCTACACTTGACATGAATAAGAGCACATGCCCTAAACTGGATGAATGGCCAGGAACCATGAGACTGAGTAGCCCAGAGTCATAGGGAAGAATCCAATACAACTGACCATAAATAAATAAAGTAAGTAAGTAAATAAATAAATAAATAACATAGATTGGTGCCTTGTCCAGAGGTTTCCTCCAGCAGTAGGTAGAAATGTAAGTACATGTGGAGACCCAGAGTTAGACATTATACAGAGAGAGACAGGCAGTGACAGAGACAGAGACAGAGAGACAAAGAGACAGACAGAAAGTCAACATTGGAGGTCGCTATGGGAACCCTCCTCTCTGAGATATAAGAATCCCATGGAAAGGGAGAGGAAAGACTGTTAAATTCAGAGAGGATGGAGAACACCAGAAGAACAGCCTCCTGTATAAACTAAGCAAAGCACATGTGGACTCATGGAGAATAAAGCAGTAAGCACCAGGCCTTCCAGCGTATGTATCAGCATATGTACCAGCGTATGCACCAGCTTATGCACCAGGTCCTATGTGTGTAAGCCACGGTTATTAGCCTAGAGTTTTTGTGGGACTCCTAACAGTGAGAGTGGTTCTATCTCCAGGGAGTGGTTCTTCGGGCTCCAGGTTTCCTATTGGGTTGACTTGACCAGACTGGTTTAGGGAGTCTTTGCCTTGTCTTACTGTATCTTGTTTAGTTCTGTTTGGCTGTTTTCTCTTGGACTCCTGCTCTTTTCCTGTAAAGGAAAATAATGAAGAAGGGTGAAGAGGACAGTTGAGGGGGAGCTAAGAGGAGTGGAAAGGGGCAAAATTGTGTTTGAAATGTATGAGACAAGACTCTATTTTCAATATAAAAGTAAATAACTAAAAAGTGAATTTCTTCAATGATCACTTCCAAGGCATGTCAAATACTACATTTTAGTATTCAGCATTATCCGTGGCTTGACTATCTGATCACAGCATGTAGTACTGAGGTTTGGCACCATGGAGAGAGCCTATATGAGGCTACTGGAAAAGCCTAGTTGCAGCAGAAGACCCCAGCGTATTGGAGATGCCACTACCATGGGATAACCACCAAGAACAGTAGCAGCAGTGAAGTGCAGTCAACAAGAGCCTAGAGTGCTACAGAAGGCAGAGCTCAAGATGTTACCCAAGCACTTTGGAGGAGCACAGAAGATCATGTGTGGATCCCAGACATTGGAACAAGAAATTGTGAAGTTAAAGTTGACTTGGAGGCTGGACAGTGGTGGCATATGCCTTTAATCCTAGCACTTGGGAGGCAGAGGCAGGTGGATTTCTGAGTTTGAGTCCAGACTGGTCTACAGAGTGAGTTCCAAGACAGCCAAGGCTATACAGAGAAACCCTGTCTTGAGAAACCCTGTCTTGAAAACAAAACAAAACAAAACAAAACAAAAAATTGACTTGGAGATGCCAAAATATTAAATATGCCAGAGCAGTGGGATATCTGCCAGAGGAAAATTGCTAACAGAGTGGAAGAAGCCCAGCAGAAAGAAGTTTTCTGCAGTCAACAAAAAAGGAGTTGAAGATCTGAAGACAGCTTTGACATCAGACACATAAATGTAGTTTGGAGTTTGCCTAGCTGATTTCCTGTCTTGCTTACAGTTAAGTGATTGGATGAATTTCAGAAGAGACTTTGAACTTTGGACTTTAAACATTGTTGAGACTGGGTATTGCTGCTGCTGGTGCCCTGGACCGTCTGCTGTCCAAGCCTACCTGCCCTTGAGGGTTGGAGGTGAGGTGACACAGAATTAATGTCACAGACTCTGGAAGCAGGTGAGAAAAGCTGCAGCAAGTTCATCTGAACACTGTTGCAATTTCCTTAATACCCTCCACCCACACTCCATTGGTTCCAAGAAAGCATCTCTTCTAAACAGCATTTCCCAATTGGCTGGCATTGTCTGTATCAGCAATCCATGGCCTCTCAGACAGCCCTCAATTAAATTCTCCTGTAGAAGATGGCTTTGTGGGTGTGTGGCCCCTGGCTTATGCAGCAGTGGTCACACAGTTCCTCCTACCGGGGACTTTGGAAGTTGGACTAAAGGTGTTTTTTATTATACTATGGCTAGGAATGGGCCCCACAGACTGATGTGTTTGCATAGACTGTGGGGGCTGGGGAGTGGAATGTGGTGGTTTGATTATCCTTGGCTTCAAGAATGGCAATAGTAGGAGGTTTGGCCTTGTTGGAGTAGGTTTGGCCTTACTGGAGGAAGTGTGGCACTGTGAGGGTGGGCAAGGAGACTTTCCTTTTAACTATTTGGGGTCCAGTCTTCTTCTGCCAGCCTTCAGATGAAGATGTAGAACTCTCAGCTCCTCCTGCACCATGCCTGCCTAGATGTTGCCAGGCTCGCACCTTGATGATGATGAACTGAACTTCTGAACCTTTAAGCCTGTCCCAATTAAATGTTGTCCTTATAAGAATTGCCTTGATCATGGTGTCTCTTCACAGCAATGCAAATCCTAAGATACCACCTAAGACTTGAGTCAAATTAGTAAAATTAGTAGTAGCATGAATGAAACAGGATATGTTGCAATGAAGATTATGTTATAATTTTCCAAAATGGTTGTCTATTAGAAGAAGGTAAGTTCAGTAAAACAGAAAAACATTTCTTAGGGATCCCATCAGGAGCTGTTTTACTTTGGATGAGGGATTCATTTTAACACTACGGTTTGGAATTCAGAAGAAAGGAAGCCATCATCATCTAGAAAGTAAACAATAAAGTTCTTTTGAACCTGATTTCAACAAAATTTTAAATATGCCCTTTGTGATTTCATGCTTAATCACTTATACTAATGTTGTTAGTGTTTCATTGTTACATTTTGGAAAGATAGCCTCCAGAAGGAGCTGCTGAGAAGTTCTAAACCATCTTATTCTTTTGTATTGGAAATAAACAGATTTCTAAAGAAAAGCGTTTGAACATAGAAACCGTCTAAGAAATGGAAAACATTTGATTTTCTCAAAAATCTAAATTTTATGGAAATTTCAACTTCTAAAATTAGATCAATTCAGTAGAAATTTCCAAGATATTACACTTAAAATTGAACTGGTCCAAATATATGTTTATATACATGTGAAATCTTGATGATACATAGTATTTAATAGTAAGATATTACCTAAATTATTGTTCCAATATTCTTTACTTTACTCAAATACACTTACATAAGTATGGTAATTTTCATATGCATATATTAATTTCATTATTGTTACTTTATATTTATTATATCACCCTATAGTATGCAGAAAATATGAGCTTAATTGACTTGTTTGATCCACTAATGACTAAATAATAGAAATGCCTAGCTTTAAGCTAAGAAATATGCAGCTAGTTATACCACATTATCCTAGTTTACAAACTGTTTTTTAATAAGTAATTTTTGATAGGGGTCATTTTAATTATTCAAATTAACCTGAAATAATTAAGACCAATCCATAATTTGAATTTTTTTCTTTTAGTAAGAAGTAGAACAAAGTATGATGTGGCAAAGAATTCTAATAATATGTTTAAAATTTTCATGTTCCACATACATTAATATAATATTTAATAATATAATTTTGTAGAAACACTCCCAATACTAGGTTTCCATCCTGCTTATGAATATTTAGTTACTCAATAATAATCCTTAATAGGCACAAGAGTTGGGAAGATATTTATCTTTTTTGCTATTATATCTACCTCCCAGCCAATCATTCCATTATATAATTTGCTATGTTTCATCTGGGCTGCACTTAACTCTGGTTAGCCAACTCACATGGCCACTGGATTATTTCTCACCTAACCCATAGTGGCTTCTTCCTCAACTCAACTTCTTTCCATCTACCTCATGGTCTCCTTTGATCCCAAGTCTGGGAACTCTAAATGCCACCTGTGCTCTTCTGCTCAGTTTTTGGAGGTCGGCATCTTTACTCACCAATTTTAAATTACTTCAGAGCAATGAAAAACATAATAAAGACAAACTTTATGATAAGAAATGTTGAAACTTCCAACTCAGTTCTAGTTAAGGTACCCAAAAAGGCTAGAAGAGCTCCTTAGGCTGCTATGAACGCTAGTGTGTACTGTGTCTTGCCATAAGAGATTCAATTTTTTAAATTTAACTTTTTCTACATACATATAAAATTGTATATACACATACATATATACATACACACATACACACAGAGCTTTGGATTCTTCCATTACCATTGTTTGTCTGTTAGATGGAATAGTCCTTAGATGAAAAAAAGACCAAGTATCACAGATACATATTTTTTTCACTAGGAAACACTGGATAGATTTTTATCAGGAAGCCACAGAACTTCTATAATATTATTTAGTGCAGTTTATCATATATTTATACAGTATGTAAATGTTCAACCAAAATTCCATTAGACAGACAGACAGAAACAAGCACATACGTAGTCTTATCATAAAGCCTTTTTCAGATAAGTTTTGATCACTTGAATACTATTAAATATCTTACTTATCTTTACTACTATTTAAAATGACATTAACTGTTCAACCAGTTTCTAAAAGTGTTATATAAATTAATGTGAGAGTTCTAAAATAAGAAATCTGCTTAGAGCTTTTAAGTGTACATGCTGTTAGTCTCATGAAATCCCTTATAATATGAAGAATAATGATATTCCTGAAGGGTAACATCAATGAAAGCATAATTGCATGTGAAATTCAGAAATGGGAGTTAATATTTAAAGATGTGGACAAAAATTTTCTAAAGTAAGGAGAGGAAGTGGAAGAGGAGAATGAGGAAGAAGAAGAAGAAGAGGAAGAAGAGAAACAAAACAAAACAAAACTGAAAATCTAATTGAAGAAGGAAAAATAAATCCTCATTTGCTTGTTTGCTAGTCTGTCAGAATCTCCATTGTTCTATACCCAGGTAATTTATTTCTACTCTATTTAAGACTCAAGTCTATTTTGCACCAAAATAAAGTAGAAGTGAAGATTCTCATTAAAGAAAAACAAAACAAATCTCATTTACATTTGTGTCATCTAATTATAAAGTTTCAAATAAAAAAAATCCAATCAGTGGTTTTATTTAGCAGTTCTTTCAAATTGTTTGTAAATTCCAGATAATCATTCTTGTGTATTTTAGTAACATTTTTAATGTGAAATATAAATGCACTTGAATATTTACATTGTGGGTACTATTTTATCCATTCTCCTTAAACCATTCTATAAACAGCCAACTGTGTGGTTACAAATATATTCACACTCAAAACTGGTATCAAAGCAGTTTTCCTTTAACAAATATATACAGAAAAATGACAAAAGCTTTGCTTTCGTTTCCTTAGGTTTGTATAAATATTTAAGGTTTCTGATAGATACATCTTAATGAAATTGAAGGTGTGTCTGTGGGATTATACAGGAGCAATTTTAAGTACCCATTTTCATGAGGTGGGAGAGAAAATTTTAGTCTGTTTAGTCAAAATTCTTCCATTATTTTTCAATGAGGAATTTGGTATATATTCAGATAGTATAAATTATGAGTATTATATATGCCAAACATTTATTTTGTTTTTTTCCCCTTATTTTAGTATCTTTGATACAAGTGTTTCTATGTGACTCTTCTGTGTGAAATGAAATACAGATGTTTCCTCAATCATAAGGAATATAACATCTTTATAATGTCTAATATTTAAGAAATAACAATGTTTATAATTTATCTATAATCTTTAATTTGTCACAACTTTTTTCTAAAATGTACATTAATTAGACAAAATGTTTTATTTACTTATTGAAAAAATTCATATATGTCACTCATCATTGAATTTTTTAACTCAACATTAGTTTACAAATCAGGCATTATGCATTATTCATGTAATCATTAGATTTTTAAGTTGAACTAAACCCTTCCCATTTTTCTTAAATTTTATAATTTCAAGGAGTGCCAACATATACAGTCATTTTGGATATCAGCTTGTCAATTCATCAGGAAGACAGTAACTGTTCTCTTTCAAGGTCCAGCTATACCAACTTTTAGGCATGTACCTTAGGACACTTCATCCTACCATAGAGACACTTGTTTAACCATGTTTGTTGCTGCTCTGTTTGTAACAACCAGAAATTGGAAACAACCTAGATGTCCATCAACAGAAGAATGTATAAAGACGTGATATTTCGTGGAACATTTGTACAGTGGAGTACTACTCAGTTGTTAAAAAAAAATTATATCATGAAACTTGAAGGAAAATGGATGGACATTTGAAAATGATTCTTAGAGAAGTATCCCAGATCTAGATACATAAATATGGTATGTGTTTGCTTATATGTGGATATTAAAAGTCAGGTTGATAACAACCCAGCTACAATCTATAGAGCTACAGAGGGTAGGTATAGAGTAAAATACTACAGGGTGGATTTGAAAAGGGAAAAAGAGCAGAAGTAGTAGCTAAATTATGAGGTATAATATGGAAGCTATCACAGCAGAATCTTCCTTATATAGACTATATAAGGTTTATATTATCTATAATTATAGACAAAATCAATAATTGTTAGTATAATTATAAATATATACATATATAATATATGTATAAATTAATCTTCACTCTTTTCTTTTGCTAGTTTGATGGCACAGGTCTGTTTCTTCCCTTCGAGGTACCCAGGCACCATTGTCCTTTGGGCTGGACTAGAATAAAAGAAGCACAACTGGGCCAGTAGGTTAGCAGGATCTCTAGGTGTAAGTGTGAGAGATACAGCCTTCTCAGGAGATGATTTTCAGTGAAACATCTCTCTTCATCAGGGTGAAGAAGGGTTAAAAGAGCCTTGGGGAGTGGGTATGGGTTTTTGGGCTGAGTGTACATCATTGGCTGGGCCAAGGTGCTGAGAATGCTTCATTTGCAAGAAGTGGAATTCCAGGTGCTAACTGGACATGCCCTTATAGGGAGATAGAAGGTTAATCTGTAACCTGGCCCTCAGGTTTACCATGAGCTGGGGCATGCAGGCCATGAGCAAGGAGGAAGCAGTTCTACTCCTGTGGGTCTCAGGAGGATATTTTGGGGGTTTGGGCACATCTCAGCCTCACTGTTGCTCCAGGAGATTACTTCCCCAGTCGCAAGGCTTAGTTCCACACTAGTTGCTGGACTTTAAATATTGTATTTTTAAGACAAATTTTAATTTGTTTCTCTCCCCTTTCCGAATAGTCTCTTGCTAGGCCAATTAGTCCAGCCTAGGACTTGTAATCCTCCTGCCTCAGTCTCTCTAGTAAGGATTATGGATCTCTCAAAAAAGAGCTTTAATTTACTTTAAAACATGTAATAAATAAAACAGGTTTTATTTTTGACATCGCTTTGCCTCTTTACCTCACCACGACTGTTGTGCGCAGCTAGGAATTAGTAATGGACTCTTCTTAACCTTAGCGAACAATAGGTCAACTAAGGTAGAGCCACTTTATCATCAAGATTCTGATTTTGTGGCTCAGCATTCATTCTGGATGTATGTGGTGAGCCACTATTCAACAAAAGCTGAAGAAAAATAACACGAAAGAATTTCTGTGTCAGGCTTCAAGAAACATTATTTGCTGTGTTGATGACAGGGGCATTTTAAAGCCTATATCACCACACTGGGTCAATGCTTCATTTTCCCATAGGAAACTATCAAAACAGGGCAATATGAATGCTTACCTTTCCCCACTGGTAAAATTAAAAATACACTGTTATTTTAAAATAACACACACACACAAACACACACACACACACACACATATGCACACTTAGTCTTTGGGGATTTTTATTTTTCCTGTTACTTTAATCTTACATTTAGGTGTGAACTCTAAACATTTGATCAAACTTCTCCTCCATACTTAACTCTCTGCTTTTTCCTTCACTAATGTTTCCCTATTACCACTGCTTAGGGGTTTTTATCATCTTGTTGTGAGTATTCCATTGTGACAGATGGAGAGAACAGAGCTTAAAATTGCATGGTGTTTGCTTCAGTTAGTAATTGAAGCTCAAACAGTCAGGAATTAATTTTAAATTGGTAAAACTCAACAGATAGAAAAATTGGTCATATTTGAGTGCTTGCTTCTTTGATGGGAGGCTGTTTGACTCAGTCACATAGTATCTAGACTGCTGTGTCAGAATCATTTGAAGCACTCAGTTCACTGCTTAGACTTTCCCCTATTATCCTGTGTAAAATATAGGATATGTCTTAGGGAAATGAGGTTTAATACCTAAATCATTGACTCAAACACAGTTGCTATCAGCACCGCTTACTTTATTCCAGAACTTTTCTTGGATATGAAGAGATTTTTTTTTTTGCTTATTTGTTTTAATAAATCTTAAGACTAAAATCTGTCACTCTTCTTTACAAAAGTTCAAAAAAATAGGCTACATAATATATATACATTCCTAGAATTATACACACACACACACACACACACACACACACACAAACACACACATACACACACACACATATGATTCTGAATTGATTCCAAAGATACATTCTCTTACTGATACCACTTCTAAGAACTATTCTTCTAGCTGTCCAGTAAAATGTATGTAATCCTTTTCTTTTATGTCTAGGTCAACTAGAGTCAAGTGTCTTAGATGGCTATCCACAATGACTGAAGCACAAGGCATTTAATGCTAATATTACTATTTAAATTATTTTTAAATAAGTTTTCACCACCATGGTCTTTATTTTTCAGATCTTTAATTTTAGATTATTAGATACATCAATAAATAAAATTTACAAACATAAAGACAATAAAAATGATATAAAACATTACTTTTCTGAAACAGTATGCAAAATTAACCATTTGTTACCAATGTACATGCTTGTACTTCCATTGGCATTTTTAATAAATAGTTGTAACTTGTGAGAAAAAATATTTTTAGTCATATGCCAATAAAATTTATTTTCAAATTTATCAAAATATTTACTATTATTTTATTTTCATTTTTACTATTTTATTTATTTTCATTTCAAATGTTATGCCCATTCCTAGTTTCCCCTCCAC
Source organism: Mastomys coucha (assembly GCF_008632895.1). Classification (NCBI taxonomy): domain Eukaryota; kingdom Metazoa; phylum Chordata; class Mammalia; order Rodentia; family Muridae; genus Mastomys; species Mastomys coucha. The sequence continues at coordinate 82,028,890 of NW_022196915.1, read as the reverse complement.
AAGCCCTCTTCCTCTATGAGGGTGCTCCCTCATCCACCCACCTACTCCTGCCTCAGCACCTTAACATTCTCCTATCCTGGGTCATCAAGGCTCCACAGGACCAAGGGGTTCCCCTCCTAGAGATGTCAGAGAAAGCAATCCCCTCCTACATATGTGGCTGGAGCCATGGGTACACTGCCTCTCTCCCTGGGTACTCTTTGGTTGGTGGTTTAGTCCATGGGAGCTCTGGGAGATCTGGTTGGTTAATATTGTTGTTCTTCCTGTGGGGTTGAAAACTCCTTCGGCTCCTACAGTCCTTGCCCTAACTTCTCCATTGGGGTCCCCGCAATCAGTCCAATGTTTGGCTGTGTACATCCATATCTGTATTGGTCCGGCTCTGGCAGAACTGCTCAGAGGACAGCTATACTGGGCTCCTTTCAGTAAGTACTTCTTGGCATCAGCAATAGTGTCTGAGTTTGGTTTCTGCAGATGGGATGGATCCCTAGATGGTCTTTCCTTCAGTTTATTATCCACTCTTTGTACCTGCATTTCATTTTGACTGAAGAATTCTGGATTAATATTTTTGAGGTGGATAGGTGGCCCCGTCCCTCAGCTGGGGGTTGTGCCTATCCACTGGATATGATCTCTACAGGTTCTCTCTCCCTTTTGTTGGGTATTTCGGCTGCTTTTCTCCCTGTTGGGTCCCGGGAAACTCTTGGGTTCCTGGCATCTGGGACTTCTAGTGTCTACCCCCAGTTAACCTCCCCACCCACCTGCTATACACCTACTTTCAAATTCCTGACCCTCTGTACTTCTCCCCCATCTCCTCCCATATCTGAACTAGATCCCCCTTTCCCTCTTCCTTCCTCTCTCCCTATCCCTTTCTCCCTCTACTTCCCAGAAATTATTCTCTTCCCCCTACTGAGTAAGACTGTGGAATCCACACTTTGGTGTGATCTTTTGTCTTGGGTTTCATATGGTCTGTTAGTTATATCATGTGTGTTCCGATCTTCTTTTTCGCCAATATCCACTTATCTGTGTGTACATACCATGTGTGTTCTTTTGTGATTGGGTTACCTCACTCAGGATGATATTTTCAAGTTCCATCCATTTGTCTGAGAATTTCATGAGATCACTGTTTTTAATAGCTGAGTTGTAGTCCACTGTGTAAATGTACCACATTTTCTGTATCCATTCCTCTGTTGAGGGACATCTTTTTTTTCAGCTTCAAGCTATTATAAATAAGGTTTCTATGAACATAGTGGAGTATGCGTCCTTGTTCTATGTTGGATCATCTTTCGGGTATATCCCCAGGAGTGGTATAGCTAGATCTTCAGGTATGTCCATTTTTCTGAGGAACCTCCAGACTGATTTCCAGAGGATTGTACCAGCTTGCAATCCCACCAGCAATGGTGGAGTAACATTTTCTATTTTAAATTTAAATATGGTTTAATACTCCTCTATTTCTTCATAAGAAACACTGATGAGATTTTTTTTAATAACAAAAAATATTTTACTAAAACAAGATTTACAGAAGTTTACAGACAAGCCATACAAAATGGTCACAAGCTTTTTCTTCATCTTTTGGGGCTGGGGGTGGAGACGGGGAATCTACACTTGATAGGAAAGTCACAAAGTTATTAGTGAGGGCTGTGATGTTTGTTTACTCTTCCCCTTTTAGTTCAGACTATCAAGCTTGCCCATCTACAGCATCTAAAGTTAAGCTTGGCTAGAAACAGGTTAGCTGCTTTTAACCACTGCAATTAAATCCTTTAAGGGAGAGAGGAAAGAGGCCATAAAATTAAAATAAAACTACTTTCCCCCTACAAAATAAAATAAAAGCACCCATACCCCTGGCTGCTAACCCTGATAACCATCTTCATTCACAATGCCTCTTACTTTAACCATGATGGGGCAAGGAGTCAAAACAGAAAGTACTGCTTCTCAGCATCACACAGCTACGAGGATGATACTTCCAGCCTCTGCTCATGCGTTACAGTAAATCAGGACAAGCCAGATTTGCTAATGTGCATATAATCACCAGCGATGAAGATGCCTGGACTTTTACTTTGTGATGTTTCTAAGACTGTGTTCATTAAATGCAAACAAAAAAAGAGGAAGAAGTCTTGGCAGAACAGGAGAAGTGGCATACACTTGATCTGGTCAACTTAAATGTTGTTCATGGCATATAGCCTATCCATGCTCTCGCAGTCTCTATGGCTTGGGCTTCGTCGGCTACATCATTTGCTAGTGGATCATCTGGATTAGGAGCACTTATCAAAGCCTGGATTGATAGCAGAACTGTGTGGATCAGCAGTGCTGGGGGCCACTTATCTTTCAAAATATCTAAACATAGTCTTCCCAACTTGTCGACATTAGAATGATAAATTTTGGGTATTCTGACTGGGTATTCTTCTGGAAGCTCAAGTTTAAAAGTCCCTCCCTTAAAGGGGAAATCTGGGGGCCAGCAATGACCATATGAAAATAATGGGCGTTGCTCTCATCTGGTTGTGCTTTAATGCCAGGAACTGGTTCTGCCAGCAAACGCTGGGTTTCTTTGATGATCTTGCAGAACAGCTCGGCCATCTTGTTAGATCTCAAGTTTGGCCTCTGCTCTTGTTTCTGGTTCCCCTTGCATATCTCTCTCTCTCTCTCTCTCTCTCTCTCTCTCTCTCTCTCTCTCTCTCTCTCTCTCTCTCTCTCTCTCTCTCTCTCTCTCTCTCTCTCTCAGCCTATACACAAAACAATTCCTTGAACAACAGGCACAAGAAGTCCTCTTTAGATTTGTTTGTCAGTATTATCCCTAGAGACTCCTAAAGCAACACATTATATTTTTCTGTGTTTCCTTGTCAAAAATATGTCTCCTTTTGACAAAGACACCATGCATTTCAGACATAGCACCTAGAAACCTCTGAGTCGGAACTGATTTAAAAGATTCATTCCAGTGTACTAGATTTCTTGGTACCAGAAGGCAACATGCAAGCTTTCAAGCACACCAACAGTTGTATCTTGCACCTATCATGGTGGTACCCAACAGCCCTCTAATTTTACTTAAGACCTGATCAACAAGAAAGTATCATGTCTGGTACTGAAACTTAACCAACTACGCAGGGCATTACCTAGCAGAGAACCACTTAATTGAACAAGTGTAATCTGTACTCTAAAACATTTCCTGGCAAACACCTGATTTTTAGAAAATGCTTGGATTCTGTTAAAGTACATCAAACCTTGGATTAGTATAATGCTCTTATCAATTAATAATTTCTGACCCAGACACCTGAGAGTAAGAGTAAATTACATTTACTGTCCCCACCACAATCTTTATTCCTTATGTGATGGCAATTCTTGGTTATCGACTTGACCTATCTGGGCAGAGAGAGTTTCATCTAGGAATTGTCTTCAATTGACCTATGGGCACTTGTGAGGGACATCTTCTTGACTACTAATTGAGGGTTCTAGTTCACTGAGAGTGATGCCGAACTTGTCTAGGTGATCTTAGGCTTCATAAGAAAGCTTGATAAGCAGAAGTAGGAAGTAGGAAGAAGGAAGAATTGAGTAGTTAGTGTCCCTTCAAGGTCTCTATTTGGAGCCTCCAATGTTCTCTAGGTTTCTGCATTGAGTCCATGCCCTAATATCCCTAAGCAATAGACTGCTGCTAGGGAGTAAAAGTCAAACAAATCTGTCTTGACTGAGTTGTTTTTGGTCATGGAGTTTATCAAAGCAACTTTGAAGCAAAGTATACTGAGTATTTTTCTGTTTAACAATCATGCAATTATGTAATTAGTATAGAATTTCATATAATGGATTTTTGTTTATTTTTCTTTACAAAACCAAATGTTACATGAGACTGGATTCTTTCTGTTAATTTTTGCAGCCAGAAGTGCAGTCACTAGACATATAGATTGAAATTATAAAAATAAAATAGGAGTAGGATACATGGTTTACTTTGAGTTTAATCTTTGAAAATTAATAAAATATTCCCAAAGGTCATCTGCAGTTGCTAGTATCCTTATTTATCTAAATTGAGATGCAACATTACAGGTGATAACTCCCACTCCCATATCTTTTAACAGGTTGTAACAATAGTCCCATATAACCTCATTATTGCTGCAACAGTCATAAACCCAATGGCTTGTAAAGTATATGATGTGATGAATATTCATATAGCGAATTATAATGGAAGTGCTTCCAGAACTTCACTTTCCTTCGGATGCATTCCAGTCACATAGTTCTCTCTCGGGAATGGGTATTTATTTATCTATCTATTTAATCTATTTAATTTGCCATATGGAATATCAGATTTTTCATAAATTTACCGAAGCATGGAAATGACTGCTGCATACTGAACAGATAATGAGTTTCAGACAGAGTTTCTTGTATCAATTGTGAAATGTCATCTTGTCTTAGGAATACCCATCCCACCATCTTATAAGAGTAATAGAATCATCACCCATTACACATCTATACAACCACCTATAACCTTCAACAATCATAACTGGTATAGCATTCTATACTGCACATGAACACACTGGCCATTTGGCCTTTGTAAAATAGTTTTCTTTGGATGATCTTTAAAATACCTTAAGAGTTCCTATATTTGTTAATATTGTGATAATATATAATTTTTAAAACCTAGAGGATGCATATATAACAATGATATAATTATTAATATTATTATTTCTAATTTCAAGTTCAGAGAAATCAAAGTAGGATCAAGGGAAGAGTCAACAATGTATTAAGTATTCCTCATATGTGTTGTTAGTCAGGTAATACTTTCTTCAGTAGCTAGCACAGATTCCACTAAGAATTAGAATATATAATTGATCTACACATGCGACAGTTGTGTTTTACTTCTGTGAAAAAATTAAGAGGGAATGTTAATTACTGAAATGTCATTCCTATTATTCAATTATACAGCAATGTAATGTAAAGACATGGCATGAAATGAGTAACTGAGACTAGAATAGTTATTAAGACGGTTGTTGAATGCATAAAAACTTTTAGATTTACAATACTTTCTTCTTTCAAGCAATTTCTTGTTTGCCTGTTTATTTGTTTAACTATCATAAAAAATCCTTGCAATGATGATTTCCTACAGGAAATATTTCCAGCATACTTTCCATTGTGAGTCTGGAGGTCAACACTTAGTTGCAAAGATCCTAGACACTCTTGTTGTTTCCATTTTATATCAGAAGCAATAAGAGAGACAGGTTCATTCTCTGCTTGTAAATGTCAAGTGGCTTGCTGTGGGAATGCATATTTTCCACCATAAATTAAAGTGTAAAACTGGTTATAAAGTGTTTCAATTAGACGATATTTATCATGCTTCCTCCTGCAAGCAGCAGGGTGTTTATAGAAGAAAGTTTTTCAATGTCTGTTTTAGTTGTATAACTGATATAGTGGCTAAATATTTGGTTACTTTATTTTTGACATTTAAGATTCTTGTGCTGATAGGCATGACATGACAGTGCCAAAATGTATCTAAAGATTTGTGGCATTTTCTTTTCTTTTCTTTCCTTTTTTTTTTTTTTTTTAATCCCAGCTGAAATAATCTTTTGCAATTCCAAAGTAGCATTTTCCCCTTGAGAGTAAAAATGCTACAAAAATGAAACCAAAGCAGGTTTTCAACTACTTTTAATATATAGTAGGTCTGTTTACAAAGGATGATACAAATTATGAGTATAGCTAAAGGGACCAGACTCTAATCATACAGTGGAAGTATCAAATGCTAATGGGAAACAATGCCTTTTTTTCTCCTTCTCTACTTCTGGAAACATTTCTTGCCTCTTTGTGAATTTCACATCTTACATCCTAATCCTACTCATGTTCCCTTTCCTTTTTATCTTCCCTTGAGACCTCCTACCCCAAAACAAAATAAGATTGACTAAAAATAGAAATCTCGTCATGGAAGCTGTAGTGTGTCACAGTGTGCTACACAATATACCCTATTATCCACACATTTCTGTTTGCCAATGTTCATTGCTATGAGTCATTGGTTTGTATTGAAGCCTTCGGTTCTGCTACACTAACAATACTGGATCCTTACCAGGATACCTCTCAGGTGCATGTCCTGTTGTCCTGTGTCATGGAGATCCTGCAGCTTAGGCTCTGCAGAGCCTGCCCCTTCACGTGATGCAACAGATCATAGATGGCGTAGATTGGGGGGTGGGCCAACTAAAATCCCTGGATCTGGGCCTGAGAAGTAGCTAAGTTGGTCTGCCCACCAGCTCACCTGAGCCTGCATCACCAGGTCGACCTCACCAGAACTTCCCCAGCTAGCTCACCCAATTCCTCAGATGGCAAGTGGCAGGTTCCTGTTACTTGGAGTGCTGCAGCAGATGAGGTGCAATGACAGATGTCTCCTTCACATGACCTCAGGAAATCTCACAAGCCTAGCACAGGGGGCAAGGGGCAAGGAAGGGGGAGGTATCTCTCACCCATACAAGAACCTCCCACCCACCTTGCAGAAGAGGGGCGGGGCCAACTTTTGCATGCTGACTCTCTCAGGGCAGCTTAGCAGTGTCCTGGCAACCAGGGTCCCCTGTACTGTGCTGTCCAGACCATGAGCAAGGTCAGCAATCCTGAATGTGGTGGGCCACAAGGTTCAGGGTTAGCTCAGTTCTGTGCCATAAGTGATTGTCCAGTCCAGGAAAATCTGCAGGACGTTTGGTGGTAACATGGACCTGGAACATCAAACACAGAATTTGTCGTACAACCATTTTTCTAGAAGCATGGTCCCAAGAAGCAGCATGGGCCTGGATGTCCCTATGGCCTCAGGTAGCACATGCCTTTCAGATCAGCATGTTATCACAGACATGTACATGGTCTCAGGTTACAGCCCAGACCACAGACCTGGCCCTCAGGAATCCTTCAGCTTTGCCTTCTCTCCCATCCCTCCACCGACTACTACAGTTTTCCTACCTCTCTATCATTCATTCTTCCATTGCGCTGCCTGTGGCCAGTGGTTGGGTGTCTTTTTAGCGTGTTTGTATTTTTTTTTAACTTATGTTCAACCACAGAAATTTCTCCTGTGAGCATCGCGTGAGCTTTGTAAAGTAGGGAGATAAAACATTGCTAACACCAGTTTGTGCAAGCAAAACTTCAGAGTGTAAGACTTGTCCAAATACCAATTAAACAATAACAAAACAAAAACATAAGCAAGAAAGAAAGGAAAGGAAAGGAAAAGAGAAAATGGCAAGGAAAGGAAAGGAAAGGAAAGGAAAGGAAAGGAAAGGAAAGGAAAGGAAAGGAAAGGAAAGGAAAGGAAAGGAAAGGAAAGGAAGGACCCAGAAGCTCAAGTCTCCATATTATATTCTAGTACCTTAACCCATAGAGCCTAACAGTTTCAGCTGCTTCTCTTGTGTGTATGGAATGTTTTCAAACCTCTCTTCTTTATCTGCTGCTTGTAGAGACAGCCTAAGGGGAAAAAAAAAAACAGAAAACTTCTGCTCCTCTCTTTGGCTAAAGAGTGTTCAAATGTGTCTCACTTCAACCCAACACAAACAGAAAAGTTAATACAACCGAATCTAAAACAATGTCTGTACTTTATTTCCCTTGAGCTAGTTCTGAGCCTCCTAGCAAGCCCAACCTTTCCTGTACAAAACCAAGAATAAAACAAGTTTGCTTTCTTCTGTTTAGTCACAGGTGCCAGCCTCTATGCTAAACTGTACATTGAGAGTTGGAAGCAATATTTCTTACCTTTGCAAAATTACCCTGAAACAGATGTACATCTAAATTACAATTTCCTTCATAAACATTTCTTTCCTAATCTTTGCAAACAAATCCTTTTGCTTGCTTGTTTCCCAAAATATTCTTCACTTGGATTTATACAAGTTGTGACTTTTTCTTCAAGGTGATTATCTCTTGCCAGCCGACCTTCCTTGCGTATCCATCCCAACCCCCTATTTTATTTTGAAGACAATGTAATTACATATACTGCTTAAATAATTTTTTTTTGTTTTTTTGTTTTGTTTTTGTTTTGTTTTTTTTTTTTGTTTTTGTTTTTTTGTTTTTCGAGACAGAGTTTCTCTGTATAGCCCTCACTGTCCTGGAACCACTCTGTAAACAAGGCTGGCCTCAAACTCAGAAATCTGCCTGCCTCTGCCTCCCAAGTGCTAGGATTAAAGGCTTGCACCTTATGCCAAGTAAAACTGGTACATGAAACTTATAGATTCTTCCTTGGAGATATTTCCATATCAATGAAATTTGAAAACATTTGTACTACTTAATATTAGCTTATTTAAATTGGTTTAGGCTTTAACATCTGCAAAACAAAATAGGGACTGGACTAGAAAATAGCAGTGTGGTGGAGAGAGTAGGGGCTTTGACAGTTTTTATCTAGTTCAACACTGTACTGTTAAAAGTCCATAGACCTATTAGTTGTTAGACACAAGGTATTGAATATGTGTGTTTGAAGTCTCTGATTCATCTTTGAAGATGTAAGAGTATTTTGAAATGACTAGAGATTGATCCAAAAGTGCATACTAACTGAGCTCCCTGTCACTAAGCTTTCTTGGCTACCTGTCATCTTCTACTTTTCTTATTGAGACTAAATATCATCAATTTCCCAGGAAGGCCTCCTGTTAGTGATCTTCTCTTTTCTTCTGGAATAGATTAGATTTTAGGCCTGCATTGCAGCAGCAGTCTTATCATTAGGAAAACATTTAGTAAGTAAAATAAATAAATCAAAAATTGAGATGACTATGACTCCTAGTCAACAAAAATGTAGAATTAAGGACTTTAGATTTTAAGGGTCAATGCATGGATGGCTGTAAGCTATTATTCTAAATAAACAATGATAGCCATTTATTTTTCTTGCTCATGTAAAAATTGCTTTTTATTTGTAAACATGTTCATGGTTTCTTAAATGAATGAACTCATCACAGCCAATTTAGAACATTATTCTACAAGTGTAGTACCACATTCTACTGAGCAATTCCAAAATAAATTTAACAATGCTAGTCACTTTAGTTTTTGTTGATTTCCAATAACCATAAAAAGTTTAGATCTATATTAATATAGCAAAGATATACAAATGTTTGATGATAAGTGTCTCTGTTCTTGAATGCTTACTGTTGGGAAAATGTAAATAAAACCATTTCTGTATTTCCAAGTCTGGACTCTGGTTTTATCCCATATGAAATGAACCGTAAGGACATGATAATCAGTAAAATAGTGTTTTCAATCAATTGACTTTTATATTTTTTAAAATTTGTTTATTTACTTTACATCCCAATACCAGCCCCCATCCTCCCAGTCCCCCATCACAACTCCTGCCCTTATCCTCCTTCAGCTTGTCCTCTGAGAAAAGGGTGAACTCCTGTCTATCACTCCGCCACACACACCTTAGCACGTAGTTATAGTTTTATTATTCTCATCATGCAGTCCAGTCCCATCCATTTCCCCATCCCTTCATAATTACCCTCTGCATTTGCATCCTCCCCCTGTCAAAAGAAAAAAATAAAAAGAGAAAAAAAAACCTTAAAAAAAGAATGCTTTTTTATGGAAGCAGTGGTGTGTCATGGTATGTCAAGTCACAGTGTGTCACCCAGTATTCTCTTTTGTCCAAACAACTTTACTTGCAAATGTTCACTGCAATGAGTCATTGGTCTGGTTCAAGGCTTCAGAATTCATCTCCACAATCAATATTGGAACCTCACTGGCACTTACTCTTGGTTATGCTGTCATGGTCTGTGTCATTGAGATCCTGCCTGGTTGGTTCTGCAACACCTGTCCTTTCAGACACTGAGTAGTTCACAGATGGGGTAGATGTTAGGATGGATCATCCCACAGTTATGCATCTGGGCCTGATTGGTGGCTAACTTGGTCAGTCTGCTACCTCTACAGCACTTCTCCAACTGGCTAACCCAAATGCCACAGCTGGCAAGACATGGGACCCACTGTCCTGCTCTCCTGCCCTTGTGGCCAGTCACCTGTGCCTATGCCATTTTACAGTGCTACTTAAGAGAGGTGTGGGGCCCACTCTTCTGAGTGCTTTAGTCATTGAGGAGTGGAGCTAGCTATGCACAGCTCAGGGCATTACCATGTTCTCATGTGGCAGTGCAGATTAGAGTGATTGGCGTGGTTTTTGGTGACAACATGACTGACACACATTAACACAAACCCTTGTTGCAACAAGTCCAAGTCTGTGTCCTTGGCCCTCAGTGGCAACATGGGCTGGAACTTCTGCATGGCCTCAATGATAACACAGTCTATTCATATCAGGCTGTTTCTCTCCACACTCCAGTCTCCAGTTCTGCCTGTCATAGTGGCAAAACTCTTATGGTTCTCTGTCTCTCTCAACTCCCCACCACATAGTTGTGCACCATAGTGTGTCTGCAAAAGCTTACTGCAAAATATACACTGGAGATGTCATGGATTTGAGAGAAAATGAATATATAAACCCACGATACCCAGGTATCATGGTTCAATGTCAGTTATTAAGAAGCATTTCTGGTCTCATCAGAAATCAAAGAAACAAATAATTATCCTACACTATAAAGTACTCAATAGGATGTTGGATATCTCAGACGTTTTTGGGAGGAGTTCATTGAAGGACTTTGGAATTCCCATCATATTGGGAAAATTAGCCTTCCACAGTTATGTAAAACTCCAGTGAAGTTTCCTACTGTGTTATCTAAAGCAGAGAAACAGAATCAAATTGTAATGTGTTTAGAGTATTACACAACTGATTTTGTGGTGTGTGGTTTATAACTTCTAGAAACATAATCACCATTCTTGTCTATGATGCATAGAACATAAAATGAAACAAAAACATTAGTATTTAAAATCATTGTTATGAATCAACAGAGCCTACATAAATTAAGAATTTAACAATGTATTATATGTAGATGCTTTTTCTTTCTTTTCAAATTAAAAATAGATTCTTATTTAATACAGTATATCCTGGGCACGGTTTTCCTTCCTCATACTCATTCCAGCTTCCCCTGCCCTATCTCTCATCTCTCTCTCTGTTGCCCTTCAGAAAAGAACAGGTCTCTAACAAACAACAACCAAACACCACAAAACAAAATCTAGTAAGACAAGGCAAAATCCCTTATATCTAGGCTGAGCAAGGAAACCCAAAGGAGCATGAGAGTCCCAAGAGCAGACAGGAGTCACAGCCATGTCCATTGCTACTCTCAGGCTCTCCACAAAAATCCCAAGCTAAGAGCTATAACATTTATGCAAAAGCCCTGGTACAGAAACCTGTAGGCCTCCATGCTTGCTTCAGTTGTCTTTGTGAACCCACTGAAGTCATGTTTATTCAATTTAGGGCTAAGTCATTTTGGTGTCCTTCAAAGTTGCCTTTTTAAAAATGAAATCATGTCATAAGATGACATGAAACAGTGAAACAGTGAAAGAGTGAATCCATTTTTTAAAAAAAAATATTCTGAAAAATAAAATAAAGTCAAACATTATTTTTTAAAAAAAGACAGAGTGTGCATTTGGAGAGAGGTATGCTCTTAAAACCAAAGTAATGAGTATGTGAGAGATAGAATTTTATATCAGAAGCAACTAAAAGCACATAGTCATGTCTCAATGAAAATGTCAGGGAAAATGATGCGGTGTAATAATATTCTATAAAAACAGTATTGGGAAATAAATGTTTTCTTTCTATTCAAACACAATGTTCTTAGTGATTTATATAAAAGGATGGTTTCTGAGAATTCATGCACTAGAAATAAAAAAATGTAGAAAGAAAGCACAGAAATCGAAAGCTTTTTTCAAAAAAGATTTATTTATTTATTTTACGTAGCTGTACACTACATAAAATGTATTTTATGTAGAGTCCACTGTAGCTGTCTTTAGATATATCAGGAAAAGGTCATTGGATCCCATTACAGATGGTTGTGAGCCACCATGTGATTTGTGGGACTCAAACTCAGGATCTTTGGAAGAGCAGTCAATGCTCTTAACCACTAAGTCCTCTTTCATATATACCAATTTTTGTATTTTCTATTTTTCAAATATCCTATCATAAAATAAGATAATAGGTAAATATTTCTGACAGTATGATATGAATGCATGGATTTTTATCTATGACTTTTTGCCCTTGCCTCTGATCTATTATCCCTACAGTAGAAAAACACATATGTAAACATAAGCTTCTATATAATGTTACTTATCTGTATGTTTTCTAGGCTGACCGTTTGGCACTGGACACCCTTTGATGTGCTCTTTCCTGGAATAGGACACTCACCTCTCCTGCTCCTGGCTTTCCTCAGGCATCTATAATTCATGGTGTAGGACTGAAGCCTTGTGTCCACTTGGACATGTCCATGGATGCAGTCTTTGTTTGCCATTCAATCTAATATCAATGAAGCCATGAATGAAAAACAAAAGACAAGGTCCAGGGAACACTTAAAAGTGGGGGGAGTTGGAATCCCCCTGAATCTCAGTAGAAATTGTGATCTTTGGCACACCTTGTGCCTGAACCTCTTTGTCTATATCTTTCATAATTTGCTTCACTGTAATATGATAACCAGAAGAAAAAAGTTTTCTTTGTTATATAAGAAGCTAGAGCAAATGAATTTTACTGAATAAATGTGATCTGGGAATCCCAACCTAAAGCACAGATAGAGGGGAAATATAGGCATAGGCACTTTGGAGGCTTGCTACAGGCATCTAAAATATATGGAGAGGATGCTATTGAGGATGGGTACTGCACACGGTGAATTGTCTAGGTAGACAGTGTAGGAACTGATCTAATTGCAGTTTATCCAGAGATGTCTACTGCCAAGAACTCAATTATATATTTCTAGATGTGGAGAGATTCTGTCACATCGGGGGTCAGAAGTGATCTGTATCACAGGAGAAACAATCAGACTTGGTGTGGCTTTTTCTTTTTATGTGTTTAGTGTATCATACGAGGTAAAATACAAAACAACACAGATATGTTCATAAGCTATTAGGAGAGTTAAGAAGTCTCTGATTCTACCAGTTCTGCATACAGAAGAACTTATAAATACTTGTGTGAAAATTAACAAAACCAAAAGTGTCCTGGAATTTAATTTACAAAATATTAGAATCAAAGCTACATGTTTTTGTGAGTTCTATAAATATTTTGTATTTTTCAAAATATCCTGTCTGGCATACTATTTCTTTAGAAAGCAATAGTAGCTTCTATTCACTGCATACATACTGTTTTAGCTTTTGAAACAGTAAATGTGATGTGGCCAATGTTATCCCTCAAAATTTCTTACTAGCCCCTTGAGATACTACAGTATCATTGTTTTAAACCTATGAAACCTAATTTTTTTCCAAAGGCCTTACTCTCTACTTCCCATTTAAAATTTATTTTTTAATTTATCACTATTATAAATTTAATTGCTTCACATTTTTTCATATTATGTACCTACCTGCCACATTAAAACCATACCCTTATAACAATTCCTTTTACATATGTATTTGTTTGTACATGTACTATCAAATCTATCTGCATAGCATAAAGGATGCTTGAAGATAAAAATGTGTGTGCTTTGTTCACTAATGAAAGTTAAATACATAAAGGCAGATTGCCTAGTATAGTAGTCCCTAATTACATGTGACTATTCAAATTTATTTAATTAAAAATTTAAAAAAAATCAGTGTCTAGCAATATTGATATTTTAAGTACTTAAATGACACCATGGTAGTAACAATCACATGAGATATTTCCTTACAAACCAAATTTCATTGTACCTTATGTGTCTCTAAGAGAGATGATATGATAATATAGCATATTTCTTTTTTATTCCTGTGTGTGACCTTGAGTACTTTTTAATAAAAATTAAAAAGTGTAACAAATCCTACAAGGAAACAATTAGTGCTCAGAGTCTCATGTGTCTCTCTATTATGGTGAACATTATTTTTCCAGTATTGGTTCAGGAATGATACTTAGTAAAGGCAAAATATGTTCAATTCAGATACTTTCTATAGCCTAAGAGAATACAATCACAGAAACATGATTCAAAAAATACTAAACTTAAATTAATTAGATTAGAGCATAACTTAGCATACACTGAGCACTTCTGATGTTACTCGTTTGCTTATTTGCTCATTTATTCATAATCTAAATTAGATCCACATACTAAGCTCTACTGTTTTGATGAACATCTATGATGGAAATTAATTTCACAAGGAGTAACAATTTTTCCAGAGGAAAAAACTAATTAAATTCTAACCCATGTGCAATGTGCACTGGATGGTTTATGTGTCAATTTGACATAAGCTAAGGTAGAGAGTGGAAAGAGAGCAAGAGAGAGAGAGTAAGACAGAGAGAGACAGAGACAGAGACAGAGAGACAAAGACAGAGAGACAGAGAGAGAAGAATCTCAGTTGAGAATATATTTCCATGAGATTCAACAATAAGTTATTTTCTCAATTAATGATGGTTAATGATGGATAGCCTAGCATATTGTGAATGGTGTCATTCCTGATCTAGTACTCTTTGGTTTCATTAAAAAAGCAGGCTGTGCAAGCCCCATGAAGCAAGCTAGTAATTTGCATCCCTCCATGGCCATGGCCACAGAAGCATCTCTTGCCTCTGTTACTGCACTTCTTGAGTTTCTGCCCTAGCTCCCTTTGGTGACACATAAGCTGAATAAACTCTGTCCTCCCAAACTTGCAACTTTGGTTATGGTTTCATCACATCAATTGAAACTGATAAAAGTTAGTACCAGGAGGTGGACATTGCTGTGACAGACCTTTCCATATTTTTGGGAGGATTGTGGAAGGACTTTGGAATGTTGGGCTAGAAAAACCATTGAGTGTTGAGACCTCAGTGGGATATTCTATGGGAGGTTAGAAGATAAGACTGTTGAGAGCAGCACAGAAAATGGAGGTCTGGCGTGTGAAATTTCAAAGGGAAGATTAAAGAATCTACCACAGTATTTTGCTGTTTTGATTTAAGATTCTATGGTTCTGGTTACCTGGGGCTGAAGAATCAGCTGTGATCAACAAGGTACCAGAACTACTGAAGTGAAACCTTCACATTACTGGGACAAATAATGCAGATTAGCTGGAGCTGAGAAATGAGTGATTAAGAAGAGACCAGCATCACTAAAGTGAAATCATCTGGGAAGTGTTTTCCGATATTACAAAATTAATATATTTCAGAGGTCACTGAGGATATACCTCGTTCTGTCAGCCAGTATAGGAATCATCTGGATGATCCTAGTTTTAAAAGGCATGAAGGAATTATGAAGAACAACTAAGACTGGGTACTGTGAGAGATTCAGTGAGACCATTGGTGAATGTGTGTCCTCACTGTCATGAAGTCCTAAGTGGTAGAGTAGGGGCAGCTCCCATAGATTCATGTGTTTGAATGCTTGACCATAGGAAGTAGCACTATCAAGATGTATGAGGGTTCCCAGGACAAATAAGGACAGTAGAGTGTCCTGGTGTCTCTTAACAGCAATAAAACCCTAACTAAGGTAGCCCAGGACTGAAGGACTCAGGCAAGGAAGCTGAGCATTTCTTTAAGTGCTTCTCAGCCACTCAATATTATTCTGTTGAGAATTCTGTTTAGCTCTATACCTCATTTTTTAAATTGGATTATTTGGTTTGCTATAGTCCAACTTCTTGAGTTCTTTATATATTTTGGAGTTTAGCCCTCTGTCAAACAGAGTAAAGGTCTTTTCACAGTCTGTATGCTAACAATTTGTCCTACTAACAGTGTCCTTTGCCTTATAGAAGCTTCTCAGTTTCATGAGGTCCCATTCATCAGTTGTTGATCTTAGAGCTCGAGCCCTTCGTGTTCTGTTCAGGAAATTGTCTCCTGTGCCAATTATTTTAAAGTGGTTATTTACCACTTTAATTTCTGTGAGATTTAGTGTGTACATTTTTATGTTGAGATCGTTATCTATTTGGGTATGAGCTTGTGTTAGATATTGTTCTATTTGCATTCTTCTACATGCAGATATCCAGCTAGACCAGAACCATTAGTTGAAGAATCTTTCTTCCATTGTATGGATTTGGTTTCTTTGTCAAAATTCAAGTGTCCATAGGTGAGTGGATGTATGTGAGGGTCTGTAATTAGAATCTATTTGACAACTGGTCTGTTTCTGTTCTAATACCATGCAGATTTTTAAAAACCACTCTTGCTCTATATTGCTTGAGTTCACAGATGGTGATTTCTCCAGAAGCTTTTTATTGTTCAGGATTGTTTTCAGCTCTCCTGAGTTTTTGTTTTTGTTTATCATATACAGTTGAGAATTTCTCTTTTAAGGTCCGTTAAAAATTGTCTTGGATTTTCAATGTAGATTGCATTGAATCTGCAGATTATTTTTAATAAGATGGCCATTTTCACTTTGTTAATCTTACCTATCCCTGAGCATGGGAAATCTTTCCAACTTCTGATATTGTCCTCAATTTCTTTCTTCAGAGACTTGAAGTTCTTGTTATACAGATCTTTCATTTGGTTGGTTAGAGTTACACCAAAGTGTTTTATATTATTTATGGCTTGTGTAGGGTGTCGTTTCACTAATTTCTTTCTCAGCCTGTTTGTCATTTGTACTGATTGATTTCTTTGAGTTAATTTTATATCCAGCCACATATGCTAAGGTTGTTTATCAGGTGTAGGAGTTCTTTGGTAGAATTTTAGGGATCGATTATGTATACTATCATATCATCTGCAAATAGTTATACTTTGACTCCTTCCTTTTCATTTTGTATCCCTTGGATCTCATTTTGTTGTCTTAGTGCTCTAGATAGAACTTCAGGTACTATATTGAATAGATAGGGAGAGAGTGGGTAGCCTTCTTTTATCCATGATTTTAGTGGAATTTCTTCAAGTTTCTATTTAAATTGATGTTGGATATTGGTAATTCTTTTTGTATTGCTTTTATTATGCTTAGGTTTGTACCTTTAATCTCTGATCTTTCTAAGACTTTTAAAATGAAGGGATGTTGAGTTACTATTCTTAAAGGCTTTTCACCATTTAATGATATGACTGTTATCTTTTTCTTTCAGTTTGTTTATTTGGCACATTAAGTTGATGAATTTTCATACACTGAACCATCACTGCTCACTTGATTGTGGAATGATGATTTTCATGTCTTCCTTGGTACTGTGAGAGATTAGGAGAGAGGTACAAGAATTCTATTGTACTGGTACAATTCTGCACTAAAACTTTCTGGCTCAGGGCTTTTTTGGTTAGTAATCATTTAATGACTTCTTCTACTTCCTTATGGGTTATGACTGTTTACATAGTTTACCTGTTCCTGATTTAACTTTGGTGAGTGGTTTCTGTCTAGAAAATCATCCTTTTCCTTTAGGTTTTCTAGTTAACCTCAGCACCATGAAGAGGGCCTATAAGAGGCTATCAGTGAAAATGTAGCCCAGTTTCAGCAGAACGTCCCAACATTTTGGAGATGCTATTGATCACCTCGAACAGCAGCAGCAGTGGAGTAGAGCCAGCTAGAACCTTGACATAAGCTAGGGTCATCAGAGAGGAAGGAGCATCAGTTAAAGAAATGTGTCCAAGAGATCCAGCTGTAAGGCATTTTCTCAATTTATGATCAATGAAATCAGTACAAATGACAGACAGGCTGAGAAAGAAATTAGCAAAACAACACCCTTCACAAGCCACAAATAATGTAAAATATCTTGGTGTAATTCTAACCAACCAAGAAAAGATCTGTATAACAAGAACTTCAAGTCTCCGAAGAAAGAAATTGAGGGTGATATCAAAAGTTGGAAAGATCTCCCATGCTCATGGATAGGTAGGATTAACATAGTGAAAATGGCCCAGACCATTGTGGGTGGTGGTGCCATCTCTGGGCTGGGAGTGCTCCAGTCTATAAGACAGCAAGTTAAACCCTTAAGGACCTCCTTTGATACAGAACAATGACAAAATATTTAAGAGGATTCATAATACTGTTTCAGTATCGATAGAGTATAGATGACCAGAGGCGTCATACCAAATCAATGAGCTATTGCAATGAACATTTGCAATCAAAGATGTATAGACAAAGGCATATATGGTATTACACACTCCAGCTTCCATGACAAGATTTGTTTTACCTATGTTGAACAGGAGATTGTAAGAGTGGAGGGAGGGAACAAAGAGAGGGGGAGAAAAGGGAAAGGAGTTGGAGTGCATAATGTGAAATTCACAAAGAGCCAATAAGAGAAAAAGAAAAACAGAAAAGAAGAAGAAAGCAGATTAAACAGGTCATGTGCAGCAAGCCAGAAAGCAGAACCCTGACTTTGGTCTTTGCATCAGCTTTTGCCTTCAAAGTTCCTGTCCTGCTAGAGTTCCTGTCCTGACTTTTTAAGGCATAGTATAGGCTGAATAAATTCTTTTAGTCTATTAATAGATTACTTTTTCTTTTTCAGTTAGTTAACTATTTTGTTTCATTTATAACTTTAAAATTATTGCTTTGTTTAGTTTTTGAGACAGAAATTCAATACATCCTTGGCCAATTTGGAACTCACAGAGATCTATCTGCTTCTGCCTCAGGAGTGCTAGGATTAAAGGCTTGTAGTAACATTCCCAGCCTTCAATTGTAGTTTAAACAAATAGAAATGAAGCTGATAACATATGAACAGTTGGAAATGGTTACATTAAAAAATCTTGTGTAATAAAATAAAGTCATGATTTTAAGCACAAGCAGTTCAGATTTTTTTATGAAAACATAATGGAAAAATTATAACTTAGAAAAGTGCTTAACTTTAATATTGATTATTATCTTTAGAAAATGTTAAACTGAATCAGTTTTATTTCTGAGAGAACAAAAAGAAAAGAGAAATGTTCACCATAGCAGCAAACTAAACAAACTGTGCTGCTGAGATATCTCTGCACCAGGCAAAATCACTTTTCACTAAACCTGATCATACAACTTTGGTGTCTGTGCTCAACATACAGAAAGGGACAACCAAAAGTGCAGGTGGACAAGTTGTCTTCTGATCTCTAAAGTGTGTCATGGCAATTATACATACACACACACACACACACACACACACACACACACACTCAGTGCACACACAAACTCACTCCACACATGTTGAAGGAAGGAAGGAAGGAATATATCTAACAAATATTTATCTTAGGGAAGTGAGAATTTACATGAGATTTTAACACTGGAACAAAGTGTGCTTGACATTAACATTGGCTTTCTGCTTGGTATGTATCACTTTACACACTGCAAGGAAACCAGGCAGAGCATTGTCTGCTCATGGGTCTCCCTTACCAAAGTGGTGGCCGTTGAGCTTCTTTGATAGAAAACATCAGAAATAGATTCCAGGGATCAGTGAGTGCTCCAAAGAGACAAGAGGTATATAATTGGTGTAAGTATGAAAAAAATTCTAAATAACTCCAGTGTATTTCTTGAATACACGTAAGGTGATGATTATAGATAAGAAAAACTTAGTGAAAATTATGAATGGATTAATTCATTCATATTTTGTTCATTTAATATATAATTTTAATTGATATCACAAAATAATTTGAGAAATAAAAATCAACATTTAGTAAGTATTATTCAAGTGATGCTGATAAAAGAATTCTTACAAAATTATAACCATGATGATACTAAAAAATCAGGATTATTCTGAGGTCAATGACTGAAGTTTATAAAGATATCAGTAAAAGAACACAAAAAGAATGTGTAATATATATATATATATATTAGGAGAGAAATTAGTAATGGATTGCACTATGAAACTAAATCTAAAACAGTAACTAGAGTTCATATTCAGAAATTAGTGAAATTACTAAATTCTTAGTTTTATTTCTATTTCTATAATAAAATGTGCCTTTAAAAGTAACTGAGAGGAAAAAGGATTTATTTTTACTCTTATTTGGAGGTTGTATCTCATTAACATATGTAGCTAAGGCAGCAAAAAATCTTGAAACAGTTTATGGTATCATATCTAGCTAAGAAAAGAAAGTAATCAATGGACCTCTGTGTTTACTCTTCTGCTTGTTTTGCCTGCTATTACATAACTCAAATTCAGGAAAGAGTTCCACCCACAATGGACCAGATCTCTCCACATCAATTAATTAATGAAGTGAAGAAACCTGACCACCTGACTTGGATGATCCTTCATTGAGACTCTTATCTTTATCCCAGTGTTACATTGTATCTATTGGACAATACTAGCAATTACAAATCCATCACACTTGCCAAAGTGACACAATTGTTTTATCATAACCTTTCACCCCTCTTCAAAGTCTTATGTTTATCTCATAAGGTAAATACTGTCCAATTGTGAAGAATCCCCAAATTAAAACCCCCACATTTTATTTGTCTCCTGAAATATTGTGCACAAGAACAACATTACCAAAATCATAATTAGTGTAGATCATATGCTTTTTAATGAGGACATTCTGGACTATATTTCAAACATTCATAATTCTAGAAATCTTTAGATGAATAATTTGAACTGCTCTTTCCCCCACCAAACTGCAAAATTTTACAAACCAGAAGTAAAATGTGTAATGTATGGAGTATTTGTACTTTAAGATTTATTTTACATTTACGAACACCCAGAATGGAAATCTGTAGAAATCATTCCAGTATTATTGGAGTCACATAAATAAAGCAAATTACTATATAAAAAACACAGACATTTAAGAAATACAAATGTATTTGTCACATATAGTGACTTATTCTCTTACTCCTGCATTTGTAAAGCTGAGTCAGGGTAGTTAAGTTTAGAACTAGACTTGTTAGCATTATGAATGCTCAATGAGTTCAGAGTCTCTACCAGCATCTGACTGAGACAGATGCAGATTCTCTCATACAAGCACTGAGCAGAGGTCAAGGAACCCTATGAAAGATTTAGGGGAAGGATTGAAAGAATTGAAGTGGATGCCATCCCCATAGGAAGACCAATAACACCAACTAAACTGGACCCATAGGAGCTCCCAGAGACTGAGCCACCAACCAAAGAGCATACACAGGCTGGTTCAAGGCCTTAAGCACCTATGTAGAGGGCTGCCTTGTGGGGCAACAGTGGGAAAAAATGTGATGTGCCTAATCCTGTAGAGATTTGATGCCTAGGGAGGAAAGACAGAACCTGTAAGGTTCTCCTTCAGAGGTAAAGGAGAGAGGGAATGGGGGAAGAACTCTTTGGTGGGGGAGGGGACAGAAGAAGGGCAACATTTGGGATGTATACAAATAAAATAATTAATTAATAACAAAAAGTGTAGCTAAGCAGAAAATATACCATATAAACTAAATAAGTTTGACTTATTTACAACACTGATAGCACGCCACACCTGACTCACTAGTAGGCAAATTACTCATGCTGTTAAATACATCGTATTAAAATCTCTGCTTTAGAGTTTTCCTCATTTCACTTTTTCTAAGAGAATAATTCTTCCCTACTAAGGCTTTAGTATAACAAACATAACAACAGTTATCACCAAAGATCCATCTAGGAAGATCCATCTTAGGCTACTACACTTTAATCTAAATGCTCTGTCATAGTCTTCACAAGGGACTGAAATCACTGCTCACAAAAGAACACAGGCTTGCACTTACAGCTCCTAATTAGCTTACTTGCAATGTCCAGTCTACTCTCCAGAGAAGTAATGTCTGTGAAGTCTCTGGCAGCATTAGCATTATAGGCACATTTGATAGATTTAGAAAATAAGTGGAATCTCTGCTTTAATGAGCTGAGCCCTTTCTTCTTCTGTCTGAATTTGAAATGACAGAACAAAAATGCCTTCTTCTCAGCTTTTAATTGACCAATAGTCTTTTTCATGTATCAGAGCATAAAAGAATAGGTAAGAAAATATGGTACCCAGGAGAGAGAAGAAATGATGCATAACTTTCACATATTTTAAGATATGTAATCAGAATGTTTCTCTGGATACTAGTTAAAGATAAACAAATGCAAAATTTTCCACATAGTTATATTAAAGCTCAATTGAGTGAATAAAATTATCACATTGTTACTAAAGAAGTTACAATTTATGATGTGGTGATAAAAGCAATACTTACTTAAGGAATATTCTAAATAAAGTATAGTAAAAGGATAGTGATTGTTTAACACATGTAAAATTGTTAATTCAATACATTTTAAACACTAGTAAAGATATTGTTAAATGTATTCCCCTATTTATTTTAGGATTATGGATGCCCATAGAATCAATATTATATAATGTACTTCGGACATTAAAGAGTTAAGATTAAAAGTAGTAATTATAATGATAGTAAGAATTAAGTTCCAAATAAATATTACATATTTTGATAGTAGGTATACCTGAGGCCATATTTAGTTGATTAATACATACAAATTGCCACAATAAAAATAAGAAGCATTCACTCAAATAAGACGCTACATGGGGCATGGTGAGGCATTGGAAAAGAATGTGGGATTGATATCTGAAGATGATTTACTTTTGTAAAGCAATACATGTAAAAATAAAAATGACTGTTTCTAACACCTCATGTGTTAAAGTAATTCAAATTTGTATCATCAGATATGTAATACCAACATATTAAATGCTTACTAAGTGTATTTTGTTCACGTAGGTAATTGAGTTAGTAACTTTACCTACTCTAGCAAATTATGTGCACATGTAAATGGAGAACGAATTTGCTTGGCTTTAGATATCAGTCCATGATGTCTGATCGATATTACTTTGGATCTGAAGTGAGAAAGATGTTATAGAACAGGAGAGCAGCCCAGCTCCTGGCCAAAGGGAAGCAGGAAGATGTGCATTTAAGCAGAAAACATACACTGTAAACTAAATAATTTCGACTTATTTATAATACAGTTAGCATAATACACCTGCATCATTATTAGGAAAATCACTCACTTTCTTTGTAAAATTACATCATACTAAAAGTTGTACTTTAGAGTTTTCCTCATTTCATTTTTAGAGAATAATTCTTCCTTACTAATGCTTTAGAGGAGGGTATAACAAAGTATAACAACAATTATCATCAAACATCTAGAGGAATTAGAGAAAATGTTAGTTTAATGTTGAAGTGACTGCCCATATTTTCCCAACTATACCCTATTTCCTACTTTCTACCAACTCCCCAAAATTCCATTGCTATTAATTTACCAATCTATTCATTAGATCAAAGCCCCCCTGATCCAAACACCTTTGCATACTGGATTACTGGAGCCATCAATTTGGATCACACACACACACACACACACACACACACACACACACACACACACACACAGAGAAAGAGAGAGAGAAACAGAGAGGGAGACAGAGGCAGAGACAGAGAAAGAGACAGAGAAAGAAGAATTTAATTTAAAGTGTGTGACTTTAGGTAAACTAATATTGCAGAAAGTTCACATTATATTGAATTATTAATTAATTTAACATTTATTACCAAAAGGAATAGAATCTGTTAAATGATTTTTGAAGCAACTTTTGATTGTTCCTTTTCTCTCATGTGAATTTAGGGAATAGACAGTAATCATTACAAGACTTGACAATTTGAAAATTTACTTAGATAAATTAAAGGCTTGTATTTTATTGAACCTAGATTCTTCTCTCTAACAATACTTCCTTCTTTTTCGCTCCTCCTAACTCTCCTCTACCACCCCTCTCTCCCAGATCCATTCCCCCTCCTTTAATTCTTCAGAAAATGGCAAGTTTCCAAGGGAAAACAGCAAGTAAAGACAAAATAAGATAAAATAAGACAAGGTGAAAAACCCCATATGTAGGCTGGCCAAGACAATCCAACAGGCCTCAAGACTAAGCAAAAACAGTGAAAGCCATACCCACTTCCCCTGTTAGGAGTCTCACAAGAACAGCAAGCTAACAGCTACACATATAGGCTGAGGACCTGGTGCAAAACCATGCAGTGCCAGTGCTTGCCATTTCAGTCTCCATGAGCCCACATGAGTCCTGCTTAGTTTATTCAGTGGGCTGTATTCTCTTGTTGTCCTCCATCCCCGCTGACTGCAACAGTCTTCTCTCTGCCTGTTCTGTAAGATTTCCTGATCTCTGTGGGGAGAGACAGAAGGTTGCCTTCTATAAACTAGCAGTGTGCTCATTTCCAAGGATAACTTCCACTCCTCGAAGGTACAGAGGTTGAATTGATGCAAGCTTGGAGCCTTCAGCCATAAACTGTAGTCTTTTGGACATGATATGTTACTCTTCAGATTATGAAAAGAAGCCTGGACATGAACCTAACCACAAAACCCCTCACCTACAATCTGTCCTGCTTGCGAGATGTGCTGGGGCAATGGTGGTGGAGAACAGGTCGGACTGGCCAAGCAATACTTGGTTTAACTTGAGGCCAATACTACAGACAGCCCACACTTTACACTGCATTGATCAACTAGAGTCAAAGAATGAATAGCCCACAGACTTAGGATAAAACAAACATAATTGGCAACAAATGAATAAATAAAATCAATGAAATAATTCCTAGTGATACTATACTCTGTTCATGGATTACTGACTTCCCATTCATGATCAGAGAGGCTTCCTCCTGCAGCAGGTAGAAGTGAGTGTGTAGACCCAGAGCCAGATAATATGCTGAAGTAGACAATTTGATACTTTTTAATTAGATGTTGTC
>NW_022196915.1:81959221-82003327 GCF_008632895.1 Mastomys coucha | reverse complement strand
TTCTGGGTATATGCCCAGGAGTGGTATAGCTGGATCCTCTGGTAGAACTATGTCCAATTTCCGGAGGAGCCGCCAAACTGATTTCCAGAGTGGTTGTACCAGCTTGCAATCACACGAGCAATGAAAGAGTGTTCTTCTTTCTCCACAACCTTGCCAGCATCTGCTGTCACCTAAGTTTTTACCCTAGCCATTCTGACTGGTGTGAGGTGGAAGAGTTGTTTTGATTTGCATTACCCTGATGACTAAGGATGTTGAACATTTCTTTAGGTGCTTCTCAGCCATTCAGTATTCGACAGTTAAGAATTCTTTGTTTAGCTCTATACCCCTTTTTTTAATAGGGTTATTTGTTTCTCTGGAATCTAACTTCTTGAGTTCTTTGTATATATTAGATATTAGCCCTCTATCAGATATAGGATTGGTAAAGATCTCTTCCCCATCTGTTGGTTGCCATTCTGTCCTATACAATTTGATACTTTTAAAAGAACTGAGATATTCTACATATTCTGATATTGCATATAGGAAATGAAGCAAGGGCTGCTTAAATGTTCTCAATATATGACCAAGCAAAAGTTACAACCATGGAAGACAGACTCCACATTCCAAGTGCTTGGTGTTTCTCTATGCAGACTATTGTAAAAGAAGCCCATTTATAAACTGTAAAAAAGATTTAAGAAGTCAACAGTACCACAGTTCATACCAGACACTCCTGATGCAGGCAATGTCAGATGACTACCTGGTATTTCTTTCAAATGACATATAATATCTGTATTATTTCTTTTAGAATTTTATACAACCATTTTGATCATGTTCCCTCCCACCTGTCCCCGCAACCACCTCCAGGTCAATTCGTCATTCTTACAGTGCTCCAATTCCAGTACCTTTAAAAATACTTTCTTATTTAATTAATTTTTAAAGAAATGAATATGTCCCTCCTGATCTACTGGTCGTCTGACTTTCATACTTTTTGTTTCATACTTTTCATATGTCTACCCCATCTCTCATGGTGTATCCTGAGCCTAATATGTAGTGTCATGTTATAAATTTATTAGGAATAGGCATCCCACAGGCAGTTGTGTTTTACATTTTATGAATTGTGGTTTTCTCTAATGATCTCCATTTGCTACAGGAAGCAGCTTATATGATGAGAGGTGAGGGCTACACTTCACTGTGGGTTTAAGAATAAGCATTTAGTGTAAGCATCTGGAATATACTGCTGTAGAAAGTAAGTGACAGTAAGTTCCATGGCCTCACTCACTGATCCTTAGTTTAATTAATTAAATATTATTTCATTATTTCAGAGTTGCTGTACTAGAGGGGAAGGGAGGCGAAAGACTCATTTCTAAGTCAAATACTTTATAGTAACTGGAAACTATTAGAAAAGTGTAACATATCCCCAAAGTCCATAGAACTTAATTGTTAAATCTAAAAATAAATGTGTTTTCTGGCCTAGTATTTATAAAAGTGGGGCATACTATAATCTCTCAGTTCTTACAATGTCTTTATGTTAGCACCATTTTATTAAAACATGTTAAGAACTTACAAAATACTCAACTATGCTTTTTGACTAAAAAAAGCAGTAAATTAGAATAAATAGTATATATAATTAGGATGCAAAGAGGTGATTTTTATCCTCATTAAGACTAAACTTGAAGCCATTACAAAAATATTATTTTATTATCTGTGTACTGAATTGAGGAGATAGAAAAGTAATAAAAGAAATCCCTACTTATTTTAGCAAGCAATATTTGTGAATGTTCTGTGCCTCGTAACACACATAAAATACGCACTAAGCTAGCTTATTGTAGCTGTAGATATTTTCCTTCTTAATTATAATGACTGTGGTGGTTTGAATAAGACTGGATCCCATAAGCCCATACACTTGTTTGTTTAGGAAGTGCCAGTATTTGAAAGGATTAAGAAGTGTGGCTTTGTTGGAGAGACTGTGGGCTAGTTGGATAAAGTGTGTTTTATGGTATGGGCTTTGGAGTTTAGAGAGCCCAGTCTAGTGCAAGAATCTGTCTCTTCCTGGTGTCTATGAATCCAGATGTAGAAGCCTCAGTCATCCAAAACAAGGACTACCTGATTGCTGACATGCTCCCAGTCATTATCACAATGGGTGTCTCCTCTGAAACGAAGCAAGCTACAAGTAAACAGAGAGGTGGAGCTGGTGAGGTCTTGGAGAATTCATCTACACATTCTATCCTCTTTGGTTGAAGAAGATGCTCTGCAGATTATGAGAATAGACACCTAGATGCCAACCCAGACATTACACCCTCGGCTTACAATCTGTCCTGCCTTCTTGATGTGTTGGGACAATGGTGGTGCAGAACATGTGGGACTGGTCAATCAATTTATTTCTTCACAGAGATAGAACATTGACTAAGAAAATGACTACGTTTAATTTAGTATCTAATGTATGTTGGGCTACCTGTGAGTTTCATGTACCTTATTTTTGGAAATGTAATTGTTAATTGATTATGATTATAATTTTACAGATTTATATTTAATGCACCAAGAAATTAGTATAAGAAACCAAGGCATAGTTTTTATATATACTGTAATAGTATTACATAGTTTTTATATATATATAGTAATTATATACACTGTTTGAGATAGAGACAGGATTTTATCCTAAGCAAGTTAATCATGAAACTTGAATATGAGAGGTGATGAGATGGCTCAGTTTGATAAAATGATTAGGTGCTCACAAACATGTGCATCTCAGTTTGGATTCCAGCAACTGTGTAAGGTGTTGGGTACAGTCAACCTTCAATACCCTCAATGGGAAGAAAGGGTTAGGAGGACCCTGGAGCTTGCTATTTATCTAGTCTAGGAGAATTGATAAAGTCTAAGTTCAGACAAAAGACCCAGTCTCAAAAAAATAAGGAGCTTAATACCTTCATTAGACTCTGGTGTCTGCAAACATATATGCATACACATAAAACATACACAAAGAGACAAAAAGCCCTACTAAACATGGATTTATGCTACAGTATTCCCACATATTTTCCATTATGGATTTAAATATATATTCTTCACATACACATGTATTCATATTATGTATTAGTACTCCTATATTTTCCAGGCCAGATTCCAATCTGTTCTTGATTCCTGGGCTCAAGAAATGCTTCTACCTCAGTCTCCGAGCAGTGGTAGGTAGATACAAAAGAATATTACTAGATATAACTAATAACGAACATTTACATTTATCAAATTAAAGGAAGGATTTTCTGAGATTTTGAAATTTGATGACATTTTAGGATGAAATTGGAAAAAACCAACAAAAATATTGTAGCATTATTCTGACTATCTCGTATAGGATAACTTAATACATAGATGAACTATTTTAGTATTTAAAAACATACATCAAGCTGAAAAACTGTCGAAGTTAGGCAAGCAAGCATCTGCAGTATGCCTTCGTTTGGCCTGAAGGTAACTCATATTTATGGTGTTCAGCAGATCTGTATGAACGAAGTTCTATGTAACCTTCATCATCACGTGGTGGACATCTGCTAGTGTTTCTTGTTTTGCTGAAATCAAGATATCACATGTACCATCTGTTATCATTACCTACTGTGGGTGTTCTTAAGAGCCAACACATCAAAATTGGAACTTTCCCCTAATTTCTCCATTTAGACACAGACTTATCTGAATATACAAATAAATGACGTTGACACAAGTATTTTCCAGCAATGCCACAAACTTCCACCTAGCTACCAGGATTACAGTAATGACCTTGCTTCCTCTGATTCTAAGAGTAGGGAATTAATTTACTTTAAAATGTTTCCAGGCAAGGCACTTTTCCAAGATGGACCAGAATGTGTGTCATTTTTCACCAGTACATTCTTGAGTTAGATAAACATTCATTCTGTTGACTTCAATATTTCTTTATTCCTTGTGAATTTCTGCTTCTAGTCCAATATGCCTGTTTTGTTGTTGTTGTTGTTGTTGTTGTTGTTGTTATGGATGGGGCTTTACATTTCTTACCTCCTGATGAACTTACTATGACACTAAAATGTTTTAATATATCACTTACATTTCCAAACCCTGTGTTTTTTCTCTAAATTTGTGTGATTTTTATCCCTTGAATCATTTATTTTCAGTGTCTTAATTTAAATCTTGATGGTATATTTCTAATAGATGTGTAGAGATTTTTTTATTTAAGATTTTAAGATACTTTGTAAAGGAGCTAAGCATGTGAATACATCACATTTTATCATTTGCAATATTACATGAAGGTAGCTTGTTGTGTTTATCATCAACTCTGCTATAAATGGTTCTGGTGATGGTCTCTCACTACAGGAGGTTACTTTGTGGTTTATATATGTCATGTTGTTTCAGGTCCTGATTTTTTTAAAACTAATCGTACAAAAGTAATCTACTTTTAATTTATTATATAAAATTAACTCACTATTACTATAAGTACTTGATAATACACTTATGACCAGCCCCCAAATGCAGATGCCTATATTTGCCTATATTGGTGAGAGAAGCAAATTTGTTATGCTTGATAAAGTTGATATGCTTGACAAAGATAAAGTTGTTTATGTAGAATGAATTATATTTTCTCAATGTTTATCAAATCTCTGTGTTTTTGCATTTTATTTTTTCACTGATTGATTTTTAATAAGGATTTTTTTCGTTTTGACATTCTTTATAATCTTAGGATCAGAAGATAATTACAATTCTTGTCCACGTTAATCCATAGAAGATCTGTGTTATGTGATAGTGAGCATCAAAAAATTACATAGCTCATGCCTCACTTGTCAAAGAGTGCATGAAACAAACAAAACAGCCTCAGATCTTTAAAACACAAGGAAGACTTGTATTCATCAGTCTATTGATATTCTTGTCATCTTGTAGTTT
This sequence comes from Mastomys coucha, assembly GCF_008632895.1. NCBI lineage: Eukaryota > Metazoa > Chordata > Mammalia > Rodentia > Muridae > Mastomys > Mastomys coucha. The sequence continues at coordinate 81,998,461 of NW_022196915.1, read as the reverse complement.
GGACTCCAGATTTTTATTGTGGTGCCTTAGGAATTTGCTGTATAAGGTCAAATATGTTCTTAATTTTTTTCTTGCCACAGTAATGTGTGTAACTCATTCTTTCTGTCTGATACTGTTTTACGAATTGCCTATGCATGATGATAGATTACCATTTAGCATCACGGGAAATAATAATAAAATAATCCTTCCCATTTCTCATTAGCTAGCTAGATTTAAAATTCTATTAAAACTTAACTGTGAACTCCATATTTATGTTCAAATAGTACATACTTGAGAAGAGCTGTTTCCACCTAAATTTTTACAAGCTTAAGCTTTGGGATTCAATATCGATTATATTTTGAATGTGTTGAGTTTAAATTCTAATTTTCCTATTGGTTAGTTTGACATCTTATAGCAGCATCCAGAATCCCAGAATGACAGAGAATGGAGATAATTGTTTCACAGAAAGTGTTTGTTATATCTCATACACAGTAGAGTATATGGAGCTGTTTCTGGTCCACATTAAGAATTTAATAAATAAGTGCTGCCTTGCTGGGCAGTGGTGGCACACGCCTTTAATCTCAGCACTTGAGAGGCAGAGGCAACTGGATCTCTGAGTTCAAGGCCAGCCTGATCTATAGAGTGAGTTCAAGGACAGCCAGGGCTATAGAGAGAAACCCTGTCTCAAAAAAACCAAAAACCAAAAAATTCCAAAATTAAACAAAACAAAACAAAAAACAACTGCTACCTTATTCATGATCATCAATAAACATCTAAACAAGGAATTTGATTTCAATCTATAAGCATAATTTGTATGAAATTTTGATTTGGAAATATACAGAAATAACTGGATTTTCTGAAGAAAAATTTTAGTAAATATTTCAAATTTGTCACTTATGTGTTTTTGAAAATATGTATACTTAGGTTTCATTCATGTACAGTTATAAACATGACTTTAAAACATAATAGAACAGGTGAGTAGATTTAACTGTGGGGAGTGTGTTTGGACTGGCTATAAACATTGAAGACATTTTAAGGACAACCTTACAGTAAAAATCATCTAACTAGCAGAGGTTTATTTTTTCTCCTGTCTTCAGCATATTGTACATAGAAAGAAAAATGCCTAGGGAGATCTGTGCTCTAAGAGAAAAAAGAGAGATGAAATTGTTAACAGTAGGTTCTTAATGGAAATTTCTTACAAATATTGTTTCAGTTTTGTGTGCTCCACACAGTAATTAGTGTTTTATGTCTTTACTTGGTATTTTTTGTGATTAAATTATTATGAAAGTTTTGTTTCATGTGTTCATAAAGACTATTGAAAAGTACATTTTCTAAATTATATACCTTATTATGTTTATTTTATGCAGTAGGATTCACTCTTGAATCAAACTTAATTATTTACAAATTTTTAGCATCCCACATGGATTTAAAATTATTATATTTTTTTGCCTGAGCTTTAATTGGAAATAATATAATCCTTGGAAAATGTACCTAGAGGATCCAACTTGTAATAAAACAGTAAATAAATATAAAGAAAATTCCTTCATAAAATGGAGAATTTACTCTAACCTTTCCCACATTTCCATATGTACATTTCTTCACCTATTCTTCATAAAATACAGTTAACTTTGCAACTTTGATGGTTTCAAAAGAAGAATGATTGATAGCAGTTTAAGTAATTCATTATAAATGTAATTTTTAAGGCATTCATTAACAATATCCAATTAAAAATGACTATTCACATATATCATTTTGATGACATGAAATGTTTTCTTAGTCTCATTATACTTTAAATATAAAATACAATATATAATATCATATGATATATCATTTACAGTATTATGATATATTCTCTAATATATATATACATACATACATATATCTATTTATATATATTTCCATTTTAAAATATATTATGTATTAGAAGAGAAAAACTTTGTAAAAGTATATTTTGAAAAACCATTGTTGTTAAAAAATTAGTTTCTAGAGCTTAAGAAATGGCTTAGTACTTAAGAATATTTACTGTTTTCCGTAGGACCTGAGTTCAGTTTCCTGTTAGCATATCTAGCTGCTACAACCACATTTAACTCTAGGGAATCTGTCATCCTCTTCTGTCCTACATGTCACCTGCACACACATGACATACACTGATAAAAACAACATCAACAATACATACATGCACTAAATAAATACAAGTGTTTAATCAGATAGTATTTTAACAAGGATTCAGATAATTGTAACATGCATGGTCTTATTTTAGTAGTCTTTTATATAAATGGAATCCTGAAGTTAAATAGATTAGACATTTAAAGAAATAACTAATGAATATTTATTAATTCTTTGGCATTAATATAATTCATCTATCACAATGTATTTGCAAAGTCAATTTTAACTAGGTTTAAATTAAAACTAAATAAAAGAAATAAAGTTATTCTAGACATAATGAAGTAAAAAATTCAATGATTGTAGACAAACAATCAGTTACTCTGTTATGTCTTATTAATCTATTCTCTTTTTATTAATTGCTTTATATGGCTTTGCAAATGTCATATACATCTTTGTCATGATTTCTCTTGTTCTGGGTAAACACTATTTCCAAAGTAACTTAGAGAGGAAAGTGCTTATTTCACTTCCATATCACAGTCTATCATTTAAGACAGGCAGGGCAGCTACTCAAACGGCAGAAACCTGGAAGCAGGAGCTGATACAGTGGCCATGGATGAGTGCCGCTTAATGGCTTGCTCCTCGTGGCTTCTTCTGCCTGGAAGCAGGAGCTGATACAGTGGCCATGGAGGTCGGCCACTTAATGGCTTGCTCCTCATGGCTTCTTCTGCCTGCTCTCTTATAGAACACAGGACCACCCACCCCAGAGATGCCCACACCTACAAGAAGCTGAACCACTCTCCACCAATTATTAATTAAGAAAAATCCCTGCAAGCTTATTTGTCTATGGCCCAATCTTATGTAGACATTTTCTCAATTGAGGTTTCCTTCTGTCTGGTGAGAGTAACTTGTATCAAGCTGACATAAAAACAAGCCTGGGCAATGACTGCTGCATGTACATCACTCCTTCACCCCTCTCTCAGCCCCACTGTATTAAATTCTCAAGTAATACTTAGTCTCAAACGTTGGTGTGCACTTTTACATTCCCTAAAACATAGTTGCTGACAGACAGGGAGTTTTTTATCTGTTTGTATATCCTATATAATTATATCCTTCATAGCACCTAGACATTTCATCAATGGGCAAGCTAGAACAATAACATTGTCACATTTTGTTTCCCAAAGTACCCAAAGATAAACAACACAGCCATTTTACTCATTTTTGATGAATGATAGAGAAATGTGTGTATGTGTGTGTATGCATGTGTGTGTGTGTGTGTCCCTTCATTCATTAACTCTGCTTTATTAAGTAGAAAAATGGGCAACTGTGAACATCCCACAAAATGTTTTATGTAAAAAAGGCAAAAATAATGGTAATGTGTCTTATGCATATATTAAGATGATCTAACAAACAATATTTCTAAGTGGTATTTACTGGGAAATAACAATACACAGAGCCACAAATATATCATAATTTGAAAGTGAGAAGCATAATAGTTTATCATCTATGTCAAATTATAAAGTTCTATATTCTTAAACAATTGATAAAAAGGTATACCATGTATTTTAGGCATTAAGTTTATTTTGTATTTTATTGTTTCTGACCAATGAATGTTTTACAAGTTTATAAAAATTCATATGCACATGTATACATACAAATATGTATATAATATATAGGTATATGTATATATGTACATGCATTTTGTAATTTTAGACAAAGTCTGTTTCTGTGGCCCTGGCTATCCTGAACTAACTACGTAGACCAAGCTGGCTTTACACTCTCAGTGATCTGTTATCTTCTGCTTCTTAATGTTCAGATTAAAGGCATGCATCACCAATCCTGGCTTAAGAACTTTGAAAACAGAGCAAAAGCCTGGGAACTATTATTCAAAGGTAGTAAAAACAATTACAGAAAAAGGAAAATGATACAAGACTTGTGAGAATTTTTTTTATACAGGTTGAGAAACTCAAGTTTGTCTAATAAATCAATATTATTATAAGTGATATTTTAGTAAATCAAAAATATTCCTATAAGTAATTCATACCCATGTATTTCTGGTTGACTATAAGGCATATATTTCAGACCTATACTTCCATTATTGAATTCTGCATGGAATCAACTCGTCCACAATGAAGGTATCACCTATGGAAAATTAATGGCATACTAGCAGGAATATATGTAGATAATCATCTGTTGATGATTTTATTATTTTTTAAAATGGATATTAAATGAAATTATAATATAAAAATAAAAATAATATATTGTTTATTCTATGTGGTTTGCTCTGTGCTCTCATGAATTTATGAACCCTACACACATGAAGATGTCTCTGATGGCCAGAGATGATTCTCTATTCCTGGCAACCCAATTCCTAGGACATTTGAAATGAAGGATATAGGTTCCAAAAGAGAACAAAGTTCTCTGTAAAAGCAGTAAGTGATGCTGTATCTCTTCAGCCATTTAGTGTTATATTTTATTAAGAACAAGATGCCTATAAAAATCAGGAAACTCACAAAAACACTTACAATGTTCAACATTTACAAGGAGAGTAGACTTATGACCAACATTCACTTCTGTTTACTTAGCAAAAGCTTCAACAAGCTACATTGAAGAGGTGAGCAAGGTACTTTCTCTTAAAATATATGCTGGTAGAACAAAAAGCGATCCATTGAACATTTCATAATTTAGTATAAATATGGTGATGGCTGAATCACTAGCATACCCTTGCTGGAAATCACAGTTGATCTAATTTCACCAGGGATTTATGTCAACTTTTATCTAAGGTGGCAGCAATCTGACCTCATGATCTCATTGGAGGAAAAAGCAAGGTTATAGAAGGATCTCAAAGTCTTTCATCTTTACTAAAGTCCCTGCTTTCTTTACTGACTCTGCTTTCTTAAACAGAAAAAGAGGGCAACTGTGAAAATTCTACAGAAAATGTTGTGTGACAGGGAGAAAAATAATGGTAATGTAGTTTATGCATGTATTATCATGATTTAACCAATGATTTTTCTAAATGACATATACTGTAAAATAGTAATACACATATTCACATACATATATTATAATTTGAAAATGATGTCCAAATATTTTTGTCATTTATGTCAACTTCTAAAACTGATTTTCTTAAACAATTGATTAAAAGGTATAGTGTGTATCTTAGATATTGTGTTTATTTTGTATTTTAGTGTTTCTGATCAATGCATGTTTTACAAATTCACAAAATTCTTAGAATGCTCTATATTTGTGTAATATTCCATTAGTTTTAGGAAACATCTCTGAAAATCAAATATGTCCTTTTTGGCTGGTTAGTTAAACATTCCTTGCTCTAAAATGAGGGAGGAATGTCTATAAACCAATATTCTACCTACAATGTGTAATCTTAAATAATTATTGAAGAATCAATGGACTTTAATATCTGAAATCATCTGGAAAGTGGTTTCTCTGTAGTTCAAGGTCTCTGAGTACTGAAGATCATTCTATTTGTCTTTCTTATGTTACTTCTTTCTCCCCTTTTCTTTCTTCCCCTTTTTATGATTCTTAATTTCTCCAATTTCTCATATTTCATTAATTTCCCTTCTTTATGTTGTGAGTAACCAATCTAATGCTCTTTATTTGTTTTTTGTTTTTTGTTTTGCTTTGTTTGTTTATTTTTTGTTTTTTCAAGAAAAGATTTCTCTATATAGCCCTGGCTGTGCTGGAACTCACTCTGTAGACCAGGCTGGCCTGGAACTCAGAAATCCATCTACCTCTGTCTCCCAAGTGCTGGGATTAAAGGTGTGCACCACCACCGTCCAGGCCACTAATGCTCTTTAGTATTCAACATCACAGTGAACAGATACCCAACACCCAAATCAGGCAGTTACTTTAGAGAAGGATAACAGGGCATCACACACAATTTTACAAGTTAGGCTGATGCAAGCACACCTACTATGTCCTGTCATAGTGGTTTTTTTTTTTTTCAGAAATGAAAGATTAGAGGACTTGAGTTTATGAGTGGTCACTCAAAGTGTAGGGGACTAAGAAATGACTGGGTATTGTCCAGAATATGGGCTTTAGTTTTACTGTACTTTATGCTGGATTGGTAATTTTATTGCCTGCATTATAGCTGGTATTTGTCTGTTTATAATACATTATTATAAATATGTTTTGTGTAAATACATCATATCACAAAGACTTGAATTACACACCGAGAACAGAAGAGCACAGCTACGGAGACATACATAATCGTGGCAGCTTTCAGGTCAGTTTGTCACACTGTCTGTCTATGTTCAGAGTATAACTGTAAATGCAATTCACTATGACCTTGCAGGCACTGTATTTTAGTGGTGAGAAACATATGTTCTCATACTGTCTGGTTCTATATCATTATTTCCTAACCATATGTAATGTGCTTTTATTATACATATGGCCATTCAATGGAAAAAATGGGCAAAGTTTTGATTCCTTTAAGTTACCATCAGAAAAGGATTAAAAATGTTAAGAGATGAAAACAGTGCAGTGTTTAGCATCCCTAGTCATGCTACGCGGATGCTGGCTTGTGCTATTTCATTTGCCTTCCTCTCCCAAAGTAAACAGAGTTATCAAAGAAATGCTCATATCAAACTAAAACTCTACCTATGACAATTATTTCTAACAGTTGTCTAAACTTTCATTACTATATTCTACAGACTTCTAGTTACTTTCTAGAGAAAACTCTCTATTGCAGGCAACATTTTTTCTATCAGAATAAATCACAGATGTGAACTTTATCATTTTCAAAGCCCAAGAAAAGAATATAAAGGCCTATGAAACTTCATCAGACATAGATAAGAGTGAATGCAACATACTTAAGAATGGATAGCATACAAACACACACACACATACACACACACACACACACACACATACACACACACATACACACACACATACACATACACACACACACACACATACACATACACACACACATACACACATATACCCCATTCTCATTTCCTCCCTAATCTCTGAGCTTTGTTTCAATTAATGCCAAATTTATTTAAGAGTAGAGAACACTATCAGTTGAGGAACATTTGGAATTTATAAGGAGACAGTCATGGTAACAATATTAATATAACATCAGATACTACACACAAACAACCTCTCCCCATCTTTGTTTAAAATTGTACTGATTGCTACAGCTGATGACCTTCTTAGTAAGAAAAATAGTGTCAAGATCTGAGAACAAAAGCAGTTTTATTTGCTTCAGGTTTTAAATTAAGGTCTTTGAAGCACATCTAATTGGTTTTATATGGAGTGAAAAATATGGATCTAATTTCTGCTCCATGAGGTTGGATATACATTTGTCAGTATCTCTTGTCAAGTAGACTGTCTCCCTCCAATGCATCTTGGTACCATATTTGTTGAAACCTAGGTGACCATACCTTTGTCGGTTAATTACTGTATCTTCTATTTTGCCAATGGGTTTGCTTCTATTTGTATCAGTAGCAGGATACAATTAATTTTGAGAATAGTAGAAATCTAGATATAATTATCTCTAACATTTAGATCATTAAAGGAAAAATCTCAGGGGTTAGGACTTTGACATTTTATTGACTAACAACATAAGAAATAAGCAGTGGTAAAATAATTTCTATCACTAATACTAAGAGATAAAAACTTTTTATTCAAAGTAACAATGGCTATGAGTCATTAGATATTCAACCTTTCAAAAATCAACTTCACCAAAACCAAAACCTAAAATCATTATTTCATGGTTGCCTTGGAATATTATCTCAGAAACACATGCATATAAACACATGCATACATTTGCTCTCACAGATTAGCATACACACATATAAAAACACCTACAAACACACACACACACACACACACACACACACATATACCTAAATACATATGTGACCACACCCTCAGACACATATACAAATACACATACATACTTATAAACACAAAAATACACACATACAAACATGAACAAGTATATATACATATGTAAATACATGCATACATCCTCATACACAGACACACATGCCATGCCTACTCACCCATATGAACACATAACCTCACACATGTTTAAACACATACTAACACATCTAAAGGAATATAAAAACTATGTTTGGACGTGTCTAGTATGATTACTTCCCAAGGCAAACAAAACAAAGTGTACAGTAAATTCTAACTTGCTTTTAATTTACATGTTTCTGTATTAACAGGAACAACAGCAGCTTGATTATTATTGTCTCACAGGACATTGCATGCCAATTACATCTTTGGATATAGGTTGCAGAGTCATTAACTCTTATGCAAAGATAAAACCCATTTCTTTACTTTTAAGTACTGACATGGTGAATAATGATAATGCCCTGATTAGGCCATGCTATCTCACACCTCAGAGCCTTTGTGCATGCTGTTTCTTCAGCTTTGATGCATTCTCACCATCTGTACTTGGCTAACTTCCAAGTCACAGTACATGGCCTTGTTTAGGCATCTTATAGTGTAAAGCTCTTCTTAGAAAATAAATTTTAGTAGAATACAAAGACTTAGTACATTGGTAGTTCTCTGGAGATAAGAAAAAGGAGCAAGCAAGATCTCCATAATAATTATTAAAATGTTTTATTCCTTTAAAACTTTCCATGGCTTACTTTATCTATATTTCATATAAATAGTATTTTTAAAACTATATGCTGTACACACCCATATATTTATTGGTCAATAATGATTGTACCTTAAAATATTTGCTTCCTACTTTGAATGTATTTTCAGTCATTATTTTATTACACTAGATATCATCACCCAATATAAAAATTTGAAGGCGGAGCAGATAAGATACTCATAACCACAGCAATAATAACTTTAAGTTCTAATTATAATTTTACATCAATTAATCAGTTAATTGCTAAAATCAACAATTAGGTCCTCAGCTCATTCTCTCTATGTACATTAAACATGGTGAGTATATAAATATTATCAGATTTCACATTAAATAATTGTAAGTACAATGAAGATGGTTAATTATGTGATTCTACATGAATAAGTCATAGTGCCCATGTACCAGGTCAAATATTATTTTGAATCTTCCTAATATATTTTCTTTTCCAAAGATTAATAATTAATAGAAAAATTGCTTTATAATGATATTGCTCTGCAATATAGATGGGACTCTTCAAAGTGGCTGATAATTTAATGATAACCTTTCCAAGCAGAAAGGAATGTTGTCAAAAAGTGCCTTTGAACAGCTTTAACCTCTGCCCTGAAATTCTACTTTGAAGATTGTAGAATCCATCATATTGAGTTAGCTCTTTAAACTCTCTCTCTCTCTATCTCTCTCTCTCTCTCATGATTACAACACATACACACACAGAGAGAGAGAGAGAGAGAGAAAGAGAGAGAGAGAAAGAGAGAGAGAATATAGAATAATAAAAACCATAAACCAGTTTTGTGGTTCCTTTTCTCTAATGAATATTGTTTAATAAGGACAAAACATGGCCTAAGTAGGACCCTAATTACATATAGTACCTTAGAGAGAAGGTGCGAATTTAGGCAGAGGAAAGAGGAAACAAGAAGAAATTAAATACTTTAACCTTCAAATACCCCCGAATAACTACAAAAATCTCAGGGAGCTATGGTGAGAACATGATCCACAGAGGACTACTACTTGTCCAAGAAACTCAATGAAGTTTTCAGAGAGTTTTGTATCTCCTGAGAAACTTATGAAATAATCATGTATCCATTTCTATGGAAAATAATTTCTCTTCTGAGAAGACATAAAAATAGCAACATTTGTAAGGAATTACTTAGCTAACATTTGAAGAGTCAGGAATGATTCTACATCTGACAGTGGTCAATATATATGAAATTTAAAATGTGCATTTTTTTATTTCCTGGGTTTGAAAATAAATATAGACAATATTGTCTCATTAATTTTTGATTATACAACTAATCAAAACTAAATATAAAATTAATCCTGTTTACAGAGAAATTGATAAAAGAAAGAGTTTAAGTTATACAAATATTATTTCAGAGTTGAATAATGTCTAAGTTTGCTAAAAGGAGATAACCACCATAAAATAAATAGAAATTTTATCCCATACTTATGAACATAATTTAGAAAGTCTAACTGTTGCCTCTGCTATGAAATGATGCTTTAAAAAAGATTCATTCATGAGCTAGAAAATTACAAAGTTTATTTTTAAAATAACTTCTTGTCTTCAAATAAGTTTTAAACATCAGATTTCTATGTATTCATAGATTTCATTATATATACTGTAAAGAGTTCTGTAATGGTTTCATGAACAGTATATTTAAACTTCTTATAAATTAAAAATTTGAAGTGACATGGTAATATCCAGGTACTTTTTAAAGTTATCTTGGGGCAACATATTTGCATTAAAGTAAAATATTGGGACATCTATAAAGGTGCAAATACAGGAGAGATATTAAATTATAATTAAATTGTATATTGACTCTGCATGATGGCACAGGCTAATCCATGGGGAAAATATGAAATGCTTTGATTTTGGTTGCTCTGTAGTTGATTTTAATATGAAAACAATTATTTAAAAATGAATAAACACATTAAGATGGTTAATAACCTTTACAATTCCATGCATCTTTGCATAAAGCACAGTTCTGGCAGGGTAATACAGGGGAAAATTTTAAATACGTAGAGTATGATTAGATTTTTATTCAAGTGAAGCATGGGATTCTTTCTCAAAATGTTATTGTTGTTTTTGTTTTTGTTTTTATTTATTTTTTTATGAAACACAGTCAATTGGCTTCAACTAGAGGGTAACAAGACCAGCAAAACAATAGCCACTGGAGGCTTGCATGGTTGCATTTGGTTTGATGATTGGTCCTACTTGTAACCTCAGAACTATGACAATCTCCTTTAAGTTAACAAGAGCCAGTTAAAATTAATGAGGCTCCAAAGAACTGCATCTTCAGCAGCTTAACTAACTTAATATATAAGAATAAAAAGCCCAAATAAGGAACAGATGCTCATGTGTGCCTAGGGATGAATATATTAGGAATGCTGAAAATTCATCACGCCTTCTATAACTGTGTGAGACTGATAGATTAAAATAGATCGATATGACATCATTCTCACTCTGGGATTAACCTTTCAGACATATTTTGTACAAGTATATATGCTTTCTAAAATGAACTTCCTGGCATGTGTTATGAAATTCATTTAATAAATGAAACTTTATTTTATATAAATACTCTATAGACTCCAATAGTCTTGATATTGTATAAAATTATATGTAGGTCCTCTGGAATATTGGCTATTAATTGAAAGATAACTTGCCTTCATATCGTAGGGTCTTGTCTTTTAAAATCTTTTCACTTTTCTATAAGTGGCATCTATCTTTCTTTTTTAAAATAAATTGTTTTATTTTTTATTTTTTATTTGCTTTTTGTTCGAGACATGGTTTCTCTGTATAGCCCTGGCTGTCCTGGAACTCACTCTGGAGACTAGGCTGGCCTCGAACTCAGAAATCTGCCTAGCTCTGCCTCCCAAGTCCTGGGATTAAAGGTGTGTGACACCACTGTCCAGCTATAAATTGTTTTATTTATTTACATTCCAAATATTGCCCCCCTTGCAGGTACCCCCTCCCCTAATTCTTTACTCCTCCCTTCTCCCCTTTTCTTCTGAGATGGTGCTCCTCCGACCATCCACCTATTCTCACATCTCTGCCACCAGCATCCATCCCCCTTCTCTGGGGCATTAAGTTTCTATAGGATTAGGGGTATACTCTCCCACTGAGGTCAGACAAGGCAGTCCTCTGCTACATATGTGCCAGGAGCCATGGACCAACCCATGTATATGCTCTTTCGTTGGCGACTTAGTCTCTCAGAGCTGTGAGGAGCCCTGACTTGTAGATACTGTTGTTCTTCCTATGGTGTTGCAATTCCTATCAACTCCATCAATCCTTCCTCTATCTCTTCCATAGAGGTCCCTGACCCCAGTCCGATGGTTGGCTATATGTGTCTCCATCTGTCTCAGGTACTGGAAGAGTCTCTTGAAGGACAGCCATGCTAGGCTCTTGTCTATCTTTTTTGAAAATGTAATTTTTTAATATTATTTATTAGATATTTTCTTTAATTACATGTCATATTTCCCAGTTTCCGCACCCCCCCAAAAAAAACAACAAGAACAAACCCCTGTCCCCTTCCCTCTCCACCAGCTCGCCACCCCACCCTGTCCTGCTTACTGGCCCTGGCATTCTCCTACACTGGGGCACAGAACCTTCACAGGGCCAAGGGCCTCTCCTCCAATTAGTGACTGACTTGGCCACCCTCTGCTATACACATGCTGCTAGAAAGATCTTTACGAATCCTATATCTGATAGAGGGCTAATATACAATGTATACAAAGAACTCAAGAAGTTAGACTCCAGAGACCCAAATAACCCTGTTAAAAAATGGGGTACAGAGCTAAACAAAGAATTCTCAACTGACAAATAGCGAATGGCTGAGAAGCACCTAAAGAAATGTTCAACATCCTTAGTCATCAGGGAAATGCAAATCAAAACAACCCTGAAATTCCGCCTCACACCAGACAGAATGGCTAGGAGAAAAAACTCAGGTGACAGCAGATGCTGGAGAGGTTGTGGAGAAAGAGGAACATTACTTCATTGCTGGTGGGATTGCAAGCTGGTATAACCACTCTGGAAATCAGTTTGGTGGTTCTTCTGGAAATTCAACATAGTTCTACCAGAGCACCCAGCTATACCACTCCTGGGCATATATCCAGAAGATGCTCTAACATGTAATTCTTTTAAAGAATTTTGTTTGGATTCTTGCCAAGGACCAGCCTTGTCTGGGAGAGGTGTTTTGAGAAAGGGGTGGGTGGGAGTTTGTAAAAAAAACAAACAACAAACAAACAAAAAAAGCACTATAATTTAAATCGTTAGTCCAAGTTGTTTTCTGATTGATACAGATTTTCCAGTGTTCTTACCTTTATGTTCTGCTTTCTCTTGGGAGAGTTCTTTCAATATCCTGCTTGCTTGTTATTCTAAGAGCGCTCTCTGCCAATATCCTGCTTGGTTTTACGTGTGTGTGTGTGTGTGTGTGTGTGTGTGTGTGTGTGTGTGAGAGAGAGAGAGAGAGAGAGAGAGAGACAGAGAAATAGTTATCCAAGCAGTTCTTTTTATCCTAAAAATATTCTCAGTATAGCTCATATCTTGCAGAATACAATGTCCAGTCTTTTATCAATTTTACCTATCAGTTCAGGTATTTACTCCAGGTTCTCTTTTGACAATCTTTTTGTTATTGTCGTTGTTGTAATTTTAAGAGGTATAATTGGACCTTGCATAATTTTTATAAGACATACTTTATTATTATGTTAATAAATTTTTACTTTGTTATGTAGATACTTAAAATTGTGCTAACATTATTAGTTTTTATCATTAACTCACAGTTTGTAAATGTGGTTATATAACTGTCTAGTATACTTTTTATTGAATATTTTCTTTATTTACATTTCAAATGTTATCCCCTTTCTTGGTTTCCCTCCCTCCCAGAAACACCCTATCACATCTTCCTTCTTCCTGCTTTAATGAGGGTGTTCCTCCATCCACCACCTATCTGCCTTCTTCCTCCTCCCCTCCCTCAATTGCCCTCCACTGGGGAATCTATCAAGCATTCATGGGACCAAGGAACTCCTTCCATTGGTGCATGACAAGGCCTTTCTCTGCTACATATGCAGCTAGAGCCATGTGTACACCTCAGAGACTGTCTCATTTGGGAATTCATCCCATATAAAGTTACCAAACCTGGACTGTGGAGAGCTGTTTTCAGCTATGCCCCAAGAGTGAGTGGTAAACAAGCCCTCATTTGGCTAAGCTTGCTGCCATTGGTTGCTTCTGCATTTGGTGACCTATCCACTTTCGCTACGTGGCCCATTGGGATTGGCTAAGTTTGGGAGTACTTAATGGCTGAGGGTAGGCCGGAAGGCGAGGCTTAGATGGCAGGGAGGTGGGGCTTAAGTAATGGCTCCCCAGAGGCAGGAAAGGCATTAGAGCAGGAGAAGCAGGTGGGAGAAGCAGGAGGGAAAAAACTTTTACAAAGTTCCTGAATAAACTGCTAAAAGGAAGAGCTCGGGTTGTGTCTTTCTTGCTGGACAAGGCGGACACAACACTGGACACTATTGTGGATGTCAAGAAGTGCATGGTGAAATGGGTCTGATATAGCTGTCTCCCGTGAGGCCCTGCCAGGGCCTGACAAATACAGAGGCAGATGTTAGCAGCTCACCATTGGACCATTGGACATAGAGGAGTTAGAGAAGGGACTGAAGGAGTTGAAGGGGGTTGCAACCCCATAGGAAACAACAACAATATCAACCAACCAGACCCCCCAGAACTCCCAGAGACTAAGCTTCTTTTGACAATCTTATGAATCGGCATCCTGTGACTCTAGCCCTTTAATTCTTAGGAGACATCAAACATACATTTTTTTTTTTTGCAAAAGCATATATTGCAAAAGAATTAAGAGATACGTCTGCCTTTGTTAAGCTCAGAAACAAACTCATTGAGTGGGACACTGCCCTGAAATTTCCATTTGGACAATGCCTGAGCCTAACCACATCTCTGCCCCCAGCATCCCCTGCTCTGTATTAGGCTGACAGTGAACTCAGGAATATGTCTTTGTAAGCATAAACAAAAAACTTAGTTCAGTGGGATCTCCTGTGATCCCTAAGTCTCCTTATCTCCTTCCTTAGTAATTTTCTAGCAAGTTGACTCATAGCCCAGCTGCATTTGTTCCTTCAGATTCAAGAAGCCCCTCACATAATTCATATTGCTTCCTTACTTTTTTACATAGTTGAGAGATTATATATTTTCAAACTCATGCATTTAGAGTTCTTTCCCATAACCTTAAGGGCTATCCTGGAGGTCCCAGTGCTTGCCATATTGCTGAGACATAGTCACGCCCTCAACTACTGGACTTGTGCTGTTTCAAATTGCTATGGAGTCATTAATATTAACCGAGAGGACATTCCTCAGAAAGAAATAGTGCTCCACTGATAGTACTGGTTCCAGAAAATATGTAGATTATTTTTTTACACAAACACTGTAACCTTAAGACCACAGTAGAGATCTACACTCAGGAAGACTCACACCAGGGGCCCTGTCCCAGGGGCAGGAACCATGTTCTTCTGTCCCCACCAAGACAGACCTGGCCTTGGCAGATTCTATCTGTTAATAAAGCATGATATAAATAGAAAGTCAAATTCAAATGGCTTCATTTGTTAAAACAAACAGTTACTATAAGATTCGTTGACTTATCCCTCAATATTTGCTAAAGCTTATGGGAATTAAATGAATGAAAGATGATAAAGAAATTGTAGCAATTATCAAAATATATACTATGCTCATCCTCTCAATGATCTGTTTTACCTTCATTTTTAAAGGTAGATGTTGAGATACAAAATTCACAAATACTGTGTCTTAAAAAAATGACATAATTTATTGCTGGCATTAAGGCATCACACTTTAAAATAAATATTCTGCTAAGATTTATTTTCATGTAACTGATATTCAGGGGGATTAGTTACTGTGAAAATCATGCAACCGTATAGTTTAAAACTATACTTATTTCAAGCTTATCTTGCTTTATGGAAATCTTCATCATTGTCCAGTAGAAATTGCATATGATTTAATAGCTAGAATATTTTAGTTACATCTTAACCAAGAATAGCCATTTCATATTAAATTAAGTGCTGACCTCAGAAGATAGAGTTAACATACTTTTAAATATAAACACCTCTTTTGGAAGTCTAACATATTTGTTTTCTTCTTACTTGTGAGTTGAATTTGTAAGTAATACAGTCACTGATCTAGGATAACACATATAATAAAAAAATCATATGCACTGTGTGATATTCCTGGAAAAGAACATTATTTCTTATTTGAATAATATTCATAGTTAGTTTAGCATTGTTTTTCTAAAAGGTCGGAAAAGGCTAACTGTGTTCATTAAAAGCAAAACAAAGTAAATAGTGTATAGGCATAGCTACCATTGCCATATATTACAGGAGGGTAGTTAGAATGAAACTGTACTTGTACACTGTGAGAAGGAAGAAGGCTTCACCTTTGTGGTACACCTTGGCTAAAAAGGACATTTGAAGAACAGGATACTTAAAAAAATATTGGAGAGCAGTTTTGTGTGTAAAAAGATAGTGGAAACTACGATATGCAACTAATGGCTCTCTTAGTTACAGCTGCATCCACAAAGCTAATTAAAGTTCAAAACCAAAAGAATATTTTACAATGTCTGGAGTTTTGAGGTTGTAGCTGACGCTAAACACTGTGGCAGTGCTTTAGGCAGGGCTCTGTGTGAGGTTACAGAAGGGGTTCCCACTGCTTCTTCACATTCAGGAAGAGAGCTAACATCATCTCTGGGGGCTTCTTTTTTTTTAAGTGACTTTTTTCTTTCTTTTTTGTATTAGATTTTTTATTAGATATTTTCTTTATTTACATATCATATGATTTCTCCTTCCCCAGTTTCCCCTACAAAAAAAAAAAAAACAAAAAAGAAAACAAAAACGAAAAACAAAAAACAACAAGAACAAACCCCTGTTGCCTCCCCCTCCCCCTGCTTGCCATCCCACCCTCTCCCACTTATTGGCCATGGCATTCCCTTACACTGGGGCACAGAACCTTCACAGAGCCAAGGTCCTCTCCTCCCACTGATGACCAACTTGGCCATCCTCTGCTATTCACATGCTGCTGGAGCCATGAGTCCTACCATGTGTACTCCTTGGTTGGAGTTTTAGTCCCTGGGAGCTCTGAGGATACTAGTTAGTTCATTTTGTTGTTCATCCTAAGGGGCTGCAAACCTTTCAGCTCTTTGGGTCCTTTCTCTAGCTCCTTCATTAGGGACCCTGTACTCAGTCCAATGGATGGCTGTGAGCCTCTACTTCTGTATTAGTCAGGTACTGTCAGAGCCTCTCAGGAGACAGCTATATCAGGCTCCTATCATCCAGTACTTGCTGGCATCCACAATAGTGTCTAGATTCGGTGACTGAATATAGGAAGGATTCCCAGTTGGAGCAGTCTCTGAATTGTCCTTCCTTTAATCTCTGCTCCATAGTCAGCCTCTACAACTCCTTCCATGGGTGTTTTGTTCCCCCTTTTAAGAAGGAATTAAGTATGCTCACTTTGGTCTTCCTTCTTCTTGAGTTTCTTATTGTTTGTGGTTTGTACTTTCTATATTTTAATCGTATAGGCACAGACGATCACAGAGCACATATCATATGTGTTCTTTTGTGATTGGGTTACCTCACTCAGGATGATATTCTCCAGGTCCATCCATTTCCCCAAGAATTTCATAACTTCATTGTTTTTAATAGCTGAGTAGTACTCCATCGTGTAGATGTACCACATTTTCTGTATCCATTCCTCTGTTGAGGGACATCTGGGTTGTTTCCAGTTTCTGGCTATTATAAATAAGGTTGCTATGAACATAGTGGAGCATGTGTCCTTATTAAATGTTGGAGCATCTTCTGGGTATAGGCCCATGAGTGTTATAGCTGGGTCCTCTCGTAGTACTGTGTCTAATTTCTGGAGGAATTGCCAAACAGTTTTCCAGAGTGGTTGTATCAGCTTGCACCAGCTGTATCATTGGTTGTATCATTCCACCAGCAATGAAGGAGTATTCCTCTTTCTCCACAACTTCTTCTGTCACCTGAGTTTTTTATCCTAGCCATTCTGACTGGTGTGAGGTGGAATCAAGTTTTAATCCCACTTGACAATTTCAAGCTCAAGATTCCTGGGCTCAAATACATTGTGGATAGCAACATGAAAACGGCGGTGAGTATGAATAGTCACTTCAAAGCAGTAAAAAGGTACTAGATACAAATGTGAGACATCTTCATTTGTAGATGAGAAACATAGCGTGCCTCAGCCACAACAGCAATGACCATACAGAGATCTTGGAATGAAAATGATAAACACAAGACTCTGTGTTCAGTGCAAGAATTAACTCTTTATTCTGATAATGCTATTTATTCGTTTTTTAGCTACCTGCTAAAAATAATCATCAAGTAGTGATTGAGCAAACAGTACCTTTACAACTCTTATCTTAATTCTTCTTTCTGTACTTCCCTGCCCTAGTGGGTTTATTCCTGATAAGGACATTCCTCTTAGGTCTTTTCTCAGGGCTATGTTCTCCTCAGTCAGGGTTAGGGTTTATGACTGAGACAGGAACTGCAGACCATCTGGACCTCTGTGGGTCTGTGAAGGGCAGTCTGTGTTTTTGGTTGAGTTATGCTTGCTTCCTGAGACTCAGTAGAAGGTTCTAGAAGGGACAGAACAGTAAAAGCCACGCCCCCAATACATAAGACTGCTGACCCCATGAGCCCTCACGCCAGTATCCTATGGCTACAAATCTCCCAGTATTCTGACTGGACTCCACCCCAGTCAGAACTGACCACAGCTAGGTAGGCCCAGCCCCACTGTATAAGGGGTTCTTTGCTCCTTTCCCTTTTCCTTTCTCTCTTCTCTCTCAACCTCTTAGCTTCTTGTCTTTACTCTTCCTCCCCCTTCTCTCCACATAGCCACAGCTAGCCTCCACCTCTCTACCTTTTCTCTCTCTCTTTTCTAAAATAGAACACCTTAAGATCATGGGTTGCCTCCTTTTATCAAGACTCATTGTGCTGGCCCAGTGTTGGCCCAGTGTTGGCCCAGTGTTTGCAGCTGGGAGACCAGATTGGTTACCCTCGCCCCTCTCTTGCACAGGAACAACCAGCAACAGTCACTTTTGCTTCCAGTCCCTCCGCCCTTCAGCCCCAGGGGATTACTGAGCTGCCCTAGGGCCCCTGCTTGGTTCTCAGCTCTTCCTTGCCTGGTTTCAATGCCCAGGAACTAGAACCTGCCGTCCTAGGCCTCTGTGAGGCCCAGGGACCTCCCCCAGGTTGTGTCCTTTCCACTACCCCTGCAGACTTGGATAGTGGTTAATCACAGTCAGGCTCCCACCTAAACAGTGTAGAGAGCACGGGCAGACTCTCATCTGCCTAGCCAGAGTAACTGAGCTCTGACAGGATGTGGGTTTTCCTTCCTGACCCTTCATTCCCCCTACTACCCAGTGGTGGTGGTGCAGGAAGTGCCTGAAGGATCTCAACACTAGAAAATCCTCACTTTACCTGGAGAGAATTCTTCATTTTAACACAGTGGTAGTTTAAAGAATAGTTTACAAGTAGATTGTAAATATGATAAAGATTGATTTAACAAAGCTTGGATAAAGAGATGTCTCAGTGGTTAAGGGTACAGGCTGATGTTCTCAAGCACTGGGGTTTGATTCCCAGCCCTTACATGGTTCATAACTATCCATGGTCTCTCCTGGGTTCCTAAATCTCCAGCAGTACAAATGCTACATGGACATACAAGCAGGGAAGACACCTGCATACATAAAATACAGTAAAAATAAGTATTAAAAAAAGAGAACTAGTATGATAGTAAATCTTGTTGCAAGCATATTTGAAGTGAGATATTTGATTATTCATTTAAAGGCATTTCTGGAAGAGTTGTTAAGTACAAAGTAGGCTTCCCAAATGGCTGTGCTGTTGGCAATGTCAAGAGCAGAAGGCCTCTGGCCAGGTAGCAGAAGGATTGCTCTCGAGTAAGTAGAAACCTAGATTCAGCACTCCTCAGGAATCTGGCAAGACAAATATCTGTTGACCAGGAACCTCTTATGATCCATCCCTGAATGTCAACTAAGGAAATCACATCTACTTTCTTGGTACTACAAACAGCCTACATCAGCTCAAACACCCTCACTTGCCCTCTGCCATTTTTCTTCTCTCTGACACCCCACATTAAAATATAGCTTGGCATTTTGATCCCCAACAAATCTTTCTTTCTACCTAGGGAGTAATCTAGATCAGTGTTCTCAGCTAAACTGTCATTGACTGATGACTATATTTTAACACATTTGCTTTCCTTTTTTTTTTTTTTTTTTGAAGATGAGGAAATTTTATTTTTTTATTTTTCTATTTTATTTTTTAATTAGATATTTTCTTTATTTACATTTCAAATGTTCCTGGTTTCCCCTCCAAAAAAACCCCTATCTCCTTCCCCCTCCCCCTGCTAACTAACCCATCCACTCTCACTTCCTGGTCCTGGTATTCCCCTACACAGGGGCATCAAGCACAGGGTCCCCAGTGGAGGATCTAGAGAAAGGACCCAAGGAGCTGAAGGGTTTTGCAGCCCTGGAGGAGGAGCAACAATATAAACCAACCAGTAACCCCAGAGCTCCCAGGGACTAAACCACCAACCAAAGACTACACCTGGAGGAACCCATGGCTCCAGCCACATATGTAGCAGAGGATGGCCTTGCTGGACATCAATGGGAGGCGAGGCCCTTGGTTCTCTGAAGGATCAATGCCACTTTTGCTGTCTAACATTAAAAACAAAACAAAACAACAAGCAAACATGCAAACAAACAAAAACCTTTTCAAATAATGATCTCTGAATTTATTTATTCACACTTGTGAAAATATACACACATACACATCTACATAATCAACCTTGATCAACCATATTAGAGGTTGGGGTAATTAATGCACTGGCCTGCCTCCATCTTAGGAATAAAAACCTTCTTATAGTAAAGACAATCTAGGTTCATCACTATTCATGCTTAAACCTCTGTTTCTCAAGGATTTGGCTATACCTTACCTGAATCCTTCACGACGGATTGTTTTGTACTACCTATTCCATGAATGACAATCATGTCTTTGATTCAAATAGATATTTAGAGCCATCTTGCAACAACCTTACCTTTGTTTCAAAAATTCATTTTTATGGCCACTTTGCCATGATGAACTGTTATAGACATCTTGCAGCCATGTCTTTGTTTCAGAAGTTCCAAAGGCAGAACTTGTTATGCTTAAGTTTGGTTCCTCTACCTACTCCTGAGCTACAAAGGCCTTGTCTTCCTCATATGCAATGCAGACCTTGCAAATGTCACTTTAGTGGCATGCAGCTTATGTACATAAGTTAGAAATACTTGCTTTATTTAATTGTTTGCTTCAATTAATTTGACCATAATGAATGGCAAGTGGTCCTTCTCCTTCTATCTTTGAAATTAATATAAGTAATCCTTAAATGTCACAGGTTTCGTAACAGACTTCTAATCAGTATTACAGATTTGATAAAATGATGGTAGTTATGCAAGTGTTTATGTTTTTCTACTTTAATTAAAATAGTTTTTATGAAGTAGATTTTGTTTGTTAATATTTTGTGAAAGCACTTAGTGTGGTAGTGTTTAAATCCATCTATAAGAAATTTAATCATAATCTTAACAATTATTTTCTGTTATGTTAATAAGTGATCATTAAAGATATCAATGACTGAAATCTGAAAAACAATGCACTATTAAGCTGGGAAGTTGATGATTTTTAGTAACACCCGAACATACCCATGTATTTTTAATGAATGTGAATCCATATATCCAATGATTCATTAAAATTCATTGTTAGATGCTGTGCATGTTCAATGGCATGAATACAGAATAAAAATGAAGACACATGATGTTAAATCTTCAGACACATTTCTCCAATAATAGCAGGGTTCATAAGCATAAATACTTTATAAAGCTAATTTCCTCACTGTTCTTTGTTCTTTAAAATTAATTATGTATATTTGCACATTAATTGTGTAGCCAACCCCCCCCCCCCCAAAACAATTACTAGGAAAAATAGACAAGATTTTTAAAATAAAAAATATCATACAGTGAAGTACTTTCAGGTATACCACCATTATTTTAACTGTGGAATATAAATGTTAAAAAAAAAGGCATTAAACTTAGGCTTCATAAATTTAAGTATTTGTGGAAGAAGATTACTCATCTTTTATAATAAATTTATCTGTAAACTGTTTTCTGATGGTGATTTTTTTTGACATTTTGAACAATTTCAATTTATTTTTATTGGAAAAATTTCATACAATATATTCTGATCATGTTTTTCCCTGTCTAACTTCTAGACTCTTTCATGTCCCAAGCAACCCAACTCAACCATCTTTCCTTCTCACTCTCTTTAGAAAATAAACAGACAACCAATTAAAAACCTTAAAATCACAGAAAATAAAAAAAATTAGACAATTTACACTAACATGCACACACCACACACATGCATGTGTCTGCTTGTACACACATACACACACACACACACACACACACATACACACAAACAAACCAAAACTCATAAAAAAAACAAATCAGAAGCTATAATATACAACTAACTAAAACACCAGTAAGACAAAAAAAAATTACTAAAAAGGAATGTGATACAAAAATTCTCAAAATATGGTGGAATTCATTTTGTGTTGACTATCTACTACTGAAAACAGAGCCTATATATTTCTCGTACTGAGGCCATTCACTGGAGTGTAGAGAAAATACATTTTTGCCATCTCCTCAATAAAGAATGATTCTCTTCTCCTCCAGCACTTCCACTGGCAATAGATGATCATATGAAACCCTGCTGCAGGTCATCAGCCCCATCTATAGAGAAATGTAGTTAGGTTAGTCTGCAGACAACCACAGCTGCTGAGAGATAATGTGTCCAATAGCCATGTCATGTCTGAAAGAAAGCATTTCACAGATTTTCTTCCCAATTCTTGGTCTCTCATGTTCTTCCTGCCTTATCTATATTTCTTCCTGGGCCATCATTTAGAAAACCACCAAATATAATAGCAATTTCTACTCTTGGACCTATGACATTCCTATAACAGGATTTTTACCAGGGTTACCATATATTTATGAAACACCCTCCTGTGAAAGTGGCCTCAAATCAAAGCAGAGAGCCTTGATTTACCTCAGAAATCAACAGGCACATCAGATCAGATTAGCTTTCAGGGTCAATGCTACAGAAGCTAACTCCCCCCACCCCTTTTTTTTCTTTTTTTATTGGATATTTTCTTGATTTACATGTCAAATGTTATCCCCTTTCCTGGTTTCCCTCCCTCCTCAAAACACCCTGTCACATCCTTCCTCCCCCTGCTTCTATGAGGGTGTGCCTCCACCTACCCACTTACTCCCATCTCCCCACCCTCCATTCCCTATTCCCCTACACTGCAACATTTATCAAGCCTTCATAGAACCAAGGGCCTCTTCTTCCATTGGTGCATGATAAGGCCATCCTCTGCTACATATGCAGTTGGAGCCATGTATACTCCTTTGTTGATGGTTTAGTCCCTGGGAATTCTTGGGGGTCTGGTTGGTTGATATTGTTGTTCATCCCATAGGGTTACAAACCCATTCAACTCCTTCAGTCCTTTTTCTAACACCTCTATTAGGGACACAGCACTCATTCCAATGGTTGGCTGCTAACATCTCCATATGTATTTGTAAGGCTCTGGCAGGGCCTCTCTTGGTAATCTGCTTATCACTTCCAGCAGGGAGGAATTTACCTGGTTGGTTGGAGATTGACTTTTCCATGTCCTACAGCCAAAATTTATAATGTCTTCAGAAACAGGGTCTTACCTATGTAGTTATGGTAGATAATCAAGGAGAATAACAATATCCAGTGTTATTTTGGAGCCTCTGGGACTTTCAATACCTGCTGATAGTATCCTTTGCCTTGTGTCAATTTCTTGTTTCTTTTCATATATTTTAACACTAAGCTTCAGTTAATAGCGTAATTTCTCTTTTTGTCTTACGTTCATATTGTGATTATCTTACTCCTGCTCCTTTCCTTTCCAACAATTTCTCATCATCTTTAACATAGCTTAAGCTTCTTAAGATTATCTACTTATAATCTGAAATCAGTCTTTCCCTGTTTACTAAATTCTTTCATAACACCAAACTACTTTCCAGTTACTGTGCATCAAGGTATTTAAACATTCTCTTTCCTTTATGTTATTGTCTCTTTGTCTGACAAGATTCTTTATCAGGCCATTGATATTCCCAGGTGCAAAACTCACAATCTGGCTTCAAGTATATTCTGGGTTCCACTATATAAAGAATAAACAAATGGTCTTCAGAACAGACAAATAATTGCCATACTAGTGCTAATATCTAAGTACTGTCAGCACATTGTGCACAATGCAAATATCGTATCTAAGTATACTAGGCAAAATCTACTACTAGCACATGACTTTATTTTAAAAATAAACTAAGCAAAAGGTATTATGGATTGCATGCTTTTAGAAACCTAATTTCTTATATAATATCTGCATGAATAAAACTCAATGATCTTTGTGATCTACCCACATTAATAATCATTTAATCACAGTTAGCTATTAAATTGTTCCTCCTCAAAATATTGAGTGGTCACTTATTCTAAACTTTATATGGTTCTCTCCTGAAATATCTTCTTTTGTGGTTTGTGTAAACATATGACTACCTTTGATGTCTTAATATTTTTATGTGGTTAAAACAGTTGATTCTTCCTCTTGTATTTAAATTATTTCTCATATCAGCTGTAGGAAAATGTAGGAATAACATCAACCATGTAACTCAAGTTATACCTGATATTGTTTTGTTCACATGTATCTTATATTAAATGAATTTTATAAAAATTAGCAAGGTAACTTCTTTCACTTCCCAAAAATAATGATAAATATAAATTCATATGCAAAAATGTTTGAAATATTATCATGTAATTCATATTTATTCTTCATGTTTATTATAAAGTTCAGTATCATTTTCTAATTGTCATTATATCAGCCTAAAAATTTCTACTACCTAATATATACATGATACATTATAGTTAAGACAGGAAAACTAAAAATTATTTCAACTATAATATTTTAAATTTTAAATCATGATTAAAACATAAATGGGAAAGGAATAAAAGAAAGGATTGATAGAAATGATATTTTTTATTGCTTTTAGAGACAGGGTTACTCTGTATAGCCCTGGCTATCCTGGAACTCTGTAGACCAGGCTAGCCTCAAACTCAGAAATCCACCTACCTCTGCCTCCCAAGTGCTTGGATTGCCACAACTGCCCAGCTAGAAATGATATTCATAAAGAATATGTACTACTCTGAGAGTTTTGTGAGAAAGGGTTTATCAGGGCTTAAAGAATTGGAAGAAAGGACTTATAGGAGACATACATTTGAATTATGAAGAATCCAAAGGATTGCTTACAAAATGGGTACAGTGTGTGTGTATGTTTGTGTGTGTGTGTTAACATTTATAATCTTCTAGTTCTCAGGCACAGAATATATTCATTATGATTTTATGCCTTCACAAGACAGAACAGAATTTGACATGGGAAATTTAAGGTTGATTATAAAGCCAGATATTTTTTAAGTGTCTGAATTTTCATTAGAAGAAGTAAGAGAATATTTTGCTTGGTGGTCTGATGCTTTTAACCATGTAATGTTTCTCTAACTATAGACTATTTTAAAAATTGTAACAAGTTACCATTTTCATTGTCATCAAATGTAATAACCATGTATGAAAGATATAAAACAGTGATTCCCAACCTGTGGGTCAGGGCACCTTTCGTGGTCATGGATCAGATCTCAAGCATATCAGATATTTACATTAAAGTTCATAAAAGTAGCAATGTTACAGTTAGGAAGAAACAATGAATCCCAGGATTATTTTGATTTGCATTTCCCTGATGACTAAAGTTGTTGAACATTTCTTTACGTGCTTCTCAGCCATTCAGTATTTTTAGATCAGAATTCTTTGTTTAGCTCTGTAGCCCATTTTTAATAGGGTTATTTAGTTCCCTGGAGTCTAACTTCTTGAGTTCTTTGTATATATTGGATATATTAGCCCTCTATTGGATATAGGATTGGTAAAGATCTCTTCCAAATCTGTTGGGTGCTATTTTGTCCTATTGACAGTGTCTTTTGCCTTACAGAAGCTTTGCAATTTTATGATGTCCCATTTGTCAATTCTTAATCTCAGAGCATAAGCTATTGGTGTTCTCGTCAGGAATTTTTCCCCATGCCCATGTGCCTGAGGCTCTTCCCCACTTTCTTTTCTATTATTTTCAGTGTATCTGGTTTTATGTGGACATCCTTGATCCACTTGGAACTGAACTTTGTACAAGGAGATAAGAATGGATCAATTTGCACTCTTCCACATGTTAACCACCAGTTGAACCAACACTATTTGTTGAAAATTCTGTCTTGTTTCCACTGGACGGTTTTAGCCCTTTATCATGAGATTCCACCTCACACCAATCAGAATGGCTAAGATCAAAAACTCAAGTGACAGCAGATGCTGGCAAGGATGTGTAGAAAGAGGAACACTCCTCCATTGCTGGTGGAATTGCAAGCTGGTACAACAATTCTGGAAATCAGTTTGGCAGTTCCTCAGGAAATTGGACATAGTACTACCTGAGGACCCAGCTATACCACTCCTGAGCATAAACCCAGAAAATGCTCCAACATTTAATAAGGACACATGCTATGCTATGTTCATAACAGCCTTATTTATAATAGCCAGAAGCTGGAAAGAAACCAGATGTCCCTCAACAGAGAAATGGATACAGCAAATGTGGTACATTTACACAGTAGAATGCTTCTCAGCTATTAAAAACAATTAATTCATGAAATTCTTAGGCAAGTGGATGGAACTAGAAAATATCATGCTGAGTGAGGTAACCCATTAACAAAAGAATGCACATGGTATGTACTCACTGATATGTGGATATTGGCCCAGAATCTCGGAATACCCAAAATACAATTCACAGACCATATGATGCTCAATAAGAAGGAAGACCAAAGTGTGGATAGTTCCATCCTTCTTAGAAGAGGGATCAAAATACCCTTGGGAGGAAACACAGAGAAAAAGTATGGAGCAGAAACTGAAGGAAAGGCCATCCAGAGACTGTCCAACATGGGGATCCATCCCATATATAGTTACCAAACACAGACACTATTTTGGATGTCAAGAAGTGCATGCTGAGCAGAACCTGATATAGCTGTCTCCTGAGAGGCTCTGACAATGCCTAGCAAATACAGAAGTGGATGCTCACAGCTGTCCATTGGACTGAGCACAGGGTCCCCAATGGAGGAGCTAGAGAAAGTACTAAAGGAGCTGAAGGGATTTGCAACTCCATAGGAGGAACTAGATCAACCAATAGGTATTCACAGAGCTCCCAGGGACTAAACCACCAACCAAAGAGTCTACATGGGTTGTCCCATGGCTCCAGCTGCATAAGTAGCAGAGGATGTCCTTGTGGGATATCAATGAGATGAGAGACTATTGGTACTCTGAAGGTTTGATTCCCAAGTGTAGGGGAATGCCAGGACTGGAAGTGGGAGTGGATGGGTCAGTGAACAGGAAGAAAGGGGTATGGAATAGGAGGGTTTTCAGAAGGGAAAAGAGCAAAAGGGGATAACATTTGAAATGTAAATAAAGAAAATTTCATTTAATAAAAAGTTAGTAGCAGTGAAATAATTTTATGATGGGGTTAGTCACCATAGCATGAGGAATTGTATTAAGTCACAGCATTAGGAAGTTAACAACTACTGCTCTAAAAATCTTAGTTTAAGTATCTTCATTAAATTGAAACAAACAACATTTACACACAAACATATATACACCTATATATATATACATATATATATGTATATATATATATAATAATCAATGTTAGTATTTGGTTTTTAAAAATAACTGAATGTTTTATAATTGAATATACAATATGTGTATAAAATATACATAGATCCTATTTTGCATTGGTATTTTATGACATAAAATAGAAATTTAATATTAAATAAATGTTTAAGTTTTATTTTAACAGCAAAAGTTTGCATAAATTTCAATTAAGTCCATGGTATGATAACAAAAGAACATGTAACAAAATAAGCAATATACAATTAATCTTCAGGAAATTCTTGGTCCATTAAGTATTTTGTGTTTAAGTCATTGACTTTATAATATCTTGAACTTTTATATGACTGTACTTACAAATACTATTGTTTACTTTTTATTTTTCATTTTATATTTTGGCTAATGATAAAATAAAGAAAACTTGTATATTTTACATATGGAAAATCTAAATGAAAAGGTATAAATTATGTAATCACATATCATTAATCTTATAAAAGAATAAAATTTTGAAGGTAAATTTTATACTTTTCTTCTACATGTACAGATTACATTACTTCTTCATATACTAAAAAGCCTAAACTTTTCTGAATTTGAAAACAAATGTGTTTTAGTGTTACCACTGGATAAGGTTTTCTAATATAAAAATTATTGTAAAATTTTGATTGATTATTTTCCATTTCCTCAGAATCTAATTTACACATTGTCTCTTGTGATTTGTTACTCAAACAACAAATTATACTGCCCAGTAGTAAATATTTTTATTCTGCCTTAAAAATACATCTCATATCCAAATTCCCTTAATTATCTCAAAAATATATGAAAATCATTTTTTTTTGGCTGTTAAAATGTTAGAAATCCTGCAGCAAGAAAGCAACGACACCTGGGTTAAACTTTGCATCATGTAAGTTAGTACACTATTGCACCTGCATTCCTGTATCTCCTTACTCTATGCTACTATTTAAAGCTAGATGTTAGAGAAAGGAAAACAAGACTATCACTCTATGCAGGCAAATGCATATGAACAGCCTGGATTTTAGCATTCTGAAGGACCAGCCATGACAGTAGACCTCCACTATGAAGGACCAGACATGATGGTAGACTTCCACTCTGAAGGACCAGCCATGACAGTAGACCTCCACTCTGAAGGACCAGCCATGACGGTAGACCTCCACTATGAAGGACCAGTCATGGTGGTAGACCTCCAAACAGTACCTTGAGTGAAGCCCTTATTTTCTGACTCTTTACATTCTTGTGTTAATGCCAGACCTCAAAGGGTGCAAGTCTCAAGACCATCTAGAAGCAAATCAACAGTTGAGATTGCAGAATTTGCTCATTATTAAGTAAAGATGTAGTTAATTCTACCAGGTGCTAAATCACTAGGATGGCTTCACATACTTATGGCAGGTATGGGAGTTCAAATGCACACATCAAATTATGGAAACAATCTGACCTTAAGGTTCATTTTTTTTGTGGACAAAGGTTGTGTCCAGTGGGGGGAGAAAATTTGTGAATACATCTGGTGGTACTTTGTTTTTAAGCCAGCAGGAAATGGGATTGTTATCCTTTTAAGTGTCCTGAGAAAAATTATCATCTCATTCATGACAATAAAATTTCTAAAGTTAAGTAATTCCCAGGTTTTTTTAAGTATATGTCCAACACTTAAGGAGATTTATTTAAAGCACATGCACACATATAGACACACACACTAACATGCACACAAATTCTTTCACATACACAAACAAAATAAACAAATTAATGTACAAAAGAATACATACTCATTTGCTTCATTTATTAATATAATTTTCCCACAATATTTCTAAAATATTTTAAATTAGGAAAGCTATTGACCTATTGCCATTAATTATTTAACTAATGATTATACCTAAGATGTTAATTTTATTTATTTATTTATTTATTTATTTATTTATTGCCTTGAAAGGGGTTAAACTCAATAACTCACTTCAAAATAATGGCATTCGGTATATCATCAACATATCATCTTATCAATAAAAAATGACTATGTATATAACTAATCTACTCAGAAGACCCCACTGGATATAAGATAGAGATTAACCAATCATGGGAATCCTAACCCCAATACATTCCTTTACATTTATAAATCCTAATCAAGCTTTTCTTTTCTTACTTGCCTATTCTCTATTTAAGTGTTTTCTTCATTATATTTTCAGAATAGTCTTGCTTCATTAATTCTACATTTCTTGAAATCTTCCTTAAAATCAAAATATTTGATTTATGTTTTTGATAAACATGGTATCATTTTTCAATGTTTTCATTTAAGTCTCTGATAATTTTCTCTTCAAATATGCATCTGCAGGCAGAGCTTGTTTATATTTCACAATTGTTGTTTTTTACTATCTTTTTCTTCTACATTTTTCTATTCTACCATATTTATTATATCTCCCTCTGCAATGTGTTACAGTATTTACAACAGTCCTATTATTTCTCTGTTGTTGTTGTTTGTTTTTTTCTCTGTGTCTCTGTAATAGTATGCTTTAGCATCCCTCATAAATGCATGTTTTTAACTTCTTTCCTAAGTTCATGAATCTTGGAATTCTTTTCTGTTTTCCATTTTTTTTTCCTGAGTTGCTGAGGGTTGATTTCATGGCCTTTAAACACAGGAGCTTTGTTTTATGTATTTATGTTTTAAATATCTTTTGCAGGAAAGTTTCTTCCATTTTTTCAGTGTGATTTTTATGTATTTCTTATTAATATTGAAGTCATTGATATAATTCATAATAAAATATTAGTGGAAAGGAAACAAAGCTAGAGGATATAATTAAAAAGCTATTATTTACAAATAAAAGCCTTTAATGTATACATGAATTCATCATATAAAGTTCACAATAATATAACTTTATACTTATCCTAGTAATGAAATAATTGCTGCATAATCCATTTGAATTGAAGAAATTGATAGCTCATGTTCTAGGACTAAATTTGCTTTTAACATTTTTATTTCACCCATGTTAAACAAAACAAAGAAAATCAATATCTAATATTTTTATTTTCCAAGTTCACTTGAAATACTTATTCATTAGTTCTAAGTTTCTTCAATTCATCAAAGGGTGAATTAAATATAATTGGTGTGCATGGCAGGGGAAAATACATATAAGAAAGAAAAGAAAACAAAAATAAAGTACTCAGTACTTACTTGGAAGGACTAGTTTGCCAGTATACAGAATAAATAGTAGACTATAATTCCTTTCAAAATGGCAAAGGTCTTTGTAAGGGAGACAATTCTTTGTAGTGATTAAAATGATGGTTTTTGTTGTCAAGCATGAATTTGAAGCCTTTAGAACTCTAGCGTGAGCTTGGATGTGCTTAATTGTTCTGTGTTTCAAATTTCTCAGCTATGAATAAGGAGCAATTGATGTATCTATGTCCTAGAGTTTGGCAATTAGTAAACATATGGGTCTCTATTTATTCACAGCCATAAATGTCATAATCATTGTCATTAATGTTTTTGTATAGTTAGTAATGAAAGTAATTAGCTTGCAGTAAAGAAAGATAAATGATAAAGAGGTAGAGGTGGAGACAGTGGAAAAAACAGAACATTAGAAAAGTGTGATGTCAGCAAGTAAGAAAGAAAGCAATTTGCAGAAGCCTAATGAAGGCTGTGCTAGTCCATTGTCTCTGACTCATAGTATTTGCTCAAACATCTAAAACAGAGTTTTTTGATACATTGAATAATGAAGACTAGTTAAATAAACAGATAGTTCCTCTAAATTTGTACACTATTAGTTAAGATTATACTAAAAAATGATATTTGACAGACAGCCAGGGCTACACAGAGAAATCCTGTCTCCAAAAACCAAACAACAACAACAAAAAAGAATGCTATTTGACAATCTGTTGATCAAAAGAGGGTTGAAATAACAAGGGAAAAATCACAAATGTTTGGATCAAAATAATTAGCATATATAAAGGAAAATTATCATGAGGTTATGTAGCCTAACATTTTATCCCAGGCTTATATTATATGTTACAGGAAATTATAGACTGCAAGATTGGCAAAGAGAGATTCTGAGTGTGTAGTTACATGTCTGTCTCAGCAAGCTGTTTTTTCCAGTTTCTGTATTCTCTTTAGGTAGCATCCTATAGTAACACCCCCTGCTTCTCTGGGCTTCTGATTGGTGCTCATAAAGAGAAGAGCATCAGAATACTGAAGGAAAGGACCCAGTGTGCCTGTCTCAGGGTTGCTATTGCTGTGAAAAGGCACCACTGAAGTAGAAAATTCTAGTTGTGTCATGTTATGTAGACTCATGTGGTGTTTTGCTGAGGCAAGAACCATGGGAGGTCACGTGATGTTTGTAGAGCATATAAATGGACAACAACAGACAGTGATGGGGTATCTGTATAATCAGCTGTGCAACTCTTTTGTTGGTCTCCTATTTTCACTGATCTTTACTTTGTTGAGAGAGGCACAGCAGACAATTCCTGGCATTCTACCTGGTCCTGGTCTCTCCTTAACTTTTTCTGATTCGATTCAGCAGAGGTATGGCAGTTTCTCCAAGATTGGGCCACTGTTCCTGATTTGTGTTTTGTGACCCTTTTGAACTAGACTGTTGGTATCCTGACACTGCTGAGCTAGACTGCTGATACCCTGACAACAGATATTGGAATCGCCCAAACACCTACTTCTAAACAGGTCCTCAGACTCTTGTCCTATTTAACATCTTTCCCTGTCCCCCTACCTTTGTACTCTCATCTAGAAGCGGGGGTTAAAGCCTTTGGGAACTCTTATTGAAATAGGTTTTGAAAAATCTAAGCTTATACACCATGGCCACAACAAATCTTATATAAAAAAATACATTTGATGGGGGTGGCTTATAGTTCAGAGATTATATTGTCATTGTAGAAAACATGGCAGCACACAGATAGACATGGTGCTGGAGGGTTTCGCTTCCAGACTTGCAGGTAGCAGTGACAAAGAGAGCGACTGGGACAGATTTGAGTATTTGGAACCTCAACGCCCAACCCTACTGACCCATTTCCTCTAAGAAGGCCACAACTATTCCAAAAAGGACATACCTCATAATATTACCACTACCTATGGGCCTATTGGGGCCATTTTCTTTCAAACCACTATTAGTTCTTTGTTAGTTATTAGTTTGGATCATTCCCTGTAATTTTCTCTAAGGCTTTCTATGGCCTCTAGAAGGTTTACTTATCTTCCTCTGAAGATACTCCAATTCAAGTCATGGTGACAGTGTTACTGGGTATAAAAATGTTTCATTCTGACCCCAGTTTTTCTGTACAATGCTTATCAATCTTTTACTCTCCTCACCTCCAATTTTAATATACCATCTACTTAGATCCTGATAAATTCAAGTGCCAACCTGAGAACCATAGATCTGGAAGGTTATACTCAGACATATATAACAATGTACTATGTGTTTAATATCTCTTGACATCACTTATTTTGTTCCTTCTTCCCAAGGCCTTTTATCTTACTGTATTGAATCTTTTGTAGCAGTTTCAAGCTTACAGAAAAATTAGATAAAAAATATAAAAATTCCTTTATAAGTCTCCCATTCCTACCACCAATTTATCCTAATTAACCATTTAGCATCTCCATTAAAATTGATTTATCAACATTATTATGTATTATTACTAGACATTATAGTTTTTATTAGGACACTTTATATGATGTATTTTCCATGAGATCTTTTTTCCTAAACCTTTCTATACAAACTATTATATAAAAATTATCAGATGCTATGTAGTATTTTAAATGCTGGGAAAAGGTAGTAAATCAGGCAGGATGGTCTTAAAGAGCTTAAAACAGTGAAGAAGACACACTATCCCCTGAACACTATCACGACACCTTCTGATCAAAGGCTCTCTGCTTTGTTTCTCTCTTAAAGGTCTGTGGAGTTGGATGCAGAAATATCCAATTTAGACCTCTTCCCATCTATTCCCAGCCAGTTGGGTCCCCCTTGGGCACATCTAAGAGAGGTGAGCAATGTGATGTTCCCTGAGATTCATTGTCAAGCCCATAGCTCTGTCTGCCTCTATGCAGAATTTTGCTGATATCAGGAACATCCAACCAACATTAGGGACAACCAGATCGCTAAAAGACAGTGTAAGCACAAAAGCCAGGGCAATATGGCTCTACCAGTTCCCAACTGCCCTGTTCTATCTTAATTCAGCCAAAGAACAAGGTGATGATTTTAAATATGATATTGTAAAGGTAACAGAGGCCTTTAAAGAGAAAGTGAATAAATCCCTTAAAGAAATACAGGAAAATGCAATTAAACATGAGAGAAGTGAATACAACTGTCTAATAAATGAAAATAGACATAGAAGCAATAACCAAACACAACTTGAGGCAATCTTGGTGATGGAAAACCTAAGAAAGAATAGGAACATTACAGATGCAAGCATCACCAATAAAATACAAGAGATGGAAGAGAAAATGTTCCTCATAAAGAATACAATTAAAGAAGCTGATAGATCAACTAAATCTACAGAGTTCATGACACAAAACATCCAATAATATGGGACACTATGAAAACACCAACCCTATGAATAAAATGAATAGAAGGAGAAGATTCCCAAGTAGTAGGACCAGAAAATATTTTCAACAAAATCTTACAAGAAAATTTTACCAACCTAGAAAAAGATATTCCTAAATTCATTCCAGAAGCTTAGAGAATACCAAACGCTTTGGCAGAAAAGAAACTCTTCCTTCCACATAACACTCAAAACACTAAACATACAGAGCAAAGTAAGAATATTAAAATCTATAGGGAAAAATGGCCAAGTAAGATATATAGGCAGACCTATCAGAATTAAAGCTTACTTTTCAGGAGAGACTGTAAAACCTGAAAGGTCTTGGGAGCTGTCTTACAGACTCTTAGAGACCAGAGATGTCAATCCAGACTTCTATACTCAGCAAAACCTTCTATTACTTAAGATGGAAAAAACTAGTATTCCATGAAAAGTGAAATTTAAATAATATCTAAATATTATAATATTATATTATATAATAATTATATAATAGTGATAATAATAATGTAATAATAATATCCAGGGCTATAGTAGGTACTAGAAGTAAAACTCCAACCCAGTGAGGTTAACTACATGGCTCCCCACAATTAGCAGATCAATAACTCCACACCAGCAACCCAAAGAAATGGGAATGCATACATACACACACACACACACACACACACACACACACACACACACGTACATAAACATGCAGGCAAGCACATGCACATACACACACTCACAGCCAGCATAGAAAAGAAGAATTAAAAATCTCTCGTCATTAATATTTCTCAATATCAGTAGATTGAATTATCTAATAAAAAGACACATACTAACAAAATAGATGTGAAAACAGGATCCTTTATTTTGATGCATACAAGAAACTAACTTTAGCAACAAAGATAGACTGAACTCAGAGTAAAATATCCTCAGGGCTGGAAAAAAGTTTTTCTGAGCAAAAGGATCTAAGATGGAAACTGGAGTAGTCATTCTATTATCTAATATCAGTACTAGAGAAGAAATAAAGAAATTAATAACATTCTAGAATTCTATGAAAATGAAGGCACAGCATACTCAAACTTATAGGATGTAGTGAAAGCAGTGCTAAGAGAAAAGTTTGTAACATTATATGCATTTGTAAAGAAATGGGAGATATATTAGCAACTTGAAAACTATGGGGCAAAACAAGCAAACACCCCCAAATGGAGTAGATGGCAGGAAATCATCAAACTTGGGGCTGAAATCAATAGATTAGGAAGAAAAAGAACAAAGTAAGTAATCAACAAAACCAAGACCTGGTTCTTGGATAAAATCAGCAAGATAGACAAAGTAAAGTACAGAGACAGCATATTCAAATGAATAAAGTCAGAAATAAAAAGGAAGATAGAACAAGAGACATTGAGGAAATAAAAAAAATCATTAGGTATTCTTCAAAAGCCTATACTCCAAATAATTCGAGCTAGATAAATAAGACAAATAAAGGAGATCAAGCTGATACAAATTAAAAAGGAAGGAGTCAAAATATCTCTATTTTCAGATGATATGATAGTATACATAAATGAACCAAAATTCTACCAGACAACTTATAGAGCAGATAAATACCTTCAGCAAAGTGGCTGGATACAAATTTATCTAAAAAAAAAAAAAAAACAAAACAAAAAAAAAACAGTAATCTGATTTAGGAAGGAATTAAGGAGGGGTTCAACACCATTTACAATAGCCATGAATACTATAAAATGCCTAGATCTAACTCCAATCAAGCAAATACTGTTTGACAAGAACTTCAAGTCTCTGAAGAGAGAAATTGAATAATATATCAGAACATGGAAAAATCCACCATGCTGATAGATAGGTAGGATTGATGTAGTAAGTAAAAATGGCCATCTAGCCAAAGGCCATCTACAAACTCAATGCAATTCCTGTCAAAATTCTAACAGAATTCCTTACAAAGCTTGAAAGATCAATTCTCAATTTCATACAGAAAACAAAACAAAACAAAGCTAAACAAAAGTATCAGGATGTATAAAACAATCCTGTTCAATAAAAGTACTTTTGTAGGTATTGCCATTCCTGATCTCAGGCTACACTACACAACAATATTAATAAAACCCACATGGTATTCACATAAAATCAGAAAGATTGATCAATGAACAAAATTGAAGACCCAGAAATAAACTCACAGAAGTATGGACCCTTGATTTTTGACAAAGAACCAAAAACCATATAAAAAGGAAGAAAGCATCTTCAACAAATGGTGCTGGTTTAACTGGATGTCTGCATGTAGAAGAATGTCACTAGATCCATATTTATCACCCTGCAGAAAACTCAAGTCCAAGTGGATCAAAGACCTCAACATAAAACTGGATACACTAAATCTAATAAGAAAGAAAATGGGGAACTCTCTTGAACACATTAGCTCACTAGAAAACATCCTTAACAGAACACCAATAAATCAGACACTAAGATCAACAATAAATAAATGGGAGCTCATGATAGTGAAAAGCTTCGGTAAACCAAAGGCTACCATCAATATGACAAAATGTCAGCTGACATAATGGGAAAAGATCTACCCTGACCCTATATCTAATAGAGGACTAATATGCAAAATATATAAAGAAATTTAAAAAAGTATACACCAACCAACCAAATAACCCAATTAAAAATGGTATGCAGAGATAAACTGAAAGAAAACACAACAGAGGAATCTCTAACAGCTAAGAGTCACTTCAAAAAACTTTCTTCCTTAGTCATCAGGGTAATGCAAATCAAAACTACTGAGATTCCATCTTAAAACAGTCAGAATAGCTAAGATGAAAAACACAAGTGACATCTCATGCTGGTAAGGATGTGC
Organism: Mastomys coucha; assembly: GCF_008632895.1. NCBI lineage: Eukaryota > Metazoa > Chordata > Mammalia > Rodentia > Muridae > Mastomys > Mastomys coucha. The sequence continues at coordinate 81,961,501 of NW_022196915.1, read as the reverse complement.
AGCAAAGGGAATACTCCTCCATTGCTTGTGGGAATGCAAACTTGTACAACCACTATGGAAACCAATGTGTATTGTTCTCAGAAAATTGGGAATAGTTTACCACAAGACACAGCTATACTACACCTGGGTGTATATCCAATATTCTCTACCATGCCGCAAGGATACTTGCTCAACTATGTTCATAGCAGCTTTATTCGTAATAGCGAGAAACTGGAAACAACCTAGATGTCCCTCAACTGAAAAGTGGTTAAAGAAATGTGGTACCATTACAAAGGGATGGATCTAGAAAATATTCTGAGAGACATAACCCACAAGCAGAAATACAAACATGGTTTGTTCACAATTATAAGTGGACACTAGCCATAAAGTACAGGATAACAATGCTAAAATCCACTGGCACAAGAAACTAAATAATAATCTAGGCCCATGAGAGGATGCTTGAATCTAACTCAGAATGGGAAATAAAATAGACATTGGAAGTGGATGGAGGGAGGAACTCTGTGGGATAGGGTATAAGGATTACAAAGGGGATGGTGATCGGGTGTGGTGAGAGGCATAGCAGGATAGAGCTAGATCAGGGTGAGAGAGAGAGAGAGAGAGAGAAAGGGACAGAGGGAGGGAGGGAGGGAGAGAAAGAGAGAGAATAAATTAATTAATTAATGAAAAAAAGAGGGACACCATGAATCTGAAAGAGAGTAAGAAGCAGGTATATGGATGGAGTGTTTGGAAGGAGGGAAATGAGAAATGAATGATGTAACTGCATTATAATCTTAAAAAATAAAAGCAATACGAAGAAAAGAAAGTGTATGTTGCTGATAACCATCACAAACACAATTTGGCTTTATTTTCAATTTCTTGATAAACTTAATTATTTTACAAAATACATGACTGTTAAGGAATTATGAGAACACACATAGTTTCCTAGCATTTTAACCCCATTATGCTTTTGCAATTATAGATTTGAATGCACTGGATATGAAACCTACAAACAATTGGTACTCAATAACTAGCTTTACCAAATGCTTGCTTTCTAATAAAAAATAGGCTCATGTACACTAGATATTGAATTAAATACACTTTATACCTGCTGTGAGAAAGTCTTTTCTTTTTTCTCAACTATTTAAAATATTAAATCCATCTTGGCTGTGAACCATATAGCAGGCAAATGTCTGGGGTAATCTCATGGGTCACATAGTTTGCCAATTCCTGTATAAATAATTAACTTCAAGATCTCAAGCCCTTTATTTATGAAAAGGAAAAGGGAGCTGAAATATAACTTGAAATATTCTCATTTCTCAAAAGTTTTAATGAATTTTACATTATAAACATACACTATGGTGGTATTTTATTATAGGTATTCATAAGATTACAAACTGTGGTATTGAATGTTAAAAGAAAGATTCTCCAATAATGAAACTAAAAGCAATCTAGTATTCTTTGCACTCACACACTTTTCTCTTTTGGCTGCAGGGGATGGAAGCATCACATCTCCTAGGTCGGGAGTTATACACATATATAAGCTGTAAGATGCAGACACTGAGAATCAGACCCAGTTTTTTTCTGAGCAATACATGCTCTTAACCACTAGCTTTCCAGCCTTAACTTTATATATTTTTTTCTTCTTTCAAGTTTTGTATTTTTTTATTTTTATTAGATATTTTCTTTATTTACATATAAATTTCTCCCTTCCCAGTTTCCCCTCTAAAAAACAAAGAAACAAACAAAAACAACAAAAACAAACCCCAGCTGCCTCCCCACTTCCCATGCCTGCCACCCCACCCTCTCCTGCTTATTGGCCCTTGCATTCCCCCACACTGGGGCACAGAACTTTCACAGGCTGAGGTCCTCTCCTCCCATTGATGATTGAATTTGCAATCCTCCACTATACACGCGCTCCCAGAAAAATCAGTCCCACCATATTCAGACCTTGGTTGGTGGTTGAGACTCTGGGAGCTCTGAAGGTACTAGTTAGTTCATATTGTTGTTCATCCTAAGGGGCTGCAAACCCCTCAGCTCCATTGTTCCGTTCTCTAACTCCTTCACTGGGGACCCTGTACTCAGTTCAATGGATGGCTGTGAACCTCTACATCTGTATTAGTCAGGTACTGTGAGAGCCTCTCAGGAGATAACTATATTTAGACTGGCTTGTCCTTCCTTCAATCTCTGCTCCATAGTTAATTTCTGCCACTCCTTCCATGGGTACTTGGTTCCTACTTTTAAGAAGGAATGAAATGTCCACCTTTGGTCTTCCTTCTTCTTGAGTTCCTTGTGGTTTGTGGG
>NW_022196915.1:81955316-81957925 GCF_008632895.1 Mastomys coucha | reverse complement strand
AAAGCTCAAGTCCAAGTGGATCAGGGACCTCCACATCAAAGCAGATACATTGAAACTAATGGAAGAGAGAGTTGGGAAGAAGTTTTGTGTTTTAAAGAAGAATCTTTTCAGTGAAGGAGGTCACTGATTTAAAAAAGTTTCAGTTTTATTTAGTCACAAGGACAGCTTTGTTCATAAATATTATTAATACAGGCTACATTAGTGATGTAAACAAAATACTTTCTAACTGGCATTTTTTCTCTGTAGTACATTTAAATCTTTATTCACTTAACATGAAATGAGGTTTGGTTTGGCAGCATACAATTAATATGGCAAAATATAAAAGCAATTTTTAAAAAAATCTTTCATTTATGTTGTATATAGTTCTTCACATAGTATTTCAGCAGACTGAGACAGACTTGTGGCTCATGACCATAAAATTCTAGATTAATTTCCTTTCTGATGTTTGGCAGAAGTTATAGGAGTTAGAGTACACTGTGAAAAATCACTATTGCCTTCGAAGTAGATGCTTTGAAAGGTTTTAAGATAGCCAACAGACAATCATTTAGGGTCTTCTTATATATTTCTACTTTTCTATATTAGAGTAATATGAGAATTATATATAGTGAGGCTCCTGGTGAACTAACTAAGGCACTCTCATTTTTAAAGGAACTGGTAGCATAACACAGACTACCACTTTTCTAAATGAAAGCATCTCAATTAGCAAATGTTTTCGGTATGCTAAATGGGATTCTTGTGGCTCTAATAACATTTGTAAAGTTGATTCAAGACTGTGCTAATTGGAAAGTTTAGATGATGGTCAATTTACTATTATAGGTGAATTTTCTACTACAGAACCAACATATTTCTAGGCCTCTCAGCAGGTTTTTCTTAGAAATGATGCTTCTTCCATTCCATACAGATGATCAATAATTACCTCAGGTGGGAATGTGGAACTGTGTGGGCAGAAAGAATAGTTTTTTTTAATCTTTGTAGGTTCTTGAGGTCTCAAAGCAATAGCCTGAGGAACAAAGTTTCCCTACAGAAGAGACTGGGCTCCACCCTCAAAGAGAAGGGCTGAAAGTCAGAAAAATAATAAGAGATGCAATGATGTTTTAAGCTCTGGTATGGAAAGCCCCGTACCAATATTTTTGTATTTAGTTGCTTGTTCTAACTGAGTCTTTTATATTCTTTTCGATTATGCACTTTTAGTTTGAATTTTCATTCATGTGAACATTGTGTTGTTGCTGAGTAAAATATACTTCAATTTTTAATGCATGTTTTCAGAATATTGCATGTTCTTTTTTTAATATGAAAGAAATATATTCAAGACAATAACAGAACTACTGTCACTTCAAAAGAACTTATAGGGGCTGTGCCATAATTTTATTAGAAGATACAGTTTATATGGCTTTTTTTAATATTTCTGTGTCTACAAGATATAAAATGATAGAGTATTTTATTTCAAATGTAGGTTATATACTCGAACTAGAAACTCAATGTGAAAACATCTACAAAAGTAGAATAATCCATGAGATTGCATTTAGATTTTTCCATTGGATTATAAATGTGGGAAATTGGGAATGACTTTTTTTAGTGATCACATCTTAATGTGAAAGCACGCTTCAGGGCTGTGCCACATTGAATGGCAATTAGAATGTAACACAAAATTCATGTCATGATATTCTGCTGTTAGCCACATGGTTTCTTGTGTGAGTCTTGAAATAATTCATTTGGACTTTTAGTGTATAACTAAAAGCAAAGCCATGGAGACAGGTGATTACTGAACCAAAGTACAATATATCAAAGACCACAGAAATAAAAATTTGGAGTTAATTTCCAAGTGTGGTTGATCCATCATTACTAATGACTTACTTATCAACATAGCTTCTGAAAGCTCATGCTTCTCCCAGGAAACAAGCGAAGAGTTCTGAGCATGTCAGGCTTTCAGCATACTGATGGTCTTCCCTAAACTGTCAATAGATTCCAAAATAGGAACAACACAGGCTGTGAATGTTTACTCATAGTCAGTGTTAGTACATAAACATGTGAATTCATCAGTTACAAAAATATATAAACAAAATGAGAAGATGCTCCTCTTACCATAAAACATATTAGCATCATATCTCTTTATTTTAATTTCTTGACAAATGTTAATACTTTGCAATATTGAATAAAATTAAATAAATGTATGAAAACGTTCTGTAGTAAATGCTTACAAAATTATTTGATCAACTTTCCAATCACTACCGAGATGTACTAGACTTCAAAACACAGAAAAGGAAAAATTACCTAGAAATTTCCTAAAATTTAAGTGTATATAGAACAGCTACAAATGCTGACTAGCCTTAACAAAAATTTACTCTTAAAAAACAAGTGAAAGAAAATTTAAAGGGAGTTTCTGAGACCTGAGCAGCCAGGGGAGCCGCAGGGCGGCAGGGACACGATCCTCTCAGCTTCCGAGTGAGAAAGGAGGTTCAGCATCCCCCTCTGCCCCTTCCCTGCAAGTGGATAGCCTACCTCCAGAGAGTTCATTAAGCCAGAGACTCGGGTAGGATCCGCCATTCTCTCTTGGGTGAGTTTCTGAGATCAGAACAGCCACCTTGGAGGAGCAGGCCCCAGGAATCGCA
>NW_022196915.1:81954230-81954732 GCF_008632895.1 Mastomys coucha | reverse complement strand
TAACAGAATACAAGAGATAGAAGAGAGAATCTCAGGGGCAGAAGATAACATAGACAATATTGAGAGAGTCAATGAAAATACAAAAAAGACCCTAACCCAAAACATCCAGGAAATCCAGGACACAATGAGAAGACCAAATCTAAGAATAGTAGGAATAGAGGAGAGTGAAGACCTCCAACTTAAAGGGCCAGTAAATATCTTCAACAAAATTATAGAAGAAAACTTCCCTAACCTAAAGAAAGAGATGCCCATGATCATACAAGAAGCCTATAGAACCCCAAATCGACTGGACCAGAAAAGAAATTCCTCCCATCACATAATAATCAAAACACCAAATGCACAAAACAAAGAAAGAATACTAAAAGCAGTAAGGGAAAAAGATCAAGTAACATATGAAGGCAGGCCTATCAGAATTACACCAGACTTCTCACCAGATATGTCATACAGACCCTAAGAGAACACAAATGCCAGCCCAGGCTACTATACCCAGCAAAACTCTCAA
>NW_022196915.1:81927576-81946208 GCF_008632895.1 Mastomys coucha | reverse complement strand
CTAAAGTTTGTATAACTATGTGTAATAAAATACAAATGTATATTATATATACATAATTATATATGTATACATATAATATGTACATATTATATGTATGCATATATAATATACATTTGTATTAAATACACAGTTTAGTTATATATATTTTTATATTATATTTTTAGAATATATGTATACATGAAGTAATTATCAATTAGTTTCTATTCACAAAATTATAGAAGTTAATTCAGTATTTCATATTCTGATGTAATAATCTCTTCTGATTACATTTAATATGACATTTAATATGTAGGCCTGTTAACAGAATACTAATAAACTAAATACATATAGTAATACATATGTATGTAAAAGATAAATAAGCATAACAAAATAATAAAATGAATTATCTTAGTTTTCCCACTGTGTCACAATACATGAAATAATGTTAAAATATAAAATTTTCAGTCTTCATTGATCTATCAAAACAAAGAAAAGCTGCACATGATGCTTAGATACTACACTAAAGCGATGGCGCCTCAGTGGAGGCACTCCAAGTCTGTGAAAGAGGTTCTGTTCCCTTCTATCTATATAAGAACTAAAAGCTGTGAAAGCCAAGTAGAGAACACTTTCAAAGTTTTGGCTTCCACTTTCTTTTCACAAATGGATAATAGCAGTTCTCTCTTCCTTTACATAAATATGCAGGCTATGTTAAGTCAACAGCATTGACAGCTTCTTCTGTGTGCCCTTAAGTCGAAAGGATGCTGGGATACTGTGTAATTCTTACCATAAAATGCTTAACCTTTAAAATGAAGATGTGTGTCATTGTGGAAACAAGGGGATGGTTTATTTTTTAAGTCTTAAGTTACTGGAAGGTTAATGATCTGTCATATGCTCTTCCTGTCGCTGTGGTTAAAACATCATGATGATGACTACTTACAGAAGGAGTGATTTACTTGGACTTATTTTTCCATGGGAGTAAGAGTCCATCAGGATTGCTAAGCATGGCGGCAAGCATCAGATAGAATAACTACAGCAGGAAGCCAAGAGCCCACATCTCCAACCTCTTCAAGTAGAGAGTGAACTAGAATTAGGTGAGGTCGCTTAAATCTCAAAGCCTGCCCCCAGGGACATACTTCCTCGAGCAAGGCCAAACCTTCTAAACTTCTTCATACAGTGACACCATCTACTTCAAATATCTGAATGTATGGAGGACATGCAGGCTGAAAGAAAGGCCATCTAAAGACTCCCACCATGCGATCCATCTCATATGCAGAAACCCGACACTATTGCTGATGCCGAGAAGCACTTGCTGACAGGAGCCTGGTATGGTTATTCTTTGAGAGTTTCTACTAGCACCTGATCAATGCAGATGCACATACTCACAGCTAACCATCTGACTGAGCCTGTGGACCTCAAAAGAATAGTGAGGGGAAGGATTGTAAGAGCTGAAGGGCATTTAGGCTCATCTTAAAGAATATTTTTTATCTTAAAAGGTCTCCCAAAGAATTAAAAGTCTGGAGGGTATATTTCTGGATGCTTGAGTACTGAATATATAGGGAAAAAAAACAAAAGAAAACAAACAAACAAACTAAAAATCAGTCAACCATTTATAAAATTTCATACCAACGATATTCAAACTGTATCAGAATTTGAAAGTAGTCTATCAATTTTACATTTCCCATTGAAAGAGTAGCAGCATCAGAAATTCTCTTACAGTCAGATAATAAACATTCATTATGTCATCATTTTTCACTCTCCCAACCCCCCAACTCTAGGCAGGCGTAGTTCAAACTTAGCTATTGCCTTGAAGAGAAGCGAATGAGGAGAAAGAAGCAGATTTTTCCCCATCTGTAGATGTTTAGATTTGAGGTTAGAGCAGAAATTGAGAAGGAATTTTAAGCTAAATTAAAACACTTTTGTAGAAGTTAAAAACTATTGAAATGAAATTTTTCTTGTGAGTGACAGTGACAGCGAACTGCATAAAATTTCACCGAAGAGCCAAAATGAAAAAAAATTGTATTATATCATGCAAAAATAAGACTGTTGTGTGCTCATCCTTAACTATGTGATAGTTAACAATGCAATGTGCTGGGTGTCAGACGGGAGAGCAAAGACCCTAGAGAATGTCCGAGGATATGCTGAAGGGAGATCCTATGACATTAAGACAATATTGTGGAATAAATACCTTGCCTATGAGTTCAGATTACATCTCTGTTGTTATCTAAAGCAAGCTAATGCTTGTACACATGCTTGGAGACTTTAATGAATACATAACTACTCAGTGAATATATAATGACTCATTTTTATAATGTGTGGCAGACATCAGGTATGATGCAGCCAGCCACACCCCTTCCTTTATGGATGGTTCCATCCATCCAACTTCCTTGTTCAGTGCCATCCTCTCTACACCTATCGTTATGGAATATGTTTAATCTCCTCAACAATATTTTACATATGAGGTATCACTTTTTAAAGTGTCTTTACAATTTCTCTTACTTTTAAAATGTTGTCTTAGTTTCAGCTATACATAAAGTGGGCTATATTGGTGGAAAACGATAAGCAAGCAGACTCTCTCTATACATATACATCCATATATATATATATGTATATATATATATATATACCTACATATATATACATATACATATGTACATATATCCTATATTATTATATGTAAATTAAAAATATAAAGTACAAAACACAGTAATTCATATTACTTTTATCTCTGGAGACAAAATCTGAGCATGAAGTAAGACAGAGTCTACTTGTTTATCTTCTATATATGTGTTTGTGTTCATGAAGCAGTTCTAGCTGTCTATCCTGTGGGCTTTCAGGCAATCAGGTTTGGGGGTGAGCACACTTACCTGCCGAGGATCCCAGAAGCCCATGAAATTATTTGTTCTTAAAGATTTATTTTAATTAATTATGTGTGGCGTGTGTGTGTGTGTGTGTGTGTGTGTGTGTGAATGTGTGTGTGTTGTATCTATGTACCCCTGAAAGCCAGAAAAGAATGTCAGATTTTTTATGAAGCTGTAGTTACAGGCATTTATAAACTACTCCACCTGGGTCTTGGGTGTGAGGAATCCTGCTAATTAAGGTCACATCTCTCATAACCAGATAGCTCCTCTGAGCTTAGCGCAAAATGGAAGACTCCCTTTACCAGCAGGGTTTTCCTTTCTCTCATATTATGTGAGGAACCTGACTCCTCACACTCTACCTGGAGAAGGTTATGGTTATGTAGTCCTTGGCAGACACATAAGTTCAACTTCCTCTTTTCCCAAAAAGACCCTGCCCAGCAAGTACCTTGGATTCCTGGAATTCCTCTTTATAAAAATGATGCATTCACAGTACTTTAAACTCAAGCCCATGATTTTATTCTCCCTGGATACTCCTTTCCACTTTCCAAAGTTTATATATAGCCCTGGGTCACCCTGAATAAAGTGTGTAAATACAGGCCCACTCTGAGTAAAGGTATTCATCTAAGAGAAGACTTTCACTGAAGAACATCTGAGAAGGTTTTTGTGTAAGGAGCTGTACCACTAAGATCCTTAGAGAAGCCTCCACTCCTCCCCCAAACCCTGCAGACCCAACAAGTTCCTGATTCTACTTCATCTTTCCAGCCTGGAGTGCAGCAGCATCTGGACACCCCAAAAGGGCAGAAATGGAAGAGGAGGAATGATAGCTGGACCCCTGGCATGCCTACCACACTTAGGATCAGAATCCACATCCCCTGTAAAAGCAGGAAGAGCTACAACCATTGCACCACATCTCCAAATCAACAAAATTACTATTTCCAAGTACCTAAGGTCTTTATGCCACTCATCTGTTAAAAGAAATATATTAACTAGCTTTGTAATATCAAATTGCACACCATACAAAGAGAATGCATATACGGTGAACTGGCTGTAAATGATGCTACAGCAGAAATGAAGTTCCTCTTAATTGCACTTAGACAAAATAATCACCCATATACACACACACATACATAAAACAATTAATTTAGTTTGTTATATGAGATACAAACAAAATATAACTAATTCCAAAAGAGCCACAATAAAATACATAAATAAAAATAATTGAGAGGTATGTCTGAAGAAGGTTAAAGGTTATTTCAATTGAAACATCAAACATATGGAGGAATTTGTCATTTAAAAAGCAGCAGCAACATTTTAAAGGGATTTATTATCTGTATACAAGCACTTATGGAAAAGAAATCAAAAGCTTAAAATTTATGAGAAAATGTTTAGATGAAACAAGTGTTCAAGGTGACAATAATGACATCAGATAATATTGTAAAACATAGGGAAAAGCAAGTTCATTATAGGTCAAAATAAAAACACTAAAATTTCTGCTAAGGGTTTCAAAATGATGAGCAAAGTCATCAATCAATGTCACATACACTCATCTTTTCTTACCAATGGTTCTTCAAGTGATCCTATGTTCTACATTCCTGTAGCCATTATGCATACAGCTCCAATGAATTCATTATTTTAAGACATTGTTATTCCTTACTTGAACTCTTCATTACACCAGACTTTAAAAAGACCTATAAAATGTAAACCCTGTTGAAATACAACCTTTATAGAATTCTCTTTAGTCTTTCCATCAGTTGAAGTATGAGTTGTTCTTTTATTTAGATTGACATTTGAAATTATACATTTGTATTCTAGTTTATATTTCAAATTTATAGAGATGCAACTTGAATCACTCACAGTATCACACCTATAATTTCATGCATCTTCTTTTACTTCCTTTTTCATATCATTATCTATATTGCTACCACTTCTTTCTTATTCTTTTCTTTTCTTTCATGTGTTCTTTTTAGTAATATATTTTATTTCTAACATGCAAAAAATTATCATTTAAATGTGGATATAACAAAATTACATTCTTTCTTTTGTACTGACAAAAAATATCTTTTTATTGAATATTTCCTTATTTTATGTCATATGATATCTCCTTTTCCAGTTTTTCCCTCCAAAAAAAAAGAAAAAATAATAAAAATAAAACAAAAACAAAAACAAAACAAACAAACAAAAAACCCCGTTCCCTCTCCCCTACCCCTGCTCACTAACCCAGAAGTGTTTGCAGTACCTTAGGATGAAAAATAATATGAACTAACTAGTACCCTCAGAGCTCCCAGGGACTAAACCACCAACCAAAGAGTATACATGGTGGGATTAATGACTCCAGTAGCATATGTAGCAGAGGATGGCCAAGTCGGTCATCAATGGGAAGAGAGGCCCTTGGCCCTGTGAAGGTTCTTTTCATGTGTTTTAATATGCTTTCTGCTTGTAGGAGAATATGTAAACATGTGACAAATATGAGTGAACTAAAGGACATTGTAAATGAAAGAAACCATTCAAGAAAGGATAGTCACTGTGTGATATTAGCTATGTAAAACTGTTAAACTCATTAAAGCTCAGACTACACTGATGGAATAATGGCAATCAGGTTTCAGATCACAATATGAGTATGTTTTACATCCATTGTATCTCATCGTGCCTATAGTTAAATATACTATATTGCATGCTTAACTTTTTGATAAGGAAATATTCATGTTCTTAAAATAACAAAGCTAAATATCACTAAGAAAACATACATAATATTGTAGAGAAAACACTTATAGCTGTGACATTGATAATGAGGACAGTGTCACAAGTTCAAGGCACAAGGGCAACCTCACAAAATTCTATATATTAAATGTAGAGTTTTTGAATATCAACTATGTCACAGTAATATTTCATTTTTACTTTTAATTTACTCATTTTTAGTTTATGAATATGATTGTATTGACTGCCTGTATCCAAGTACTACTTGCTTTTCTCATGTCCATGATAGCCAGAAGAAGCCATAGCATCATTTGGAACTTAAGTTTCAGATAATTCTATACCATCATACTAGTCCCAGAAACCAAACCTGGTTCATTTGCAAGACTAGCCAGTATTCTTGACAACTAAGTCATCCCTTGAGTTGCTAAAGCAGTATTTTTATAATGAAATCCAAGGGTCTATTTGTCATATAATCTTCATCCAGTTCAGCAACATGTAGCAACATGTTTTCTTCTTCCTTCTTCATTGTAGCATCAGTGAGTTCCTTAGAAACATGTACAAAATTTTAATTTGGAAGACATAGAGTTTTAAAGGGACAATTGTGGGCACATTTTTTTTTTTTATAGTGAAAGAGTTGTACTTCAATCAAGAGATAATTCTTTCATAGTACTATAACTTGATATCTTTTAATGTAAAGATAGATGAAGATTTTTGTGATCAATGGGCAAGTGAAAAATACTTCAAAAAGGCTTTAAAGATAGCTTTCCAAAGGAATCTATCAATGATACAATAATATATAATGATAGATAATAATATACAATGATATTATTGCAAATGTTACTTTTACTTTCTCAGATGAAGGGATGAAATGAGACCTATACCCAAGCTGTGCAAATACATGGCTTGGGCTGAGCTCAGAGACTTCTTTGTATGTTTTAACTATCCCTAGGCTAAACCTGAAAGCTTCTAGCCTTTGTACAATATAATTTTCAAGCTGACTGATCCAGTCCTATTTCTCTTGGCTTCGGACTAAATTGCTCTGCATGTTCTCATGCTAACTTTGGGTATATTTTCTAATATTCTGGCTACTTCTCATCCTCTGACATTTTCTGTCTTTGTAAAATGTTTCTGGTTAAACTGCCACATTCACACATCACACCACCCACCATACCATAGTTTTTTCTCTTACTGCTCTTAAGTAACCTGTCTTCCTCTGCTGTTCTCTCTATGAATTGGATGTATCTTATCTCTGACTCATTGTGTCAAATGTTTCTCTTATTCTCCAGTTTGTCTGACCCTCAATTAGATGTCCTGTTCAAAAATGGCTGCTTCCTTCTACAAACTAACTTTACCTTAACCATTAGGGATTAAACATATATACTAAAAACATACCTGTATTTCAACCAGACTATATTGTAATCCAGAGTGTGTCTATAATCCAGCTAGATCATATCTTTGGAAGTGATCCCTTGCCAGAGCAGCCATGTTGGTAAATTAAAATTTCTCTGTATATTATTAATAGTTTTTATTGTCAATTGGATCAGATTGGACAATATACAACCTATAGTTAAGTAGTCTTTATTTATGTGTCTGTACAGCAGGTATGTAGATATGATTAACATAAAGTAAAAATAACTAAAAGGAAAATTTAGCTCTGAGTGTGGAAGTTCACTACCGAATAGACCAAGTTTTGTATGAAATGAAAGGGGGAAGGGGGAGCTTGTTTTTACACACACTACTTCATGGCTTCCAAAGGAGTTCTTTCTACTACTGTACCATCTGTTTCAGTTAATCTTAATTGTCAACTCAATTAAGTTGAGACATACTTAGAACATTAGTAAGCAAGTCTCTGGAAATGTTTGAGAGTTAATTACTTGAGGAAATTTATTAATGATGGAAACTACAAGGTTGGAAGCAATAAACTGTAGACAGAAGCCTAGATGAACTATTAATTGAACAGGGAATATGAAAAGAAATTCTCAGCATCTCATTCTATTTTAGCTCTTCCTGGCTGAAGTGGGTGAGCAGTTTTTCTCTGCTACTCATTTTCTGACAAGAGATTCGGCTTAGAATCAACTAAATAGCTTTAACTTAATGCTAAAAATATGATCCCAAGAAAGTGTTCTAGTTTACAATAATCCACAGAGAGAAGAAATTTTACAAATATATTCAATCAGAAATCATCTAATTCAGTTATACCTAATCTTAAGGTTATTTTTATTGAAAAATTTGAAATGTAAATTCTGAAACAATTTTAAAGTTCAGTATGTAAAGAATTTAAAAGAAAGCAAAACATGTTTCTGATACCATCTAAATAGGTACACTGTTTTATAGTAGTAAAACTCGAGTGGTTCATTTTATAGAAAATTATGTACATATAGAGTTGGTTATATATTTGAACAAGGTATTCACTTGAAAAAATCTCATTTTTATAGGCTTGATAGAAACTGCCTGTTACTTTTCTTAAATGCTGGTATGAAATATTATATTTACACTTATCAAAATAATACATTTTAGCATATTTTTTGAGACAGAGTTTCTCTGTGTATCCTTGGCTGTCCTGGAACTCACTCTGTAGACCAGGCTAGCCTCGAACTCAGAAATCTGCCTGCCTCTGCCTCCCAAGTGCTGGGATTAAAGATGTACACCACCACTGCCCAGTGCATATTTTCATGAAAAAAAAAAAGATTAGAAATTCTTCATAGACACTTACCTATAAGATTTTTCTGAATATTAAATTTATGATATAAAATTTAATATATAATGCAATTAATTACTTTAATAGATATAAAGGAAATCCCAAAATGAATTGCTTTTATCACTTAAAATGAATTCTGATATTTAAAATCAAGATCAATAAAACTTTTCATTGTAAAACAAAAGAATGAATAAACAGTAGATAATTTTATTTTATTAAAATAATTGATTACCATATATGTGACTCTTTCCTTGTGGTTAGAAATTAGTTGAACTCAATTTTAATGGCTCATAGAATTTGAAGCAGAATTAACATTGAGGAAAAAGAGAAAAGGAACATATGTTCTGTCTATGTTATGACAGATTCCCCCAAACCAGAAACGGGGCAAATTTAAGTTTTAACAGATTTAATGTCTTTCACACTTTATTCAGATATAGATGTATGAAAAAATTGGTAATGCCAAGAAATTCCAATCATTTCAATATATAGTGGCTTTTGTTAAGATTATCATTTTTGAAAGTATTTTCTGTCATTCTGGAGTTAAATTACTGTGTTCATGATGTTAAAATACTGAACAATATGCTTTGAAGAAATCCCTTGGACATCAGGAATTAGTACACTCACCATTTTAATCAGACCCATTGACTTAGACCTATTGACTTATTCCTTGGGTCAATTTGATTTACCATCCAACACAGGACTAAGTAGAAGAGCATTGAAAATAGTGTATTCCAGAGTTAGAATGATTCACTATCATAAAGATATAGCAGATTGCTTTACATAAAAAAGAAATATTAGGCACACAAACAAATTTATCCAGCCTTAAATAAAAACAATGTTAGACGTTTTCAAAAGCCAAGAACAACATTTCAAATGGGTTTCAGGCCTAAATACTAAATGGAAAATTTCCAATCTTGGCAATAATTTCTAATATATAATCCATTGAACATTTTGACTGTGCATGAGGATTTTGAAAATAAAAAGAATAGGTATACTGCTTCTGCTATTAAAAAGATAAGTAGACATTAATTAAATTATATTTTGGAGTATGAACCATAATCCCCTTACACAGTGCTAAATAGGATAAAATGAGAATACTATGAAAAACATAGGAAGACTTCTGGATTACCAGCTACAGGGCACTGAGTTTAGATATTCTTACCTACAATACCTCTGACTTAGAATTGTTTCTGTCTAAAAGGACTGCAGGGACAAAAATGGAAAAGAGATGAGGGAAAGGAGGTCCAGTGACCAATCCAACTTGGGATTCAGCTCAAGGGGAGGCTCCGATAATATTCCTGATGCTATGGTGTGCTTATAGACAGGAACCTAGCATGGCTGCCCTCTGAGAGGCCCAACAAACTGTTGACTGAGACAGACACAGATACTTACACCCAGCCAGTGGACTGAAGATGGGGACACCTGTGGTTGAATTAGGGAAAGGCTGGAAGAAGCTAAGGAGGAGGACTACCCCATGGGAAGACCAGCAGTCTCAAAAAATTGGATCCCTGAGATCTCTGAGACACTGAGCCAGCAATCAGGCAGCACACACTAGCTAGTCTGTAGCCTCCAACACATATACAGCAGAGGACTGCCTTGTCTAGCCTCAGTGAGAGAAGTGCCTAGGCCTGGAGCGACTTGAGGTCCCAGGGAGTAGGGAGGCTTGGCTAAGGGTGGTGGTAGAAACATTCTCTTGAAGACAGGGGAGAGGAGGAATGGGATGAGGAATGGTCAGAGGTCAGAATAAAGGGGGATAGTGTTATTATAAAATAACATTAAAAATAAAAGTTCTTTAAAAAAGAAATTTCTTTGATATGTTTTCTTATATTTAGGAAGAAAAATTTTGATATTCCCAAACAAAAGCTAGTAAAGATATATCTCCGTTTCTTGTTAATTATTTGATTTATTCTAAGCATAAACCTTTTTCATTTTCTTTTCTTTTTTCTTTCTTTCTTTCTTTTTTTTTTGGTTATTCAAAAGTACTTTTATTTTTATTTTTTGAGAAGCTTCTATACTGCTTACTGGCTGTGCCACCCACAATGTTTTATAATCAATAATCAGGGATCCATTTTATCATTTACATCCATTTTCTCCATTTATATCATTCTAATGCTTGTTATTTTGCTTTATTGACAAAAGAAGTTAGAGTTGTTGTGGAATGATATCTGAATACTCTTGTGACTTGCATTTCCCCGGTAATTAGTGATGAGGCCCACTCTTCCATGTAAATGTTGGTTATTTCTCTGTTGTCTTTGAAAAAAATTCAAGGCCTTTGCCCTTTCTCATTGCCCTGCATCAGCATCATCAGCACCAGCAACATCACTGTCATTGTTGTTATATGCTGTGGTTTCAGTTATTGTTACATTTAAAGCACCTTTTATGATATATGGTTTGCAAATTCTCTTTCCTGTTCACTGCCTTGCCCCTATAAACCTTTTTCTTAAGTATCATTAATGGGTATACTTAAAAATTCAAGAAGGTTTATAAGTTATGCAAAAATCATGGATGTTACATTATACATCTAGTCATAGCTGCAAATTAACACATTAGTTTTATTTAGAACTTCGTGTTTCCTTTTCAATTTTTAAGCATGAATTATGGCAACAAAAGTTTTAGAGAATTGGGAGAAAATAGTAAACACTATACTTTGCAAGTTTATTCTCTAATGTGTGCTATCACTGTTCATAATTAGTTATGTTTATCATAAATTGAAACAATTCAAACTAGAGATTAATGTCATCCAGTGAAGAAGCTGTTGGCCATTAGGAATGAATGAATGAAAATTAAGCTGAAAATTTGTTGATCAACAATTCCAAGAGTGATAAAGATGATCACTTGGGGCTTTGCTTTAACTGACATTTTTATCATGCTATAACATTGTATTTATGTTTTTATGGGAGAAGAATCACTGCACATCAATTCATACTGAGTTGTAATCATTTCATACAGGTCCTATCTGATGCTACCATTTTCCACTGCTGCTACCATAGTAACACAAAGTAAAGACCTACAAATGATTTTTTTCCTGATTCAATCTGAGAGTTTTTATTAAGTAGCTCAAGTTGGTATAGTTCTATTGAGTTAGTGTTTTTCTTAGACTGACATACTATAACATCTATTAGCATGTGTCCAGAAGTATAACCAGGTCTTACATAAGCATGAGTATCCATGCTTCTTTATGGAGACCTGAAGAGACCCCAAAAACTACTAGCTTGGAGAAATGCCTAACCAATCTTTTGCCAGTGGGGCCTCCTTGATGCACAAGCAGCAGAGTTAAGAACTCTGACCTCCGTTGTCTGACTTATAGTTTCCTCCACCTTCCCAAGAAGTCCTACTGCCATCAGCACCACCCGCAAATACCAGGAAAATCCAGATGTCTAAAGGACAGCATGAGAACAGAATCAGCAAGACCTATGGAAATGTGAGCTACCAGAGCAAGGCTACTCTGCTACAGGTATCCTAATGTTTTAAATTAGGATAACTCTGGTTATCCTAATATAAAAAAAAATGAAACATAAGAAGATAATCTTAAATCCAATTTTACAAAGATGATAAAGGCCTTTAAAAAGGAAGTGAATAACCCCTTAAAGAAATACAGGAAATTAATTCCAAACCGGAAGAGTCATTAAGGCAGGAAGTAAATAAAAATAAAGAAATATTGAAAAAAATCATACAGATGAAAGATGTGAAACTATCTGAATAGTCCTATAACCCATAACAAAACAGAAGCAATCATTAAAAATCTCCTGACATCATGCTGTACTACAGAGCAATAGTAATAAAAAGTATATGGTATTAGTATAGAAACAGACAGATTGAAAAATGGAATCAAATTGAAGATACAAAATTAATTTCACATACCTAAATACACTTGAATTTTGACAAAAAACAAAACAAAACAAAAAACCAAAAAAAAACCCCTAAAACCATACAATGGAAAAGGGAGGGCATTTTCAACAAATGGTGCCAGTCTGTAAACTGGATGTCTGCATTTAGAAGAATGCATATAGATCCATATTTATTACCCTGCACAAAACTCAAGTCCAAATGGATCAAAGACCTCAATGTAAAACCAGATGCACTATAACTAGTAAAATAGATTGTGGGGAATATCCTTGAACTCGTTAGTACAGGAGACAACTTCTTGAACAGAGCATGAATGTCTCAATCACTAAGGATAACAACTAATAAATGAGACTTTAAGAAACTGAAAAGTTCCTGTAAGTCAGAGGACACCATTAATAGGGCAAAATGACAGCCTAGAAATTTCAAAGAGATCTTAACCAATCCCACATCTGACAGAAGGCTAATATCCAAACTATATAAAGAACTCAAGAAGTTAGACACAAACAACCCAAATAATCCAATTTAAAGATGGGAACCAGAGCTAAACAGAATTATCAAGAAAAGAATCTCAAATTTCCAAAGCATCCAAAGAAATGTTCAATGTCCATAGTTATAATGGAAGTGGAAATCAAAACGACTCCAAGACTTCAACTTACACTGACCAGAATGGCTAAGATCAAATACTCAAGAGACAGCACATTCTGGTGAGGTTGTGGACCAAGAGGAACACTCCTCTGCAGCTGGTAGGAGTGCAAACTTTTACAACCATTCTGGAAATCAGTTTGGTGGTTTCTCACAAAATTGGGAATATTTCTACCTCAAGACCCAGCTATACCACTTCTGGGAATATACATAAAAGATGCTCCACCATCACACAGAGACACATTATCAACTATGTTCATAGCACCCATATTCACTAATAGTCAGAAACAAAAACAACACAGCTATCTATCAAATGAAGAGTGGATAGAGAGCGAGGTGTTTCATTTTCACAATGGAATACTACTTGATCATTAATAACAAGGCCATTATGAATTTCACAGGCAAATGGATGGAACTAGAAAATATCATCCCTAGGTAGTTAGTCCAGACCCAAAAAGCACCCACTTATAAGTGGATATTAGCCATAAAGTATGAAGTAACCATGCTGTAATCAACAGACCTAAAAAAGCCAAATAAGAAAGAGAGCCCAAGTTAGAATGATGTAAAATGATGTTCCCCCTTTCTCAAAAAGGGAAACAAAACAGATATCAGAGGTGGAATGGAGGAGGGAATTGAGTGAGAGAGATGATAGGGAGGAGAGCAGGGCTGGGGTGATTAGATGTAGGGAGAGTGTATCTTTAATTTTTTATTTCACTCAATTTTTTATTAGATATTTTCTTTATTTACATTTCAAATGTTATCCCCTTTCCTGATTTTCCCCCTGAAAACCACTTATCCCCTCTCTCATCCCCCTGCTCACCTACCACCCCCTCCCACTTCCTGGTCCTGGCATTCCCCTACACTGGGGCATCCAGTCTTTACAGGATTGAGAGCCTCTCATCCCATAGATGACTGACAAGGCCATCCTCTGCTACATATGCTGCTGGAGCCATGTGTCCCTCCATGTGTACTCTGGTTAGTGGTTTAGTCCCTGGGAGTTCTGGGTGACTGGTTGATTTATATTGTTGTTCCTCATATGGGGTTGAAAACCCCTTCAGCTCCTTGAGTCCTTTGTCTAGCTCCTCCATTGGAGACCCTGTGCTCAGTCCAATGGATGTCTGTGAGCATCCACTTCTGTATTTGTCAGGCACTGGCAGAGCCTCTCGGGAGTCAGCTATATCAGGTCCTGTCAGTAAGTACTTGTTGGCATCCACATTAGTGTCTGGGTTTGGTGACTATATATGAGAGGATGGATCCTCAGGGGGGAGAGTCTCTAGATAGCCTTTGCTTCAGTCTTTGCTCCACAATCATGGTCCTTAAAGGACTTAACCTTTCTTGTAGCCCACCACCTACCAGAGGTAGTGGAAAAGAAAGGGTAAAAGGAAAATGGACTTGTTTAGAAAGTTTTTTGGAGCAACTCCCTTTTGTGTTGTCTGGTAATTAGCAGTTCAGTTCACAGGTTAGCAGTGGCAGCTTGATCTTCTTGCAAACACTTCATGGATACATCAGTAATCTAGATAGTAGGGTAGGGTTAGCAACTGCGGTGACTAGACTTAGCAGAGACAGCCAGGCCTCAGCCTTGGCTAGAGTCAGCAGGAGTGATCCAGAGAAAAGCCAGGGGAAGTTCTCAGCTGTGCCTCTTTCAGGGAAGCCACGATTCATGACCCACAAGCATTGCACTGCTAGCTGTACCAACAAGCCAAGCTCTGTCTTCATAAATCCGTCGTGTCCTATTTACACTCTCCAAATACCATGTGTCCTCCACCTGTTTTGCCTTTGCATTTTCTCAGCACTACTCTATCCTAAACACTGGTCTTGCCTCATCACTTGCATCAATCAGCCTGAGTCCTCAGAAGAAGCAAGAAACTGCAGCACACTACCAGGAGTTTTTGGAGGAGTCCTGACAAATGCAACTCAACTAAGCAATGTAAGGTGGAACCATACATGTGTTTCCTTAGGAAAGAATCCTTCATCACATGTTCTTTCACATGCTTGCTTTAGCAGACCATCCTCTCTTCTGTGTTTGCTTCAGCAAAATGTTCCTTTACACTTTTGCCCCAGCAAAACACCATCCAACTGACTTTCCAAAGAACCCTAAGTTTCCACTTCAGGATTGTGGGGTGAAGGGAAATTGACAGTGAGGAGGGAGTAATATCTTGGAAGTACCAGGGACCTGGGATTGTTAGTCTCCAGAATGTATATGGGGGTGACTCTATGTGAGACTCCTAGCAGTGGAGATATGAAACCAGAAGTGGCCACTTACTTTAGCCAGGCAAGACTCCCAGTGGAAAAATAAGAACCTATCCACAAAACCTTCAACCAAAATATGTCCTGCCTACAACATGTATAGGGACAAAGATAGAGCAGAGAAAGAAAGTATGTCCAACCAAAGACTACCCCAACTTGATAATCATCCAATGGACCAGAACCAACTCCTGATACTATTAATGATATTCTGGTATGCTTGCAAACAGGAAACTAGAATAACTCTCTTCTGAGAAGCTCCACCCAGCAGCTAATGGAAAGAGATGAAGAGAGCCATAACTAAACATTAGATGGAGCCATAGAAGTCTTATGGAAGAGTTGAAAGAACAACTGAGAGACCTGTCAAGGGCAAGGGCTCCACAGGAAGAACACTGTGCCAACTAACTTGGACCCTTGGGGCTTCCCAGACTGAATTACAAATCAGCTAAGTTACCCTGGCTGCACATAGGCCTCTTGTACATATGAGGAGCTTGGTCTACATAGACGTTCCCAAACAACTTGACAAGGTCTGTTCCTGATTTTCCTGATCCCTTTCCTCTAAATGGTTGGCCTTGTCTGTCTTCAGTGGGAGAGAATGCACCTAGTCCTGCAGGAACTTTATGTGAAGGGTGGCAATTGTGGGTGGGGTTGGATATGTGTGTGTTGGGGGCTAACACCAAGAGGGGGATCCCCCTTCACAAAGGAGAAAAGGAGGGTGAAATGGGGAGAAGATCTGCATGAGGAGGTACTTTAAAGAGAGGGGGAACAAACATTGGGATGTAAGTTGAATAAATAAATTAATTAATTAAATAAAGAAGTAGTATATGCAGAGTTTCTACAACCTATAACTCAGATAATTTCTGTTTAATGAATCTTTCCTCCAGATGTAGTACACAATATCTTTCTGAATATGCAATACTTTACAAGATAAAAATCAATCTATACTTATTAGGTTCCTAAGTATTTTCACTAGACTGTAAAGCTGACATAATGCACATAAATTTCACATAAATGTTATATAATGTCTAGAAACACATACCACTATTAGATATTTTAATAGAGTATGATCAGTTATGGTTCTTATCTACCTGAATCACATATCATTAATTTCTATGCATACACAATTAGATGAGTATTTAAATTGACATATTCTTATATACACTGACAACATTTTAACATATTCTGGTATTTTTAAATGCTTAAAATTAGCTTTCAGCTAGAAATACACTTAGGCAGGTTCTAATTTCAAATGAGTTTGCAGAACAGGGAATAATAAATTAAAAATTAAAGATACAGGTGTACATTTAAACAATGTAAAAGTATCATAGAATTTCTACAGTCAGAGGAAAACATTTATAAAGAGGATAAGATCTGACCAAAGTTGCTTGGAGAATGCTTACGAGACATGATGATATCTGGGCTGAGATACAAATACTAAGGAAAAATTAACTGAGCCAACTAGAGCATGGTGGAAAGAATTTTCATGCAAAGGAAAAACACATTGTCCAAAAGAGCTGGGCACAAAAATAATACATAAATATAAGAATGTAGAGAATATATGGGAAAATGGATAAAATGAAATAGGAGAAAAATTGGGGTGAGCCAGGATTGTCTGGATGCCACAGTCTATGTCAAGAGTTCAGTTAGGTTTAACTAATTAAATGTCTAAGTGAGCAATAGGAAAACAATTCTGCATGAAATTTATATGGGGGATTTTATGGCTCCAAAAAGAATAATGGGCATCTAAATTATCACAGAGAATGGCCTTCTTGGACATCAGTGGGAGGAATGGCCTTTGGTTCCAGAGGGGTTCAATGCCCCAGTGTAGGAGAATGCCAGGGTGTGAAGTTGGGAATGGGTGTGTGGGGAGGGGAGCACCTTCAAAGAGGCAAGGGGAGATGGGATGGGATTGGAATTGACTGGAGTTGAGAAATTCTGTCCCTGTTTTTCCACTGTTAATTTGGTATTAATTTTCAAGCCAGTTGCAATGAACTCTGTGCCCAGTGTCTTGACTTTCCCACCTTGTTCTAAGTTTAATTCTGGTCTATTCTCTTATTAAACTGTACTTAATTCTATAAGGCAGTATTGAAGACAATTCCAATACTAGAAGCAGAAAGCTTAAGGGCACCCTGGCCTTCATAATAAGATCCTACCACATGCAAAAATAATATTTGTAATTATAATATTTTATAATGTATCAAATACCCTGATAGCATGCTAATAGATCTCATATAGATTCTCACAAATAGTTCAATTTTGAGTTTAATTACAATTATTTAAAGGAATTTTAGTTCATTATTTTCTATTGGATAGAAAAACATGTGTGGTCACTAGGGAGATATCTTGATAGGTAGGATTATTTTCTGTACAAACATTTTTGCTTAAGGTTCAGCCTTCTGCATGAACATAAGAAGCCAAGCTTGTCTATGTGTGCATCTGTCCCCTGTGGGGTTCAGAGACAGAAGCATCACTGTGGTGCCTGGCTACTAGCTATGCTTCAAGTTCAATGTGCGTGCTGCTTCAAGGTTGTAAAGATGAGGCAATAAAGCAGTGCACATAGCATCCTCCTCTGGCCACTCCATGGGTTTGCTGTACTCATACTTACAGACTCATTTTCATTGAACACAAAATCATACACACATATACATGCATGCAGTTAACAAAAAAATAAGAAAAGATTGCCTTTTCTCAGTATATAAATATGGGCAATAATATTAGAAATTCTAGGGTATCCAAAGATAAATATGTAATTAGCAAGTTTCTTGTATTTTTAAAAGTATAACAAACATACAGAGAAATTTGTGAATATTATTCTTAAAGTTTATAATAATAAGATTAATTCAAGTTGGAGAGATGGCTCAGCAGTTAAGAACACTGACTGGTCTTCCAGAGGTCCTGTAGTTCAATTCCCAGCAACTACATGGTGGCTCATGACCATCTATAATGGGATCTGATGCCCTCTTCTAGTGTGTCTGGAGACAGCTACAGTGTACTCTTATACATAAAATAAATCTTTTAAAAAGATTAATTAAATGATATTCATAAAAGAACATTCTATTACCAACATCAATCCTTCAGTAAAATGTAAGCATATCAATGCTTTTCAAATAAATACTGTACATAATAATTTTAATATTACATCCAATATCCCAGTTATTATTATCAATATAGATGGTGAAGACCTGGGTCCATGACTGAGAACATTTGTTGTGAAAACAGGGGCCTGAGTTAAAATCCACAGTGACAACATGAAAAGCTAGTCAGGATTGTGTATTCCTCTAATGTCAGAATTTACTGAAGGTGATACACAAATCCCAGAAGATAGGTCGTTAGCTGTTATTACTGAAACAAAAAGCTGTGTTTTCTATGAAAGATTTTCTCAGTAGACTAAACCAGGGAAAAATAAAGGAAGACATCCAGTGTCCAACTCACTTCCAAATATGCATGCACACATGTATGTACACATAATAACAGACAATATACATACAAAATAATAACAAAATCAAAATAATTGTATACTGAGGTAAATTATCTGCATTTCAAAAATGTGTAAGGATAACATCCCAAGGTTATTTCCAATGTGTTACTGGTTTAAAAGTTTTAAATAGCCGGGCGGTGGTGGCGCACGCCTTTAGTCCCAGCACTTGGGAGGCAGAGGCAGGTGGATTTCT
>NW_022196915.1:81881703-81927504 GCF_008632895.1 Mastomys coucha | reverse complement strand
AAAAAAAAAAAAAAAAAAAAAAAAAAAAAAGTTTTAAATAAATATATGGACTTAAAATATTTTAAGTCATTGTTCAGGAAAACACAGTATTGCTTTGAACAAACAAAATAATCAGCTTTGTACTATGAAAATTTATTGTATTATGTGTGTGTTATGTGTGCGCTAAACTTTCTGTGTGATTAATATCTGTATAAAAAGTCTGACCTTTTAAATTGACTACTGAGATTTTAGGGTATTGGGATCTCTAATTCCAACTCTCCATGGATTAAGGGAACCACTTTACCTTCTACTTCAATAGCAATGGAATTTTCTTGCTTTTCTGACCATCTGTTATTTACTTCCCAGTGTAGACACACATTACATCTTTCATTCTGTCAATGGAATTAAGTGAGGGAAAATTGAGGGTGATGCAAAAGACAGATATGGAGAGGACACTGAGTGTAAACATCATGCACATATCCAACTGGTAAAAGGAATCTTATTAATGTCACCCCAACTGAGCTTTTCCTGATTCCCACGTTCACTTACTGACAATTAGGGATAGCTGAAAGCAATTAGTGCATCTATTTAATGAGAGGAAACCTGTCAGGTCAAGCAAGTGTTCAGTCCCAATCTACATAGTTATTCCTCCCAAATATTCCTGTGAAGAGACACCTTGACTATTGCATTTTTTATGAAGAAAATCACTGAATTGCAGCTATTTTACAGTTCAGTGGTTTAGTTCATTATCATCCTGGTGGGAATCATGGTGGTACACAAAGAGACATGGTTCTGGAGAGATAGAGTTCTACATCCAGATAAGCAGACATCAAGAAGAAAGAGTGCCAGGGGACTTGGCTCGAGCTTCTGAAACCCCAAAGCCTACCCCCGGTTATTCAGTTACTCTAGCAAGGCTGTATCTCCCTATATGGCCACACCTACTCCAAGAAGGCCACACCTTTGTATAGAGCCATTCTCTGTGAGTCTATTGGGGCAATTTTCATTCAAATCATGACACAGCACATCCAGAAGGAAGGATGAGACTTATAAGATTCAAGAAGAAACAAATCATCACATGAGTGGGAAGGTAGAAATGTAAGAGGTGATCAATACTCCCCTTTATAGAAATAGTAGAACATGTTGAAGGAGGTCACTCAAACCAGGTGCAGATTGAGATGAGACCTCTTAGAACTGTGGAGAAATCTATTCGAGCTCAAATCTCTAAAGTTGTATGCAGTTGGAGTAGTCTTTTCTTTGATGCTGGCATTTTTTACTCATCCTTCCTGTAATTGATCCTTCATTCATATTCCTGTAAGTAACCTCAAAAAAGGTACATTTCCTCAACAATATGAAATTTGATGCAATCATTACTTCATCACTTGTTCCTTTTTTTTTTTTAGTAAATAAAGATTTGTGTCTTCTATCTCCTTGGGAAAAGTTTGCCACACAGTGCAACTTTGTATGATGATAAAATAACAATGTGGTAAAAGATTACTTAAAGTGAATGTAAGAATTCCTAATATGTAAAAACACGTGATAAAATAACAATGTGGTAAAAGATTACTTAAAGTGAATGTAAGAATTCCTAATATGTAAAAACACGTCTTCCTTTTTTCCTCATTTTCTTCCTCTTACTCCTCCTCTTCTTCTACATCTCTTCTCATTTTTCTCCTCCCCTCTTCTTCTTCTCCTTTTTCTTTGTCTTCATCCTTTTTCTTCTTTTCCTCCTCCTCTTCCTCCTTCTTCTCTGTTTTGCTTATGTAAAGGGAAGTGGAATGATTTTCCTTTTTTCCACTGTGATTATCAAGGATGGAACTTTGATCCTTGCGCTTTCAGAGGAAGAACTTTTACTCACCAAGGCATGCAACAAAAAATCCTAATAGCTTTTAATACTAATTAGGCATTATTATAGTTTATGTGGCCTTAATACTATGATAAAAGTAAGTAGAACTACATAAAAATCCACATGCCTCAAAAGAAGAGCGTATATGGACAATGACATCACTTCTCTACAAAACTTTCTCTCAAACCAGTACCTTGATACACAGTTACTTGGATTATAATTTGGTCTCTGTGTGGATAATTCTAAAACGAAACCACCACTTATTATTTAGTGAACTTCATTATTACCTAGTATTGCTCATGACTATGTTCTTGTTAGTGATCTGAAAATGCTTTCTGCACAATTTATTCTATTCTATTTGAGGAAAGGAAAATAATATACTTCTCTCAAACTGAGAGCCACAGTAAACCTTTTTACTTTCAAGATTTGCTTCTACATAAACTATAGTAGTGCCTAACTAGTATTAAAAGCTATTAGATTTTTTGTGGCATGCCTTGGTGAGTAAAAGTGAGATAATAAGAAAAACAACATAAAAGTACATATAGCAAGATATATAGAGATAAATGTACATATAATAAAAATATATTTTATCATCAAACATCCTTAATACTCCAGTCATGTTAATAATTATCTAAAGATTCATTTTGAATATTTTCAAGTTAGAACACTGTTTAGCAAGACAGAGGACAACAATAAACCTTCATAGGTGCAATAGTATTGGAGCAGACTCTGTTAAATAGAAGTCTTGAGGTAAGACAGATTTTATGGAAATATCAAAAGATAGGGATCAGCATAAATAAACAAGCTAGTGAATAAACACCCTGAGTACTGGTGAGATTTCCCCATCTATGGACAACAAATTTAATGAGCTATTCATTCAAATTGTTTTTCCTTCCAGTCCTGGAAACCCTCACATGCCAAAAACATGCCTTGGAGCCTTTCTCCTGGCTTTACTTGCGCTGAGGTGGCTATTGCCCTGGCAACCAGAGACCTTTCTGTATACACCCCCACCCTATTAAGGCTTCTTCTCAGATGCTATTTTAACAGGCAGACTTTTCTGTAATCATATTGTCCAAAATAATTGTTGCAGGCTCCACAGAATGTGTTTACTTTTTCTGCTTCATTTTTCTACACAGCAATCAGGTCCTCATGACATGATTCGCTTACTTTTTGTTTGTGATTTTCATTATCCTGTAAACTACAAACAAGGCAGCACCTAAAACAAAGTTTAACAAAAGTATAAAACTGAAAACACCTTTATTTAATGTGTTCAAAAGAAAAGGACTGAAACCCCATAGCAGTGCTTTAGTGTGTGTGTGTGTGTGTGTGTGTGTGTGTGAATGTGTGTGTGAAAATGGTATTTACTTGCTAATGCCCCAAGCAAAATAGAATACAGGAAGAATGATATTTTACAATTTTGAATTCTAAGTGAAGAATATGAACAAATATGACATATAAAATTTAGTAACAAATACTTTTCACTGGATTTGACATTACTTACCTGAATGTATTGCTTAACTGGATTAACAAAATCAATTCAATCATGATTGTATTTCATCAAAGTAATCTTATATTTAAAAGCCCACCTCTGATATTTAGTATATTCTAAAATGTCACCTCTGTATTTGAATTACAAATTACCAACCACACAAAAATTATATGCTCTTTATACATTTTGATCTTAAATAAATACTGTAATTCAACTAAGTAGCTTCTGTGGTGACAACTGAAGGCACTGAGTTAAATATTTATTATATGTAGGCTTTTTTATGTGCATATAATTTCTTTCTCACTGGTTTTTTTCTTTTCATGCATATTACTCATTACTTAATGATGAATGCTTGGTGGTTTACAATAATGTATTTGGAATATTTTCTATTTCCCAAATGGTTATCATTATTTCCTGCTATCAGACACTTAGAAAGTCACTAGTCATTCACATACTCAAATTTTTTCTAAGGACCATTTCCTGTGTACAATTTTTCTTTATAGATCCAGTGCCTTTACAGTATGAACTTTACTAAGTATGTGTGTGTGTTTCTGTGTGTGTGTGTGTGTGTGTGTATGTGTGTGTGTGTGTGTGTGTGTGAGAGAGAGAGAGAAAGAGAGAGAGAGAGAGAGAGAGAGATAGAGAGAGAGAGAAAGAGAGAGAGAAAATGCACCACATATGTGCAGGTGCCTATGAAGACAGGAAATGTGTGTCAAGTTCCATAAATTTGGAATTACAAAAGGATAAGAGCCATTTGATGTGGGTGCTAAGAACCAAATCTGAGTCTGTAATTGAACACTAAATGCTCTCAAGTTTGATTCATCTCTCCAGTTGCTATAGTGTTATTTTTATACACAGGCTATGTGGTCCGAGTATAGCTCTTTAAACAATTAAAATTGATAATAATATAAAAAAGTAATGGTATACTAACTGTTCTTCAAAATCACTTTCAAGATTCTCTCTGATGACAATGAATGCTGAACAAAAGTTTGATAAGATGTATACTGCCGTGCTTCACTATTAATCCATCAATGCTATCTGAAATTGCTCCCAAAGTATTTTCATCAAAACACATGCTTATTCTTTAAATTTCGCTATAAAATCAGACTACAGACTTGTATAAATCCCTTCAAACTCCATGTATGACCAGATAAGGCTCAATGTTTGTTTTCCTGAGCTGGGGAAGATAAGGTTTAAAATCATTGCAAAACCCTTGTAAAAACTGTATGTGCACTATAAGAAACAGAGGTATATCAAAGACATTTTCTTTTGTGGCTTTAGCTATAAGTGAAAATCTTTATCCTGTGTATTTTTCCTTCTACCAAAATATTTTCATATTTTCTTCAGTGCACAGACGTGAGTCCATAGCTGATACTAAATGTTAATATGTTAAGAAACATAGTAGGAAGTTTTTGATAGGCTCAGAAATCACAGCATTTACACTAATCATATACATACTGATTTGAATGAATAGTTCCAAACTACTAGTCAAACCTTTTTATGATATTGTATATAAGAGTTAATCTTCTATTGCCATTAAGAAATGTTAAATGTCAAAAGTGGTAAACAAAAAAACATATAGATACTTGGAACGTAATTATTTGTAGTGGGGGATTGTATCTCTATTGTTTTTGATAGAGTGGAATTTTACAGGTGAATGGAAAAATTGAATGTTGGCCTTGCAAAAATATTTGTGAGTACTTAATATGTATTTATAACTGAATATTTGCCATATCCCACAACTATCTCATGTAGGAAATATGTATTTAGGTTTTGTTTTAGTTGATACATATTTTTATTGTCTTAATAGGATCTGTGACTAACAAGAACTTTGGGAATAAATAAAATAAAAGTTAAAAAATTATCTTAGTCATTGGATTTTGAGGAACTGAAAAGAATTGATAATCAATCTGTTCTTTAAAGTACAGTATACTTTTCCTAAGGAAATCAGGTATTATTTTGTAAATTACTCAGCTTTTTCATTAGTGCTTATTTTACTGGTAAAATATATTGCCTTCAGTGACTCATATCTGCAATTTATTTCCTCCAGTTAAAATCATCTTCCTACCAAACTCTCCAGAGCATGTAATAGCAACATCACCAAGTGGGTATTAATATTTCAAAACAAGAACATTTTAGAAGCTTACTTCCTACACAAACAACCATAGCCATATACATATATATAATTTTCTAAATTGAACATTTACTAAATGTTAACTCGCTGTTCTAAGGTATATATCATTTAGTACCAGCTTTTCAGAAACATGTGATTATAGAATTTGAATGTAGCTGAGTGCTAGATGCATGTTATGGGCCTGAAGTTCAAGTCATATCACTGACAATAAAATGTAATATAGAAATACATATAAATTTATATAACAGAACTAATTAAAAACAAAATCGTTTTTATTTAAACCAGTATGCAGATGCCATGTATGGCTTTCACAAGCCTTTGTATTTTCAAAAGTTTATGAAATTTAATGGGAAGTTTTTTTATTAGATATTTTTAATTTACATTTCAAATGATATCTCCTCTCTTGGTTACCTCGCTGAAAAATAAAAAGGAAAAAGAAAAACAAAACAAAAAATAAACCCTGTTTCCTTCCCCCTCCTCCTGCTCACCAACCCACCCTCTCCCACTTCCTGGCCCTGGCATTCCCTTACACTGGCACATAGAACCTTCACAGAGCCAAGGGCCTCTCCTCCCATTGATAACAGACTAGGCCATCCTCTGCTATACACATGCTACTGGAGCAATGAGTCTCACCATGTGTGCTCTTTGGTTGGTGGTTTAGTCCCTGAGAGCTCGGAGGGTATTAGTTAGTTCATATTGTTATTCATCCTGATGGGCTGCAAACCCTTCAGTTCCTTGGGTCCTTTCTCTAGCTCCTTCATTGAGGACACTGTGCTCAGTCCAATGGGTGGTTGTGAGTCTCTATGACTGTATTAGTCGGACACTGTCAGAGCCTCTCAGGAGACAGCTGTATCAGCTTCCTGTCAGCCAGCACTTGCTGACATTCACAATAGGGGAAGTTTTAAGTGACCTTCTTTAAAATGTAAGCAATGCTACAGACACATAATTTTGTTTCAAATATTTAAAGTACACATATATTTTATATTCATATATTATTAAATTCACACAAATTAATGAACTGATAATGTAATAAGTACGTATTTAAAAGTATGTGATTGTATATGGTTTTAAGAATATATTAAACTCTCTCTCTTACTGTCATCCTACATATAGTAAATTACCTTTCAATAGTCTTCATACCATGCATTAGAATTAACCTTGCCCATTCTATCTAATCGCATCTTTACTGCTTGCAGTAAATCAGTATAAAATGTAAGTTTACTTTTTGTCTTATGGGACTATGCCATCATCTGCTTTTGGTGATTTGGAATAGGTGAGAATGCTGCACCAGTGAATGAAGAAGGAAGTGAGGAAGAGAGACTAAAATGGAGAGGCTGACTCTATCTTTAAGTTTCAAAAGATAGACAAGACAGTGTAAGACATAGTAAGCATATAGAAATAACTCAAAAGAACTTTTTTCTTGTTGAGAAAAGAAATCATTACTTAAAAATGGTAGATTTTCACCAAACCTTTGATTAAATTTCACATTATTCTTTAAACTATTTATTCTATACTACATATGCAAGATAGAGGATATACACGTCATATACAGTATCACCACTGTGTTCCACCTCAATTCAGTGGCTTCCCAACCCATTCAAAGCCTGATTCCATTAAAACTGCGTATTACATTCCATAAAAAGGTTCATTTTTAAAAAAATAAATAAATAAATAAATAAAATAAAAAATAAAAAAAAAAGGTTCATTTTTGCAAAGTTCTATTATGATCAACTATCTCTTGCCTTCCTTAGATCATACCTAGCTCTTTACAAGTCTATATTTGACTTCATAAATATGTCAGTACATGTCACATGATTCATTGTCATTTTGTACCTAATCCCTGTGCCTAGGCATAGTCTCTGACACCTAAATGGCATGTGTTTTCAATTTGTTTGGATGCTACTGACAGTGAACTTTCTTCCCTCAGACAGACAACGTGAAGTTCATCCTCCTTTACTTGAAAACTTTTCATTCACGACATGATTTACTTGCACTTTTAGGTGTCTATACTTACTTGGTGGGTTTTGATTTTCATGCGTTATTTCACCTAATAATGTCGAAATAATAAAGCCACAGAATGTGGTCTTTAAGACAAGTCTATGTCCCTCAATCTGTCAATATTCTTATATAAAGAAATGAAGGATGGCCAAGAGAGAACTTTAGACAACCTTTCTTGCAACCAAAGATTGTGAATTTAAGGGCAAAGACTTTTAAAATAAATTTGTCAAGACTTCAACAAAACATCTTGCAAAATATACTGCATATTGCATCTCCTTCCTCCTAATTTGGTTTGCATAATGTATGCTAAACCTTTTTGAATTTTTTGAGTCTTAAAGAAACACAAGTGACAATTTGAAAATACTCAAAGACCACCAATTCCTGTAGTCCTATTTTTCCACATAAAATTACCAAAGATGCAAAGTTTTATAACTATATTTATCTATTGAGAACCTTCTGCTCTGACTTACACCATAAAGAATTATTTCTGATTTAACATTAACCTTTATAATAAATTCAAAGCTTAAGTAGTTGCATCGATAACTTATGGTTTGGTAGGCACTATGAATTTAGAAATGAGCAAGACTCTATGTACTTGAGGCAGTTCAGTCTAGGAAAATATTCATTTAGAAAAATTATTGCTTCTTTAAAGGAAATAGAATCTTTTATTATATGTTTCTCTACCTTTCTTCCTCCTTATGGATATTTTTTTTTTACACAAACACATACACTGCCTCCCATCTTCCTCAAACATCTCAGCCCCAAAGCAAAGACTTTAGTAGCTAACACTAATTAAAAAATCAATTGTGTCAGGAGATCTCTTACAGAAGGAAATTGACACCATAAATTTGAACTAAAGGAATGATTTCTTTCTCTTCCATTCTCTTCCATTTTATGGATATAGCAGGAAGTTTCTCAACTAGAAAAAGTTTTCATAAACTCTACTCCAGATTTAATAGGCTCAAGAACTACAAGACAACAAAGTTATGTTTTTTTTTTTTGTAAATTATTCAGTCTGTAGTATGCTGTTATAGCAGCACACATAAAATATGCATACACATAGAAAAAAGGAAATTCAAACTTCTAAATGCCAGAAACCTATCTTCTATTTTAACAGAACAAATCCATGCAACTTTTGCAAGATGTTAGTAATTTCTATTCGCAATGAGTTTTCCATTTAAAAAATTTTCTATGTAGACTTAAAATAGGAGTATAAGTATAACTATGTGCGTGATATTGAAAACAGTTTTTAAAACACCTGAAGTTTTTAATTGTTTGAAAAATACTTTATTAATTCAGTGAAAATTTTATACTATATACTGAATGAATTCTTCCTTGCTTTTCTTATTATTTTCTCCCACATCCACCTACATTTCCTTGTAATACCAATTTTTGTATCTTTTTATAAAAATGTAATAACCCATTGACTTTGATTTGGATTGTCTCTATACTTCTGGATGTGATACCATCTTATCTATCAGAAGCCACACCTTTACCTAAAATTGACTAATGGTCCTTAGGAATCTATCAACGGTCTATTGGTCTTCAGAACTGGAGACTGGTGGACCCTTCCTATGTCATGCTAGAGTACGGACTGGCGTGATCTTATTCAGATACTGTGGAGGTGAAAATGGCTGTTGAGAGTTTATGAGTGCCAGAAGAGAGTCTTGATCTGGTTTTTCCTGATTTTTGTTTCTTATGCAATTTTTTTCTCATTTTATCTTTTTTTATTAGATATTTTCTTTATTTACATTTCAAAGGATTCTTCTTGCCAGGTTTCCCTTCCAGAAAAGAAAAAAACAAACAAACAAAACAAACAAACAAACAAACAATACAAAAACCTGTTCCTTCCCCCCACCACCTCCTCCTGCTCACCAACTCACGCTCTCCTATCTCCTGGCCCTGGCATTCCCCTTCACTGCGGCATAGAACCTTTATAGGACCAAGGGCCTCTCCTCCCATTGATGACTGACTAGGTGATCCTCTGCTATACATAAGCAGCTGGAGCCATTGGTCCCACCATGTGTGCTCTTTGGTTGGTCATTTAGTCCCTGGGAGATGTGAGGGTACTGGTTAGTTCATATTGTTGTTCATCTTAAGGGTCTGCAAACCCTTCAGCTTCTTGGGTCCTTCCTGTAGTTCCTTCATTGAGGAACCTGTGTTCAATCCAATGGATGGCTGTGAGCCTCTACTTTTGTATTAGTTGGACACTGTCAGACCCTTTCAGGAGACAACTATATCAGGCTCCTGTGAGTCAACACTTTCTGGCATCCACAATAGTGTCTGGATTTGATGACTGAATATGGGAAGAATTCCCAAGTGGAGCAGTCTCTGGAATGTCCTTCCTTCAGTCTCTGCTTCATAGTTTGTCTCTGCAACTCCTTCCTTGGATATTTTGTTCCCCCCTTTAAGAAAGAATGAAGTATCCACACTTTGCTCTTCCTTCTTCTTGAGTTTCTTGTGGTTTGTGGATTGTATGTTGAGTATTCCAAGTTTCTGGGCTAACATCCATTTATCAGTGGTGCATACCACATGTGTTCTTTTGTGATTGGGTTAATTCACTCAAGATAATATCCAATATATACAAAGAACTCAAGAAGTTAGGCTCCAGAAAACCAAATAAGCCTATTAAAAATGGGGCACAGAGCTAAACAAAGAATTCTTAACTGAGAAATACCGAATGGCAGAGAAACACCTAAAAAAATGTTCAACATGCTTAGTCATCAGGGAAATGCAAATCAACCCAACCCTGAGATTCCACCTCACACCAGTCAGAATGGCTAAGATCAACACCCAGGTGACAGCAGATGCTGGAGACGTTGTGGAGAAAGATGAACACTCCTCCATTGCTGGTGGGATTGTAAACTGGTACAGTCACTCTGGAAATCCATTTGGCAGTTATTCAGGAAATTGGACATAGTACTACCAGAGGACCCAGCTATACCACTCCTGGGCATATACCCAGAAGATGCTCCAACATGCAATAAGGAAATGTGCTCCACTATGTTCATAGCAGCCTTATTTTTAATAGCCAGAAATTGTAAACAACCCAGATGTCCCTCAACAGAGGAATGGATACAGAAACTATGGTACATTTAAACAATGGAAGACTTTTCAGCTATTATAAACAGTGAATTTATGAAATTCTTATACACTTTTACCACCTCTTCATTAGTGGTTTCTGAAAATTAGGAATGGGAATGATATATAGTTCCCATTTGCTTTTGTTTTCTCGTGGTCCCTTTTTCTCTAAAGGTTGATTGGGTGTGAGTTTCTGACTTAGCTACTACTATAATGCTTGCATAATAATATTTTGTAAAGATTTTGTTTAATAAAAAATGAAATAGTTTGAGCTAAATGGAAGTCTGAAAAGGATTTCTTTTTTTTTTTCAGAAGAAAACGACAATCTATCAAACTTTCTATACCCATGTGTTAGAGAAAATTCTCTGTTTATTCTGGGAAATTATCTTACATGAAGTGATGTTAAAAAGTCATAAATAATGAATTTTTTCATCCTCTGTTATAACATCTTCTGCATACACTTTCAACATTCTCCCTCAATCCTGTGTCAGCTATCTTGCTATTACTGTATGGAAACACCATGACCAAAAGCGACTCAGAGAGGAAAGGGTTGGTTTTACCTATCTTGAATCACAGTTCATTGAGGGAAGCTGAACTCAAACCATGGGGGATCCAGGAGCTGATACAGAGACCATGAAGGTATGCTGATTAGATATCTCAGCTCTCCTGGCTAGCCAGGATGCTTTCTTATAACACCCAGGACCTGCAGGCCAAATGAGCACCACCCACAAGTGCATGTGTGGGTGGCAGAGACAGACAAGCAAACCCTAAGAGGTCCTTGGCCAGACAACCTAACCCAAAGGGCAAGCTTCTTGGTATGTAAAAGACTGATTCTGAAATCTACCACATACACACGTCCCTACAAATGAAATTTTGAAATGCATTTAAAGTACAGGTTTTTATAATATAAAATCACCATAATATTTAAATATAATGATTTATGCTTCATAGAACTTTATCAGTCCTACAGGTAAATTTAAGTTCATCATGAAAAACAACAACATAATTTTATAAATTTAAAAAAGTAGAGCTTTTTTAAATATTTGTCATGAGTATGGTATTATAAGTTGGAGCAAGCAAATCTTTATATATAGATACACTGTGAAATTTCTTAGAAATGAAATATTTTTAAAATACTTTATTATCTGTGTCTGCATATTTACATTACATATACCAACATTTTAGCTTTTCTTTTACAACTATATCCATATGAAATGTAATATTTGCATGAATCTTCATTTCAAATGCATATTCATTTGATGAATGAAATCTTCTGCAGTGTCATAGGAACTAGGTAACAAAGATCCTGGGGTTTTATATGAAAGTGTCTTTAAATGTTACCATGAATTCATGCATTTGTGCAATTCATTAGCTGATTTACTAGAGGAGTCTTCACTTATGTGCATTTATTATTAGCTATGAATCAAAAGGTCAAGTAAGCCAGAGGTAGAGTAGATACAAATGGTCCCTGAAGGGAAAGTATCACATACAAGTGTTTATTAAGTCACTTAATTGCTGCTTAACTCTAAACCACACTGATACAAGGATGAAGTTTATTAGACATGGATTATGCTCTGATATTATGTTTATTTGTTTTAACCGATAGAAGTTCTTGACATTATATATAGAATAATTAAAGTTTACAGCTATGTAATACTCTTTCAAATATTTTTGAGAAAGTACATTACGATATTATCTTGGTTTAATAACATCTTGAATTTCGAATGCTTATGTGATGTGATTTTTACTAACTGAAATAATTTGTTTTATCAATACATCAGTTCTGTTAAAAATAATTTAAAAAGAAACTATAATGTCCTTCTGAAAATAAGAAGTTTAGTGGAACCGTAGCACACATACCTTTAATCCCAACTGTTGGCAGAGAGGGAGAGTCAGAGAGAATTCAACTTTCAAATTTCAACATCCGTTAAAATGATATTCGTGTACATTATTGTTTAAGAACAACTTTGTAGATGCTCTAGAATGGCTATCAAACATATCTAGGAGAACCAGAATCACTATTCTTAGATAAGCATTATTTTACTGACTTCATTCTGAACATAATTAGAAAAAAGCATGAAGTGGAACCAAATCTAAGTTTTCTTACTACATAAACATTTGACTTGCAGAACTTTTCAGATGTTGTATTTAGCACCAGAGTTGGATTTAATTATCATCTGAGCAGTTTAACATCTGAATGCTGTGAGAATTAGTGATGTTATCTCTGTATTTTGGGTGGAATTATGTTACAATTATTGCAATTCATTTAAAAGACCTCAGTTGACTGAGAGAAGTTATTTAAGTTACCAATAAATAATGTTTGAATATATGGATCCCTTTTGTCTTTAAAATTATCTGTAGTATTATTGTTGGCACTATATTAATGTTCTCTTTAAGACTACTTGTCTTAAAGCTTAGTTCAATTGACTTACAAGTCCATTTGAAATTAGGATATGCTAAATAATTTTCCTGTGCGTATACTCCCAACAGTATGAACTCTCCCAACTGTGTGAATACTCTCAACAGTGTGAACACTCCCAACTGTGTGAATACTCCCAACAGTGTGAACACTCCCAACAATGTGAACACTCCCAACAGTGTGAACACTCCCAACAGTGTGAACACTCCCAACTGTGTGAATACTCTCAACAGTGTGAACATTCCCAACAGTGTGAACACTCCCAACAGTGTGAACACTCCCAACAGTGTGAACACTCCCAACTCTGTGAATACTCTCAACAACAGTTTGCAAGGAACCCAGTTCTTTCATCTCCATTGCTAAATGGACCTGGTATGTAGTAATTTAATTTTGAACAATGGATCAATAATCAGTGAAACCTTTAGCAAGACATGAGATCTAAGCAAATTCTTAATTCTTCTTTCTCCCCCATTCCCTCCACATGCTTTCCCTAAATCCTTCTCTCCCTTCTTCCTTCCTTCCTTCCTTCCTTCCTTTCTTCCTTCCCTTCCCTTCCTCCTTTCTTTTGTTTCCTTTCTGTCTTCCTTCATTTCTCATAAGTGCATGAAATAAAAATAAAATTGTCATATTTGTAAATCATTTTAGTTTAATCGGATTTCATAAGTCTTTATATTGTAGGGTCTAATCTTCAGATTTGGTAATTAATATTAATGGTATTTATATATTTTTTCTTTGATGGTAATTATTTCAGATATATCCAGATGGTTTCAAGAATCTTTTTCAAGCATAAACCCTTAGCTAGGTGTAACCCTTTGGTCTGGAGAAATTTAAAAATAGAACACAGCTTAGGAAAAATGTTTCCAGGGACAAAACAAAGCCACCATGGCAGGAAAATATAGATGATCTCAGTTAAGGGGGTTTAGAAGACTGCTCAATCCTTGCTTGCTATGTCATTTCTAATCTCTACGTAAACAATATATAAATTTAAAAAAGCCATAGTTTTGTGACTGTTTAAAATTAGTATTTTCAATGTTTCTGTGATGTCCATGGCTGTACAGTCGATGGCACTATTGCCAATCACTCCAATATGGCTTGATTTCTTTAAAAAATTGTTTTGTAATTTGTAATATTTGAATTTGGTAATTCACATATATTCCTTGGAAGAGTAATTATTTCAAACATATTTAATATATTTTGACAGAACAATAAGCATAAAAACTAGTTATATTAGTAATAAGTAGAGACATTGCTTCCAAAATAATACTGCTATAGGCCTCCTATATTAGTTTGACTGATGAAAATCATCATATTGTAATCATATATATGCCAACATTCTAAATTTATCTTCATATATATAAAAATTCAATCTTATATAATATTTAAGTCATATAAGACATTGATTTATAAATGGATAAAATTTAAGTTATGGAGTCCAGAACTAGAATTTCAGAGAAAAGTGGAAATATACAATTGAATTTCATGTTAAAACATTATTTTTTATGCTAGTGTGTTTTGACATTAAGTATTATATAATGAAAGAAATCCAGAAAGAGTAGTTTTGTCTACATAATTTGATTTCAAAAATCAAGTTAGAAAATCCATGAGGTAGGACTTTATACAGGAACCAATTAAGTGAATGAAATTCAACTTTCTACATTATTTCTGATATAAGCAAAGTTTCTATGCTGTTTGTAACATTTAGTTTAATATGCCTTATTTTCTTATTATTTTATATTTTATTCTTTAGTTTTTTTTTCTCTAAGGGAAATAGTTGATTACATTCTTGGATAAACATAATCTGTCACCCTTGTTTGCTTGAAAAGATCTCTGCCTCTGTTCTGGTTGTTTTTATCATCGAATAGTGAGAGAAAATTCCAAGCACAAGGGATTTCAGTCCAGCTGTCCTGGCATAAATCAATATTTAGATGCACAATGGAGATTTTTCTTTCTTTGAAAGTGTAGCCTTTATGATCTTAGTTTCTTATTTCATTAAGATGTTCAATGCTCTCTAAGAAGTATTTTCAGTTTTTCTTTGGTTTTTATCTAAGCTTGTAGCTCAGCCACGGGGGGTAAAAGAATAGTGTACTGTAGTGTTTGGCCCTCATGCCTTGTTGGATGTTACTGAGCCAATGAATTGCAAGAAGGGACACTGCTGTATTCCTGATGGAATGAGTAGTGAACTCACAGCTTTCCTGACCCTCTAGCCCTGATCAAAGGTTACCTGGCTCTGTTTTAAATGCTGGTGAAGAAAAAGGTATTTTAAATTATTTTTAAAGGAAGGAACCATAGTTCTCATCATTCTGAAAGAAAATCTCAGCTTCCCTTTTCAGGCAGTCATCTATTTGCAGGACAGTAGCCTTCTCTTCCTCCCACTCTCCTGTGCATTTTATACCATGATTATGTATGAGAAGTTATCCTTTCAAATATTCCGTTATCATTTCATTCCATTTTTTTTGTTCTGTATCATAAAACTGTTTTGCTCATGAAGATCTCACCAAAGCCTGATTTTTGCCAAGCCTGTGGCTTATATCCAGCCCATCATCAAATTTTTGCCTTGAATCTCTGGTCCCCGGAGGTGAGGCACTGTCTGGTTACATTAATTGCAGAGCCACAATATAACGTGCCAGGACGATGGCATCATCGCACTTTGATGACAGCATCCCTGCTTTTTTTTTTTTTTCCTGTGTCTCATCCAGAGGAACGGAAGGCTAAAGGTTAAAGGATGTGGCTTATTAAATAATTCAAGCCATTAACCTGCAACCTGCACACGGCGGCTTATTAACTTTACACTGCCATGATTCATGTTTGGTGTTTACTGATGCTAAAGCATTTTGCCTGTTTGCTTTACTTTTATTGCTATACAGTAATGTAGAGAGGAAGGAGGGTGAAAAAAGGTGACAGACTTACGCAAGGGGACAATAAGAGCAGCAGACTCACTTGCATAAAGAAGATTGAAGTCTTCCCTCCCTCCCTCCATCTCTCAGTATAGGCCCCAGTGCACATCTGCGTCACATACAAGGAAGGAGGGGGAGGCGCTGAGGCAGAGAGAAAAATCATACTGTGAGGACCTTGACAGCTTTCCTGGGCGGGCTTTTCTTTGGCTGTTCTATGTTTTTTCCCGGGATATTTATTTTTCTCCTTTACAAACTGACTATATAAACCTGCCCCTTTCCTCATCTCAGAAAGCATTTGACTGTCCTTCGGACACCTGGCAAGCTATCAGGACATTCTCCCAGAGGACAGGGACAAGGAGCAGGTGCACAGACCCTGCTTGGGGTTGGGGGTGCACTACTTGTCGACTTGAGGCTCTTTTTCTCTGCACTCATCAAACAGAACTCTGAGCTGCGAAGACAGGAGATTTGAATAGCTTCCAAACCACAGCTCTGCACGGAGTGTGTATCAGTGCGGCGGATCCAGCTGCCACCACCTCTGGAGCTGGGGAGAGCTCGGACCTCCCTTCCTTCCTCTTTCATTTCCAGCCTCTCTTCCCTCCGGGTGGTCACCACGGGGGTCCCCGCAAGCTCCTCGTGGAATCTAAGCCCCTGCTATCCCAGGACTTCATCCGATTTAGACCGGAGCTTTCCCAAAGCTCAGATCCCAGCCAAAGGACCCGGACTGAGCTGCGAGGCTCTGCAGCGCGCTCAAGGTGCCTGTGTGGTCGCCTGCTGAGGCGCACAGCCCGCTTAGCCACCTTTGGCACTCCGTGTACACGGGGTACATCCTGCCTCCTCTTCTGTCTCCAGAAGCCACTGACCACCCCAGTACGCTTTCCAGGTTATTTGTGTG
This sequence comes from Mastomys coucha, assembly GCF_008632895.1. Classification (NCBI taxonomy): domain Eukaryota; kingdom Metazoa; phylum Chordata; class Mammalia; order Rodentia; family Muridae; genus Mastomys; species Mastomys coucha. The sequence goes on along the minus strand of NW_022196915.1, from coordinate 81,910,775 downwards.
TGAGCTGCAGACCCTTGGTCCTCGGTGCATTAAGCATGTCCGGCTCCGGGAGAAAAGACTTCGATGTGAAGCACATCCTAAGACTCCGCTGGAAACTCTTCAGCCATCCTTCGCCGCCCTCCAGTAGCCCAGCGGGGGGCAGCTGCCTGCAACAGGACAGCGGAGGAGGCAGCTTTGAGCACTGGGGTCCTAGCCAGAGTCGACTGCTCAAAAACCAGGAAAAGGGCAGTGTGAGCGCTTTCTGGAAAAAACCTTCCTCCTCCTCCTCCTCTTCGTCCTCATCCTCATCCTCCCCGTCTGCTTCATCCTCCCCTTTCAATCCGCTGAATGGCACCTTACTACCAGTTGCCACAAGGCTGCAGCAAGGGGCTCCCGGGCAGGGCACCCAGCAGCCCGCCAGGACTCTTTTCTACGTGGAGTCCCTAGAGGAGGAGGTAGTGACAGGCATGGACTTTCCTGGACCACAGGACAAAGGATTGGCCCTGAAAGAGCTCCAATCGGAGCCTGCCAGCTCTATCCAGGCAACAGGTGAAGGATGTGGACACAGGTACTGTAAGTTCCTACTGAGCAGGTGTCAGAATAGTTCCTGGTTGCCAGTCATCCTGCCCACCTCGTGTTCTGTCCTAAAGTTTGAACGGTATAGGATAACAATCTGAGCTAGATGCCAGCCTGCTTTTTGTTATTGTTGTTATTGTTTTTTGTTTTATTACCCAAGTTGCAATCTCATTAAAACTTTGCTCATTAATTTCCGTTGGCTTAAACATACACTCTCTTAACAAATTTTTAGACCTAGAACTATCGAGTGCAAATGCATACATTGGAGAGCCTTCGAGTTGAATGGCTCTTATCTCATAGATGATAGTGTCCTTCCATCACGCTTTGTCATTAAGTCTTTCCATTATCTGCTGTGGGTGAAGTCAGCTTTGAACACCATCAAAGTGCATTTCGTGTACTCTCCCTGTGGCTGATGGAGCATGATTGTCTCGAATAGCTGTGGTTTGACTTTATGTGTGAGAAATAAGAACTGAAACACTGTCATAGCTCCGTCCCTCCCCCAAGAGCTGTCACCCTATCACGACTACCATCCCTTGGACCACTTTCTGCTCACTTTTGCCTCTGTCCTTAAAAGTGTTAGAATTAAACTCCACAGACATATCTCGGCAGCTATTGTGATTTCTTTTGGCTCAGTGTAGAACTCTGCATTCAAAAATACTGAAGTAACATTTATTCCCAGTTTATTTCAGCATGACACTTTGCATGGACTTTTACTACACTGAAGATTCAGAAAATCCTTGCAATGCAAGCAACTCTTCAATTTCACAGTTTAGGATACTAAGTCATTATTATTCTAAATACATCATTTTCATTTGAGCATAAGATGAGGATATGAAAGGATTTGCATTTAGATTCATATGATATCAGAATACATTAGAGAAGAAGAAACAGACTAGAAATTCTAGAAAATAACTAATATCCTAAAAAATCTTGAATAACTTGTGATAAACAAATCAGAAATATGAAAATTTGAAATCTGTATTTAATTGAGTCATTTTTTTCACGGACTGTATTAAGTTTGGAAAGTACATAAAATAAACTGATAGATAATTTCATCACCTTGACGAGCAGGATACTATAAGGTACCATTATCTTTAACATTTTTAATCATATAGGATTGTATTTGAATTATAAGAGCCTTGTACATATTCTACTGATAGAATGATTAATATAATATAGGATCGTTGTTTATTGAAGAAAAATTAATCTGCCATATTCAAGTATGTCAAAAAATTTCCACATATGATGCATAAGTCTAAGTTTTTCTGTTATGCAATGAAGTAAAATAGTTGAGTAAAATCATAATAAGCAGATCCCATAAATATAATGAAACTGTGAGAGTTCATCTATCCACTAGCTACTTAGGATGCTTAACTATTTAAATATTGCTGGATTTTTGAGGAAAGAAAATAGACAGATAATGGGATAGAGAATTTCTGAAAAATATTTACTCTCTTGTATATTTTAAATGAACAACTTTATTAAGACATTTTTTGCTTTTTACTTATTCTTTAATAATTTCATACAGAAATACAAATATTCAGATCATAAATATTCCCTATTCTTACTAAAACTCTTCCTGGATACTTAAAGAAAACCAACTTATAGTTTCTTCCTTTTAAAAGATATTCGACACTCAAATAGCTCGGAAAATAGCATAAAGTACAACACATGTCTATATACATATATACATATATATATATATGTATATATATAAAATTAAAAATTTCAAATTAACTAGAAATAGCTAGCATTTTCAGAATAGCTATCTTTTATATTAAAATAAACTTTGCCTTATGAAATTTTAATGAGTAGTTTGGATATCAGCATTCTAGAAAAAGTTTAGTGAAGTTGGAATTGGCAAATACTAAAAGAGAGCTGAGATAATAAATTATAATCAAGTTTAAAAAGTAAAACGATTAACCAAGAACCCAGCTAGGAATAATCTGTCAGGATTAGTTTTGGAAATACCTTATTTCTTTTAGTCACAATAAGTTGTAAGTGGCAAGAATTCTGAAACCAACCAACATTCTCTTTACTGTTGGTATCAGAGTTTCATAAAATTTTGTATGTTGAATCTGTTAAAAGTAAACAATTCCTTTAAAATTTCTATGAAACTTTTAAGGAATGTAGATAAGCATGACATTCTTTCTAGCTACTACCGAGAGTGTGTTTTTGTCTTTTTACAGTTTTACAGAACATTGACTCTGTACTCATGACTGATTGAGAACAACCCAGTAAATGTAGCAATTAGTCATCTTCAGTTCATGGTATTTTAATTTCTAATAAGTGTAGGGCTCATTGCCCAGGTAACATGGGACTTGCAGAGTAAAATACTGGGAACAAACTTTATTTCAACTTACAACTTTATTCTACCTAATCTGGAATGTAGATCTAACATGTAGGAAAGCTGTATAGCATCCATAGTGGTGAATGATATAAAATGAAGCAGCACATATATCACTAAGATAAAAATTTGATTGAATTTAATATTCATCATATTTTTCATCAACTCTGCACTGCAAAACTTATCTCAATCATAAAGCAAGGGTGAGCCTTTTCATTGCTTTTCTTTTCTTTTCTTTTCTTATCTTATCTTTTCTTTTCTTTTCTTTTGGTCTAGCACCAAACAGAAATACTGTTTTTCTCGGGTATGAATCCTCAGTTGATTAAACCTGTTTCTTAGAACTACAGGTGGAGAACATTCAGAAGAAAGCTACTTGTGATTTGTGAATACTGGAAGAATCAGATTTTCATGGACTCGAAATATAAAGATTCCCTGACAGACATAAACCAACTTTCTACCAAAATGGTGCCATCTCACCCCATTCAATACCTACTACTTTATACCATGATAAATAAGTCTCAGTCATCCACTTTCTTGTTCATATCCTTAAAGATACTTTTATGTCATAATTTTATGACCCATATTCTTTATTATTCACTAATTTACATATAATTGTGTCCAAATTTATTTAAAATATATAATTCCATACATATCATATATACTTCCAAAATTCTATCAATTATGTAAAAAGACAAAAAGCAATATATTCTCACATTTATATTTATATCATTTATATAATGCATGATATTTTATTGTTCATATATCATAGCTTTATAAATGCTAGTAGAAAAAAAACATTTTTTACCTGTTTGTTTTTTCTGCTTTATTTATAGTATATTCACCTGATTCCATGTTTTTAGCAAGGACATAGACAAGGATCCCCTATTTCTCTCTCTAAATCTATACCTCCCATGATCTCTAGCCTCATGTATTCACCTTTCTGTCTGTCCTCTAGGATGAATGAAGAAGAGAAAATTTAAATATAAATATATAGAGAATTTAATTAAACATTCTTTTGTATTATTCAGTTTCTTTCTCCATCTCAGGAGCTCTACACCCATTAGTGTGAGCAAGTAAGAAAACCATGGTGATATTTATCACCATCGACTGATTTACTTTCTTTAGAAATGTTCTTTTCTATCCAATATTTCTCTATCTCCAATGTTTGTTCCTGTCCTAAGTAAATATCTTCTTGCAATTCAACTATCTTCTGTATTATGGCATCCTCAAGCTTCATTTCCATTATATCATCCACTTTCTCAAAACACTGACGTCAGGAAAAATGATAACAGTAGAGAATGATGATCATTTCATGTTCATTGCTCTGCCACTGATCCCTCCCCAACACAGACACACACACACACACACACACACACACACACACACACAAAGAATTCTACAGAATCAGAATTACTAATTCCAAGAATTACAAATCACAGTCCAGATCATAACATGTTCACTGGTCAAAGAGGTGATGAAAAAATACAATTCTTAACTTCAAGGAGGGTAAGAGATAGTTTATTCTGGAGCCAAATATGAGTTATTGTTCCTAGCAACATGAATTTATGTTTTCCCAAATTCCATGTTCCAATGTGAAAACAATTCAAGAAGTTTTTACAGTAACTGAAGGGAGAAAGTGATGGATAAATGTACTTTTAAAATTCATTGGTGGAAACATTAAGCAGATGGTAACAACAAAGTGAAATCTCACTTATAGGCATCAGATATTATCTGATGACTCTTAGCCTTTAGAATGGTAAAAACCAGAGGTTAGTTAAGTGAATAAATTCCAAAGTCTTTTATCTGTTAGCCACAGGGCTTTTGGTCTGACAGAGAATGGGAAAATAATGACTATTTAGAGGGCTGTAGATAGCCCAAGATAAGGTGTAATTAGGTTCTGGACCTGCAACAGTTAGAGCTATTCACAGTCATTGCAATTTTAATTTTCATTCGGCCTTTTCAGATATAGCTTCATCTAGGAATTTTGATTCCTAGAAGGTAGCTATCTATGATAGGTATGATTTACCATCCATCTGTTACAAGGACAGCATTCCTGATAGCCATTCACCTTGGACTATCACATTTAGAGGTTTTTGTATAAATTAGCAGTGTACTGGCCTCACAAATTTATTCTCTCTTCTCTGGTTATTGAGCTTCCTCTCCAGCCATGTCTACATTCTTTTCCTCATTATTGGGATGGTCTGCTTAATACCTCTCTACTGTTCTCAGTGAAATTCTTCGTCTTCTAACATCCTCTGTTTTGTGTTTTAGAATAGCCATATGGTATTTTCTTGTCCATTTGTATGGAAGGTCATAACACATGTTAACATCTATATTGATTTGACCATGTATATCTAGTTGAAATTGGAAAGACTGTGTTGATTTTACATATCTCTTTGCTTCTGCATTAAAACATGACCATAAACTGTGGAATAGTGAATATTTTAATAATTACATTGGGTAGCACCATGAACACTTGGTTATCGAAAGAATAATTGCTAAAATTTGATGCTGTATAAATTTAACATTGTAACACCCTATGATCTTGGTGCAGTTATTTTTTTCATTGGTATTACAAAACACATAACTATTTGCTGATGTGTGGTTTGTTAAGTGTATTTTAGCTTTTTGTTGTGAGTATGACTTAAGATAGAAAAATACTGGCTTTGGAGAGTAAAAGTTTCATAGAAAATGTGCTTGGAAAGTTTAAAACAATTTTAATTTATTCTATAAGAATTTTGTTTTTGTTTGCAATATATTTTGATCATACCCCCATCTCTGTTCTGTAATTCCCCTTTCTGGATCTTCTCAGACTCTGTTCCCTTCCATTTCACATCTTCTTTATTTTGATATGTCATCCTACTGTATCAAATTAGTGCTTTCTAAATACATACATGGCTGTTAGGACATTCAGGGGAGTGTGAACAACCTACCAGTGTCCACAAACCCAAAGAAACAGGCCATCAATCATACCTGTTGCCAGAAATTGCTATATAATCTCATCTAGATAAAGGGCCACCTCAGACATGTCCCATCTTGCTGGAGTTTGGACTAAGTTGATCTTTTTAGGTCTTGTATTTGTCACTGAAACTGCTATAGGTTTATGAGTACAACAGATCAGCTGTTGTGTTCTAAACTTTCATGTTTCATAGCCCCCTTCCCTGTTTCTCCACTGCAAAGCCCTTGTCCCAAACCCTGACACTTTGCCTCCATAAGGGTGTTTCCCCAACCGTCCACCCATTATGCTGCCTCAACACTCTAGCATCATCTTACCCTGGGGCATCAAGCCTCCACAAAACCAAGGGCTTCCACTCCCATTGATGCCAGACAAGGCAATCCTCTGCTACATATGTAGATAGAGCCATGGGTCCCTCCATGTATACACGTTGGTTGGTGGTTTAGTCTCTGGGAGTTCTAGGTGTCTGTTTGGATGATATGATTGTTATTCCAACGGAGTTGCACCCCCTTCATTTCCTTCAGTCCTTCTCCTAACTCCCATTGGATTCTCCATGATCACTCCAATGGTTGGCTGAGAGCATCTGCATCTGTATTGGTCAGTTGCAGGCAGAACCTCTCAGGGGACAGCTATATAAGGCTCCTATCAGTAAGCACTTCTTGGCATCAGCAATAGTGTCTGGGTGTGGTGTCTGCAAATAGGATGGATCTGTAGGTGAGGCAATATCTGGATGGCCTTTCCTTCAGTCTCTGCTCCATTTTTCATCCCTGCATTTCATGACTTGTACAACTAGATTTCTAAAGCTCTTCATGCTGGCCAATGGCTGTTTTCACATTCTCTCCTGACATTCAGCAAATTCTATATTGTTTACCATTTAATCACTTTAAATAACCATTAAATGGCTTTAATAAGCCATTGTTTGACCATAAAATAAAATTTGCTAATACTTTCAATAACCTGGGATATACCAAAATCTTTGGAAGTCATCATTACTCTGGGTCACCCTCCTCCTCAGCTTCTTCCACCTTTTCCCTAATTCAACCACAGGTGCTTCTGTCCCTGTTGATTGGGTTCAAATATCTACATCTGACTCTTTTAGGTGCTGGTTGGGTCTTTCAGAGGACAGTCATGAAAGGTCTCATTTTGTGAGTTTTCAATAGCCTCAGTACTAGTGTCAGGCCTTGGGGCCTCCCCTTGGGCTGAATCCCACTTTGGGCCTATCAATGGACCTCCTTTTACACAGACTCCTTTTCATTTTCATCCCTTGCAGTTCTTTAAGACAGGGACAATTACTGGTCAGTTTTAACTGTGAGATGGCAATCCCATCCCTCACTTGATGCCCTGTTTTTCTGCTTGAGGTGGTCACTATAAGTTCCCTCATCCTACTGTAGGGCATTTTATCTAAGGGAGCTTTGAGTCCTGAGAGTCTCTCACTTTTCAGGTCTCTGGTACATTCTGAAGGGTCCTCCCAACCCCCTACCTCCTGAAATTGCCTGTTTCCATGCTTTCTGTGGCCCTTATTGCTTCAGTCATTTCCCCCACCCAATATCAAATCATATTCCTCTATTTCCCCAGTCCTGCCCCATTTGTTTCCCATGTCCCTCCCTCCCTCTCTCCTGTGATTGCTTTCTTCTCCTTCCAAAATGAGATTGAGGCGTACTCACTTGGGCCCTTTAGCATGTTGACATTTTTTGTGTTCTGTGTACTGTATCCTGGGTATTCTGTATTGTGTGTGTATGTGTGTGTGTGTCTAATATCCACTTATTAGTGAGTACATACCATGCATGTCCATTTGGGTCTGAGTTATCTCACTCAGGCTGATAATATCTAGTTCCATACATGTGCCTGCAAACCTCAGGATGTCTTCATTCTTAATAGCTGAATAATATTCCATTGTGTAAATGAAATATTTCTGTATCCATTTGTCTATTGTGTGACATCTAAGTTGTTTCCAGCTTCTGGTTATCACAAACAAGGCTGTTATGAACATAGCAGTACATGTACCCCTGTGGCCAGGTGGGGCATCTCATAGCTAAGATACCAAGAGTGATATTACTCGGTCTTCAGTTACATCTATGTCCAATTTTCTAAGGAACCTCCAGATTGATTTTCAGAGTGGTTGTTCCAGTTTGAAATCCCACCAGCAATTGAGGAGTGTTTCTCTTTCTCCACATCCTTGCAAACATGTGCTGTCACCTGAGGTTTTGATCTTAGCCATTCTGATTAGTGCAAGGTGGAATCACAGGGTTGTTTTTATTTTCATTTCTCTGATCACTAAGGACTTTGAACATTTCTTTAAGTGCTTTCATCCTTTAGAGATTCCTCTGTTGTGAATTCTCTGTTTAGTTGTATACCCCATCTTTTTGATTGATATTTTTTGTTTGTTTGTTTGTTTGTTTTCTGGTGGTTAGCTTCTTGAGTTCTTTATATATTTTGGATAATAGCCTTTTATTGTGGGCTTAGTGAAGATGTTTTTTTTCCCCAATCTGTAGGTTGCTGATTTGTCTTATTGACTATATCCTTTGCCTTATAGAAACTTTCCAGTTTTATGAGGTCCCATTTATCAATTCTTGATCTTAGAGCAGGAGCCATTGGAGACATGTTTAGGAAATTTCCCCCTATGCCAATGAGTTCAAGGCTTTTTCTCACCTTCTCTCCTATTAGATTCAGTATATCTATGTTGAGGTCCTTGATGCACTTGGACTTGAAGTGTGTTCAAGGTGACAATATATGGATCTATTTTCATTTTTCTACATACAGACAGCCAGTTAGAACAGCACCATTTGTTGAAGATGCTTTTTTTTTTAATCCATTGTATATGTTTGGATTCTTTGTCAAAGAGAAAGTACCCATAAGTGTGTGGTTTTATTTCTGGATCTTCAATTCTATTCTACTGATCAACTTGTCTGTGTCTGTATCAATATCATGCAGTTTTGTTTTTGTTTTTGTTTTTGTTTTTTAATCACTGTAGCTCTGTAGTATAGCTTGAGGTCAGGGATGGTGCTTCCTCCAGCCATTCTTTTATTGTTAAGAATTATTTTCATCAAGAATTTCTATGGTAGGATTTTTCAGGTCTCTTATGTATACTATCATATCATCTGCTAATAGTGATACTTTTGTTTCTTCTTTGCCAATTTGTATCCCCTTGATCCCTTTTTGTTGTATCATTGTTCTAGCTAGCATTTCAAGTATTACACTGAATAGATGTGGGGAGAGTGAGCATCCTTGTGGGATTCCTTCAAGTATCTCTCCATTTAGTTTGATATCTGCTGTTGGTTTGCAGTCAATTGCTCTTATGTTTAGGTATAGGCCCTGATATCCTGATCTCTCCAAGAACATGAAGGGGTGTTGTGTTTTGTCAAATGCTTTTTCTGCATCTAAGGTGATGACCATGTGATTTTTTTCCTTTGGATTTATTTGTACAGTGGATTATGTTAGTGGATTTTCATATATTGAACCAACCTTGCATTCATAGGATGAAGCCTACTTGATTATGTTAAACAACAGATTCAATTTGCAAGAATTTTATTGAGTATTTTTGCATCGATATTCATAAGCAAGATTGGACTGAAGTTTTTTTTTGGGGGGGGTGGGTCCTTGTGTGGTTTAGGTATCAGAGTAATTGTGGCTTCATAGAATGAATTAGGTAGTTTTGGGGCAGTGGGCAGTTCTGACAGCTGTGGTCCAGTAGAGCAGCCACCTGAGAACCCTGGAGATCCACTGATTTGTTCACAAGGGACGGTGGGAGTTTGGTGATAGCTCCTGAGATTGATGGCTCAGGTTTCAGCCCAAACCCCTCACAGCTGCCCCTACAGAAGATGTGTGCTCTATCAGGCAGACAATGCCTCAAGCTCCCAGCATTCTAGTTGGATCCTGTACACAGTCATCAGACCACAAGCCAGACATGCCACGCCCCATGCAGTAAAAGGGGTGGTTTGCCCCCTCCTCACTCTTTTACTTCCTCTCTCTTACTCTCCTACTATTCCTCTCACTATCTTGATCTCTTGTTCTTTTACTCTTCTCCTCTTACTCTTGCACCCTTGCTCTTTTAATCTTCTCCTCTTACTCTTGTATTTTTGCTCTCTTACTCTTCTCTTACTCTCCCTCTCTTACTCTTTGTTCCTCTCTCTCTCTCCTTCCTCTCCTTTCTTCCTCTTTACTTAACCAGCATATTTTCTCATTTATACAATAAAATAACTCATTTATACATTGCCTCCTTTTTAACTAATGCACTGTGCAGCAAACAGGTCAGCCCCGGGGGAGAGAGAGAGACCTGGGCCTCAGCAGCAGGGCCCCTGCCACCAGGGATTGAGAGAGCCTCAGCCAGGCCACCAGCCCAGGCCTCTGTTTTTGGAACGACAGAGGCCTCTTTTCTCTGCTTTATGGTATAATTTGAAGAATATTGGTATTAGGTCTTCTCTGAAGGTCTGGTACAATTCTGCACTAAATCCCTCTAGCCCTAGGTGTTATTTGGTTGGGAGGTTTTTAATGACTTCTTCTATTTCCTCGTGTGATATGGGTCTGTTTAGATACTTTAGTTGCTCTTGATTTAACTTTGGTATGTGGTATCTGTATACAAAATCATCCATTTCATCTAGATTTTCGAGTTTTGTTTAGTATAGGGTTTTGTAATAAGATCTGATGAGTTTTTTAATTTCCTCTGTTTCTGTTGTTATGCCTCCTTTTCATTTCTGATTTTGTTAATTTGGATACTACTTCTGAGCCCTTTACTTAGTTTTGCTAGGGGTATATCTATCTTGTTGATTCTCTCAAAGAACTAGCTTTTAGTTTTGTTGATTCTTTGTATTATACCCTTTGTTTCTATTTTATTGATTTTGGCCCTGAGTTTGATAATTTCTTACCTTCTACTCATCTAGGACGAGTTTGCTTTTTTGTTCTAGAGCTCTCAAGTGTGCTGCTCAGTTGCTAGTATAAAATCTCTCCAGTTTCTTTACCAGAGCACTTAGTGCTATGAATTTTCCTCTTAGCATGGCTTTCCTTATATCTGATAAGTTTTGGTATGATGTGTCAACATTTTCATTAAATTATAGGAAGTCTTTCTTTTTTTATTTTTTTCCCTGACCAAGTTATCATTGAGTAGAGAGTTGTTCAGGTTCCATGTGTATGTGGGCTTTCTGTTGTTTTTGCTGTTATTGAAGACCAGCCTTAGTGGGGATTTGATAGGGTCAGTTTTGGAGAAGGGACCATGAGGTACTGGGAAGGAGAGGTTTCCATTTGTTTTAGGCTGAAAAGTTCTGAAGATATCTGTTAAATAAATTTGGTTCATAACTTCTATTAGTTTCACTGTGTCTCTTTTGAGTTTCTATTTCAGTGACCTGTCCATTAGTGGGAGTGTAGTGTTGGAGTCTCCTTCTATTATTGTGTGGGGTTCAATGCATGTCTTGTGCTTGTGTCTTGCCATAGGGTTATCCATCATGTTTGGTGGTTCCGGTGACTATGGCCCTGGCTGTAGCAGACCTCTGGTGGGGCTTTCCAACTGGGGCTCTTCATAGGGTCAGAGAAGCTGCTGACCTGTGGCCCTTGCTGCAGTAAATCTCCTGGGAGGTCTTTAGACTGTTGAGTCTTCAGAGCAGCAGTCAGGCTATTATGTGAAACTGTTCAGGGGAGGGCTGAGGGGTGAAGGGGAAAGGGGCTCTGGACTGTGGTTTCTGTTCCTGTGTGTACAGCAGAATTTCAGGGAGGCTTTCAGTCTCTTGGCTCAGTTGCCCTGCATGCCACAGAGCACCTGGGAGGTCTTCAGACTGTGGTCTTGGTCGCTCAGCTGCCCTGTGTACAGAGGACACCTGGGATGCCTTCAAACTGTGGTGTCTTTAGGAGAGTAGAGAAGCTGGTGAGGATCAGTTGCTCAATTGAGCAGTGAATCTTCTGGGATGCCTTCAGATTGTGGTTATCAATTGTGTACAGTGGATCTTCTGAGATCCAAATTGTCCCTGTGTAGCAGATCTTCTGCGGTGCCTCAGGCTGCGGTGTCAGTGGCCCTGAATGCAGTGGATCTCCAGGGATGTCTCTTGCTGTGGTGTCAGATACCCTGAGTGCTACAGATCTGCGATGCCCCAGTATGTACTTTAGGTGACTAGAATAGCTAGCAGTCTGCCCCAGCAGAAACGATCAACAGGAAGGGAAGTGGAATTCAAGACAGTTTTGGGTCCTGAGTCCAAACGACTCCCAGTGACAGCTAGAGGACTTTGGGAGGGTACTCATTGAATGCTTTGAGTGAAGAGGACATCCTGGGATGCCTCAGGATGCAGTGTCTTCAGGGGAATAGACTAGCTAGAAGCCTGTGCCAGGAGCCTTGATTCACCTCTCTAAGCTGTTTTTTGAACCCCACAGGAGAGAACATAGAAACAGATATTTCGTTTATGACCAGCCACTCACAGTCACCTATCTGTATCACTTTACCCTGTTATGAGTCTCTGTATATTTGCAGTCTCCACTGCAAAAAGAAGCTTCTCTGATAATGGTTGACAGAATTTTAGATGTAGAAGTACGAACTTAAATATTGAGAGAACTGCTTAACAATATAACTGCCAAAGGTCAGGTTTGACATTACAGGGATAACTGGGACAAGCAGCAAAAGGGGGTTATGGTATTGGTGATTGGGGTGGTACTGACAGCAGACGGCCCAGTGACAGCAATGGATGATTCGTGAGGCCAGTGCCACCATGGAACAAAGCTTAATTATCTGTGGCCAGCAAGAATGCCTAGTGAGAAATTTTAAATTCTTTTACCTCTTAACTGTACACACATACAGACAAACAGCACACACACACACACACACACACACACACACACACACACACACACACGCAAACATTTGGTGGATGGAGCTGAGCCTTCCAAGCCATACTTTATTACTTCCTACAGGCCTTCTTTTTACCTTCTTAGACAAACTTCTTTAGAAAACTGCCTTATATATAAAATATTGCATAAAAGAGGACTTACAGAAGGATGTTGATATTATGTTCAAAGCAGTGTTTCATTCCATAAACTCATTATAAGTTCAAAGAAACAGTCATACATGGTCTCCCTTTATCATAGTGCATACCTGAGGCCTCATCCTTGGACTTGACCTAGAATGAATGCTTTTCCTTGGTGGTAAATCTTTTCCAAGCCTGACTTCTTATCCTAGTGCAATTAGCCAGTGACCAGTGCAGGTTTACAGAGCTCTTATTTGCAGCTTTTCAGAGAGTTGGAAATTATTGGTATAAATTTAGGAATTCTATAAAATCATTATCAGGAATTATGAAATCATCATTTTGTCTATACAGTATCCCCAAATGGTAGTACATCTTCATTGATCTGCAGAAAATCTGCCCAAGTGAGAGGGCTAATGTCCTGGAATCATTAGGTTGTGTAATAGTGACAAAAAATAAGGCATATCAGTAGCAAAAGGGAATTGGAGATAAAAATCTCTGACGGCACTGGAATTCAGAGCCTACCCATCATGGCCATACAAAATGGTGGGCCATCTGCAGGAACCTTACTTGCAAACTTTTAACCTTTCCTAGATTGTTCCTGATAAATGACCATTTAGCAAAGTAACAATAGTAGGTTGCATCCTCAGGTGATCTCCTCAGCCACAGAACTTAATTTCTTCTCGTGGAGCAGAATTTAGTTTGGAGAGCTGTTGCATCTCCTATAAAATTCATGACACTTTCGTACCAACAAATACATCTTGTTTGGATAATCATTATTGTAGCATACAGGGTCCATTCAGAACTGCATAAAAGCATCAATGTCTTTCCCCACATTAGCATGCATGGCATTCTTTGACACTATGAAACTTCCTGGACTACTCTCTCAGTTATTCTCCTATTGATGTTACAATACACCAAGAACATGACAAATTATAAAAGAAAGCATTTAACTGATCTTATAGTCAGGGGATTATAGTTTATGATTGTGGAGTGACAGTGCAGTATAAGGAACTGTCATGGGAAACACACTAGAGATGACCACTCAAATCCAGTTTATAGCTTATTGAAAGCCTTATTCCAGCCTACTGGGATTATATCAGATATTCAGACCTAAGTGTAGCACCTAGTATCCAGAGTATGAGGTTTTGAAAGCAAAAACAATACTAGGGCATTTTGAAATGCAGCTAAGCTGGAGGAGGTCTTTGGTTAGGCAAGCACTTTAACAGAAGTGAAGATAAGCAGTTAGCTGGAGGGAGTTCTGCACAAGCAGGCACTTTAACAGAATCTAAGTTAAGTTAGCTGAGATATCTTGCCCTTGAGTGCTTAATAGAGATTTGGGTACTTTTTTCACAGAATTCTCATCAATGAGACCAATTTCTAGTTAAATCTTGTGTTTTCAGCTAGAACATAAGGTCAAAGGAATTTCCATAGTGTCTTGATCTATCATATTCTCTCCTGGTTCTATGGACAAGAGTAAATTTTATTAACTATCCAAACATAATTGTTTCCTGAGGAATTTTACTTAAATATTATAGCAATCCTTGTTATTATGGGGTGCCTTGTCCCATCCCAGGACACCAGCAAATATTTATAGCCTAAACCAATACATCATATTTCAGTAAAGTCCAATTCCCAATAATTCTAAAACCTATTTCTTCCAGCCAAGATCCCTATGGGATCTTCCTTCCACCTTTTGGGTGCACCTGGGAATGCCTAAGACATCTAAAAGTGATGTCCTTAATTAGGTTTTAATATTTGGAACATAGTGCCTGTATCTGAGTTCAGCAGTTTCTTTGGGTCTTGGTGGGCACTCTAGTGAAGAGCCATAACCATTTTCCTTTCCAGATTTGAAACATCCATCATCCTGGGTCTCCCTAATTAGCCAGTTCTTATTTCACACAATCAGTCTCACTCCTGGGTACATTCTTAGCTGTCAGGTAAGCTGGTTTACCTAGACTTGGAGTGGTCAGATTCACTCTGAGGCCACTCCCAAGGCAGAAGTCAGCTGCTCTGTCAACTCTGGTTCTGGGGAAGATTCCTTTTTGGTCTCCTTTGTAAATGGATGATTTCCACCCTCCTGTGTAACCAGATAGCTTCCAAAAATGGCTAAGATTTTGTGGTAGTTTGGATAGGTATGGTTCCAAAGCCTCTTGCATTTGAACGTTTGACCTATAGGCAGTGGTATTATTAGGAAGCATCGCCTTCTTGAAGTAAGTGTAGCCTTTTTGGAGGAAGTATGTTACTATGGGGGTGGCTTTGAGTCCTCTATGCTCAAGCTACAGTCAGTGTGGCAATGCTCTCCTTTACCTGCCTGGAGAAGATGAACTGTCAGCTCTTTCTCTAATACTATATCTTCCTGTATCCTGGTATGTCTCCTGCCATGATGATAATGGAATAAACCTCTGAAACAGTAAGCTAGACCCAAAGAAATGTTTTTGTTTTTTGTTTGTTTTTCGTTTTTTTAAATAAGGGTTGCCATGGTCATGCTGTATCTTCACAACAATGAAATCTTAACTAAGACATACTTCTATATTTTTGTTTCTTTTCCATCTGTGGATAACAATCTTTTTTTCTCTCTATAGAGCCCCTTGTACATAGTCCATGGTGAAAGCATATCAGCTATCAATGTATATGGTGATAGCCTTGTCTTTCCCCAAGCTTAGTGCTTGGATCAAAGTTAAAAGCTTAGCTCCTTGAGCTGAGGATCCCTAGCCTAAATATTGTGCTCAAATAGTCTTAAGTCATCTCCACTGCTCCTGCCTACTACCTGTCTCATCTTAGAAGTATTCTCATCTGTACTAGTCAGGGTTCTCTAGAGCCACAGAATTAATGAAATGTCTCTCTATATTAAGGAAATTTATTGTAATGTCTTACAGTCTACAGTCCAACTAACCGGACAATGGGAAGCTGTGAATGGGAAGTCTAAAAATCTACTATTTGCTCAGTCCCACAAGGCTAGTTGTTTCAGCTGGAATTCTGTATAGGTTATCCTGAAGAAATAAGTTCCAACAGATGTACTCAAAAATAGAAGGAGAAGAGGGTCTTCCTTCTTCCATTAACTTCATGTAGGCCTCCAGTAGAAGGTATGGCCCAGATAAAAGGTATGTACCACCATGCCTGGATCTAGAACTTTCTTTTTCCCAGGATGGCCTTGAATTCAGAGATCTACTTGCTTCAGTCTCCTAGGATTAAAGTTGTGTGCTACTTTGCCTGGGCCTAAGCTTTTCATAGCTACTATGCCTCAAGATCTGGTTCAAATTATACCCTCCATTTCCAGATAGTAGTTCATCCCAGATGTAGTTAAGGTGACAACCAGGAATAATCATCACACTAACTGGGAACAATATCCTGTCTGCTGTCTTTAATGGAATGTTATTCCAATCACTCTTGGTAAACTAGATCAGACTATTTGCCACAAAACACTTATTCAGGAACCCATAGGATCTCTGTGTGACAGGGAACTGCCAGAGTTGAGGGCTGATGTCTTATGAACTGAATGCAGGGTTGATCCAGAAACAGAGCCTGGGATTGGTTCACTGGGACATCTGTTATCTATTTCTCAGGTGTACTTGGGTGTACTTCTCAAGAGGGCATCAACAGAGTTTGAGGCTGTCATAAACATTTTAGACACTAAAGTAGATTTGTCATACCTTTTTACTATCAGGGTGCACCTCTTACATTCTGGATATTCCACTTCAATCAGGTATATTGTCCTGCACAGATATGCCATCAGTCCCCCTCCAGACTCCCAGGGTTTGCTTTAGGGTTCCTAGGCAATTTTTCTGGCCTTATCTATGTACAAGTGGAATGGCTTAGTAATGTCTGGGAGGGCAGTCTAGGACAGACATCAGGACCATTTTCAAGGGTTTAAATACTCTCAACTGAGTCTCAGTCCATTACAAAATCTCAAACACCTAGTATGGCTTGGCTATTCCAGCAAATCCCACTATCCATAGCCACAAGAATCAAGCCACCCTAGCAATTTCTGTACTCTTTTGTGGTTGTTGTTTTTGCTTGTTTGTTTGTTTGATGTGAGAGTGAAATTTTGCAGGAGTTTGCAGGATGGCTGAAATGCTGTTGTGGAAAAGTGTTTCCTGTCCTTCCTCTGGGTTATAGACATGTATGTGACCTGAAGGATGCACAGCCAAGGATCTGTGCCCCAGGGCCTGGAGGGCCTTAAAAGGCCTTCTGTTGTCTGTCTACATTCTTACCAAGTGCACAGAGATACAAAAATGCAATCTACACACTGGAACCAGTTGATTTGTGGATAGTTCATCTAATTCCAACAGTTCTGCACCAAAAGATGCTGGATTGACCCTAAAGCCCCTCCAATGGTCTGTTTTCCCTATTTCTGTTCTCTTTTGGTTTCTCAAGGGCATCAATCAGAACAGGAGCAAGTTTCCATGTCTTTTATCAGCTAAATCTTAGTTATTGTGATAATCCTGAGAAATTTCAAAAATATTAATTATATATATATTCCTTTAAATGATTCTAATTTCTCAGGACTTCTCCTTATATTTGAGACTGACTGGATGAAAAAAAAAAACAGTATTAGGGCATACTTGTTTGGGGGGCATCTGAAAGTACAGGTGAGAGTATCCAATATGTCTTTTTTTATTAGATATTTTCTTTATTTACATTTCAAATTTTATCCCCTTTCTCCATTTCCGCTCCCACCTGCTCACTCACCCACCAACTCCTACTCTCCATCTCCTGAATGGCTCTGCCAGTGCCTGACAAATACAGAACTGGATGCTCACAGCTATCTATTAGACTGAACACATGATCCCCAATGAAGGAACTTAGAGAAAGGACCCAAGGAACTGAAGGGCATTCCCCATAGAGGAACAACAATATGAACAATCCAGTATCCCATATGTTTTAAAAAGCTTTTCCAGAATCTCAGTGGATGATTCCTGAGGTCCTTGAGTAACCTGACCTAACATAAATCAGCTGATAAATTTTCTGGCTACTTCTTTTAATCCTCCCAGTAGCATTTAATGGTCCTTTATCTTGGTACTAGGATCCTAACTGGGTCTGTTGGAAAGGAAATGCTACTCTATCTGTGCTTTTGCATCAGGCAATACTTCTAAATAAATTTCTACTTTCCAGCAGGATTCAATTTTACTCCTTGGGCATAAACATAGGGGCTAGGGGATATTGACAATGACCCAAGGTGTCTATTGTGTATAGAATACAATTTCAACAAGCTGATAAAAGCTTGCAGCTTTTATGAGAAAAGAGGATCTTGGGTCATCTAATTAATATAACTCTTTGGTAGAGAAGATAACATAAACCTCAGTGTGTATTACTCAGATGTGTACATGGCAATACACCATTACATATAGTCACAGCTGCTACCAGAAGGGGGCATCACATCACTGTTGAGCAGCCTGTTGAGCTCTGTGAGCCTTGGAAGCAGCTGTGGCTGTAGTGTTCTGAAGGATCACTCCCCCTTTCCATTGTAGATCTGTTTCTCTAGTTAAGAGAACTGAGAGAAACACATGACAGAAATACCTAGGGAGACACAGTCCTACATAGAGACACACAGTAAAGACAATCAGATACTAGCACACATTATATACTTGAAGAGACTAGGGAAATCTGGAGATATCTTGCATGGATCCTAGGCATAGAATATTTGCAGTTGTTTCTGAAGTCCCCTCTTTTTTGTTTTAATTAGATGTTTTCTTAATTTACATTTCAAAGGTTATCCCCTTTCCTGGTTTGCCCACAAAAAAAAAAAAAAAAAAAGAAAAAAAAGAAAAAAAGAAAAACAAAAAACAAACAAACAAACAAACAAAACCCTTACTCCCTCCCCTCTCCCTCTGCTCTCCAACCCACCCTCTCCAGCTTCCTGCACCTGGCATTTCCCTACACTGAGACCTAGAGCCTTTATAGGACCAAGGGCCTCTCCTCCTATTGATGACCAACTAGGCTATCTTCTAATACATATGCAGCTAGAGCCATGAGTCCCACCATGTGTATGTACTCTTTGGTTGGTGGTTTAAACTCTGAGAGCTCTGTGGTGGGGGGTACTGGTTAGGTCACATTGTTGTTCCTCCTATGGGGCTGCAAACTCTTCAGCTCCTAGGGTCCTTCCTCTAGCCCCTTCACTGGGGACCCTGAGCTCAGTCCAATGGATGGCTGTGAGCCTCTACTTCTGTATTAGTCCAGCACTGGCAGAGCTTCTGAGGAAACAGCTATATCAGGTTCTTGTCAGCCAGCATTTGATGGCATTCACAATAGTGTCTGGGTTTGATGATTGTATATGGGAGAGATCCCCAGGTGGGGCAGTCTATGGATAGTCCTTCCTTCAGTCTCTGCTCCACACTTTGTCTCTTCCATGGGTATTTTGTTCTCCCTTCTAAGAAATATCGAAGTATCCACACTTCGGTCTTCCTTATTTTTGAGTTTCTTGTGGATTATATCTTGGGTATTCCAAGCTTCTGGGCTAATATGCACCACTTCTCAGTGAGTGCATACCATGTGTGTTCTTTTTTTTTTTTTTTTTTTTTTTTTTTTGGTTTTTTAAATTAGGGTTTCTCTGTATAGCCCTGGCTGTCCTGAATCTCACTCTGTAGACCAGGCTGGCCTTGAACTCAGAAATCCTCCTGCCTCTGCCTCCCAAGCCTTGGGATTAAAGATGTACTCCACCACACCCAGCCACCACCATGTATGTTCTTTTGTGATTGGGTTACCTCACTCAGGAAGATATTCTCCAGATCCATCCATTTGCCTAAGAATTTCATAAATTCATTGTTTTTTAATAGCTGAGTAGTACCCCCCATTTTCTCTATCCCTTACTCTGTTGAGGGACATCTGAGTTCTTTCCAGCTTCTGGCTATTATAAATAAGGCTATTATGAACTTAGTGGAGCATATGTCCATATTACATGTTGGAGCATCTTCTGGGTCTATGCCCAGGAGTGTTATTACCATGTCCTCTGGTAGTACTATGTCCAGTTTTCTGAGGAACCACCAAACTGATTTCCAGAGTGGTTGTACCAGCTTGTAATCCTACCAGCAATGAAGGAGTTTTCCTCCTTCAGAACCTTTCTTTATCTGCATCCTTGCCAGCATCTGCTGTCACCTCAGTTTTTGATCTTAGCCATTCTGACTGGTGTGAGGTTGAATCTCAGGGTTGTTTTGATTTGCATTTCTCAGATGACTAAGGATGTTGAACATTTCTTTAGGTGTTTCTCAGCCATTTGGTATTTTTCAGTTGAGAATTCTTTGTTTAACTCTCTACCCTATTTTTTTTTTTATCAGAGTTATTTGGTTCTCTGGAGTCTAACTTGTTGTGTTCTTTGTATATACTGGATATTAGCCCTCTATCAGATGCAGTATTGATAAAGATCTTTTCACAACCTGTTGGTTGCCATTTTGTCCTATTGACAGTGTTCCTTGCCTTACAGAACCTTTGCCATTTTATGAGGTCCCATTTGTCAATTCTTGATCTTAGAGCATAAGCTATTGGTGTTCCATTCAAGAAATTTTCCCCTGTGCCCAGGTGCTCGAGGCTCTTCCTCACTTTTCTATTAGTTTCAGTGTATCTGGTTTGATGTGGTGGTCCCTGATCCACTCGGACTTTAGCTTTGTGCAAGGAGATAGGAATGGATCGCTTTGCATTCTTCTATATGCTAACCACCAGTTGAGCCAGCACCATTTGCTGAAAATGCTGTCTTTTTTCCACTGGATGGTTTTAGCTCCTTTGTCAAAGATCAAGTGACCATAGGTGTGTGAGTTCATTTCTGGGTCTTCAATTCTATTCCATTGATCTACTTCCCTGTCACTACCAATACCATGCAGGTTTAATTACAATTGTTCTATAGTACAGCTTGAGGTCAGGGATGGTGATTCCACCAGAAGTTCTTTTATTGTTGAGAATAGTTTTCACCATCATGTTTTTTGTTTTTTGTTTTTTGTTATTACAGGTGAATTTTCAAATTGCTTTTTTCAAGTCTGTGAAGAATTGTGTTGGAGTTTTGATGGGGATTGCATTGAATCTGTAGATTGCTTTTATCAAGATGGACATTTTTACTATATTAATCCTGTCAATCCATGAGCATGGGAGATCTTTCCATCTTTTGAGATCTTCTTTGATTTCTTTCTTCAGAGACTTGAAATTCTTTTCAAACAGATCTTTTACTTGCTTGGTTAGAGTCACACCAAGGTATTTTATATTACTTGTGACTATTGTGAAGGGTGTCAATCCCCTAGTTTCTTTCTCATTCTGTTTATCCTTCGAGTAGAGGAAGGTTATTGATTTGTTTGAGGTGAATTTATATCTAGCCAGTTTGCTGAAGTTGTTTATCAGGTTAAGGATTTCTCTGGTGGAATTTTTGTGGTTACTTAAATAAACTATCATATCATTTGCCAAAAGTGTTATGACTTTTTTTGACTTCTTCCTTTCCAATTTGTATCTCTTTGATCTCCTATTGTTGTCTAATTGTTCTGGCTAGTAATTCAAGTACAATATTGTATGGGTAGGGAGATAATGTGCAGCCTTTTTTTTTTCCCTGATTTTAGTGGGATTGCCTCAATTTTCCCTCCACTTTGTTTGACGTTGGTTACTGGTTTGCTGTATGTTTCTTTTACTGTTTATGTATGGGCCTTGAATTCCTAATCTTTCCAAGACTTTTATCATGAAAGGGTGTTGGATTTTCTCAAATGCTTTCTCAGCATCTAATGAAATTATAATACGTTTCTTTCTTTGAGATAATTTATATAGTGCATTATGTTGATGGATTTTCATATGTCGAACCATCTCTGCTTTCCTGGGATGAAGCCTACTTGATCATGTTTGATGATCATTTTGATGTGTTTTTAGATTCTGTTTGTAAGAATTTTATTGAGTATTTTTGCATAGATATTCATAAGGGAAATTAGTCTGAAGTTTTCTTTCTTTGTTGGGTCTTTGTGTTGTTTAGGTATCAGAATAATTGTGGCTTCATAGAACAAATTGGGTAGAGTACCTTCTGTTTCTATTTTGTGAAATAGTTTGAGGAATACTGGTATTAGGTCTTCTTTGAAAGCCTGATAAATCTCTTCATCAAACCCATCTGGTCCTGGACTTTTTCTGATTGGTAGACTATTAATGACTGTTTCTTTTCTTTTGGAGTATGGGGCTATTTAGATAGTTTATCTGATCTTGATTTAACTGTGGTACCTGTTATTTGCCTAGAAAAATTTTATTTCTTCCTAATTTTCCAGTTTTATTGAGTATTGGCTTTTGTAGTAAGACCTGATGACTTTTTTTGAATTTCCTTAGTTTCTTTTATTATATCTTCCTTTTCATTTCTGATTTTATTAATTAGGATACTGTCTCTGTGCCCTCTAATTAGTCTGGCTAAGTGTTTATCTACTTTGTTGATTTTCTCAAAGAACCAGCTCCTGGTTTGGTTGATTCTTTGTATAGTTCTTTTTGTTTCCACTTAGTTGATTTTAGCCCTGAGTTTGATTATTTCCTGCCATCTACTCCTCTTTGGTGAATTTGCTTCTTTTTGTTTTAGAGCTTTCAGATGTGCTGTCAAACTGCTAGTGTATGTTCTCTCCAGTTTCTTTTTGGAGGCATGTAGAGCTATGAATTTTCCTCTTAGGACTGCTTTCATTGTGCCCCATAAGACTGGGTATGTTGTGGCTTAATTTTCATTCAACTCTAAAATGTCTTTAATTTCTTTTTTTTATTTCTTCCTTGACCAAGTTTTCATTGAGTAGTGTTGTTCAGCTTCCATGTGCATGTGTGCTTTCTATTGTTTATGTTGTTATTGATGACCACCCTTAGTCTGTGGTGATCTGAAAGGATTCATGGGCTTATATGGTCAGTTTTGAAGAAGGTACAATTATGTTCTGAGAAGAAGGTGTATCCTTTTATTTTAAGATAAAAAGTTCTATAGATATCTGTTAAATCCATTTGTTTTATAACTTCTGCTAGTTTCACTGTGTCTCTGTTTAGTTTCTGTTTCTATGATCTATCCATTGCAGAGAGTGTGGTGTTGGAGTGTCCCACTATTATTGTATGCAGTGCAATCTGTGCTTTGAGTTTTAGTAAAGTTTCGTTTATGAATGTGGATGACCTTGCATTTGGAGCATAGATGTTTGGAATTGAGAGTTCATCTTGGTAGATTTTACCATTGATGAGTATGAAGTGTCCCTCTTTATCTTTTTGGATAACATAAGGTTGAAAGTCAATTTTACTTGATTTTAGAATGGCTACTCTAGCTTGTTTCTTTGGACCATTTGCTTAGAAAATTGTTTTCTAGCCTTTTACCTGAGGTAGTGTTTGTCTTTTTCACTGAGGTGTGTTTGTATGCAGCAAAATGGTGGTTCCTTTTTACATAACCAGTCTGTTAGTCTATGTCTTTTTATTGGGGAATTGAGTCCATTGATATTAATAGATATTAAGTAAAAGTAATTGTTGCTTCCTGTTATTTTTGTTGTTAGAGTTGGAATTCTGTTCATGTGGTTCTTTTCTTTTAGTTTTGTTGAAAGATTACTTTTTTTGCCTTTTATAGGGTGTAGTATCCCTCCTTGTGTTGGAGTTTTCCATTTATTTTCTTTGAAGAGCTAGGTTTGTGGAAAGATACTGTTTGTGCTTTCCTGTAATTCTTTAAGGGATTTTTTTTTTTTTGTGTGTTTCCTCTTTAGGGCTTGTACCTGTTCACCTGTGTTCTCCTGTAGTTGTTTAAGGAAGTTATTTATGTCCTTCTTAAAATCCTCTATCAACATCATGAGACATAATTTTAAATCCGAATCTTGCCTTTCTGTTGTGTGTGGTATCTAGGTCTTGGCGGTGGGAGAAATGGGTTTTGATGATGCCAAGTAGTCCTGGTTTCTGTTGGTAAGATTCTTGCTTTTGACTTTACCATCTGGTAATCTCTGGTGTTAGATGTTCTTGCTGTGTTCCTCCTGTGACTCTGTAAGCCTGGGTCAGCCCTCCTGGGAGACCAGCTTTCTCCTAGCAGAGTGTTGTGGATTAGCTGTACTCCCTGAGTGCAAATGAGTGCAGGAAGGACCCTCTCCCAGCTGCTGTGCAGCTTCTGAGGCCTGTGCCTCCTGGCTGGTCCCCTGAAAGATAGTCAGTGGAGAGAAAATGGCGATCTCACCTGAGTCCAGGGGTCAGAGCACTCTTTGGAGACAAGCTCTCCACTGGCAGGAATGGTGTACAGAGGGCTGTGCACCAGCACCATCTCCTGGTTGCAGATGGAGGTAGGAAGGACCAGGTCCCAGCTGTTCTGCAGATTCTGCAGCCTGTGCCTCCTGGCTGGACCCCACCTTTGATAGTCACAGGAGAGAAAATGGTGATCTCACCTCAGTCCTGGGGTCAGATCACTCCCTGGAGACAAACTCTCCACTAGCAGGAATCCTGAAGTCTCCTCTTGTACCTGAAAGAAACAAAACTTGCTCTCTGTTTCTTTCTTTGTCTGTTCTAAAGTCCCAAGGAATGGAGAAGAAATTCCTAAAGTCACATTGAGAAGCATGATTTTTTGTGTTCCCTCAATGTCCTACTGGAATATCAGTGTACCTCTGCAGCATTTAGTAATGATTTTTTAGGGAATTTTCTTAGCTTACAGCAAATATCAGGGTGGGTACCCTCTTTGATGACTCTCTAGCTGGTACATTCTTCCCTATTCTTAGAGGTTCTAAGAATCCTAATTTCCTGAGCTTCATCTCTGGGAATCTAGCTGGAGCCTACAAAATGTAGAGATGACCAATCAGATACCGTTCATAGGCAACTGAAGGTCTATATTGCAGCTATGTTACATTGTTTTTGTTTTGTATGTTTTGTTTTAACTTAAATGTAGCACATTGTATCCACCCATGATGCTTTGTGTTCTATTTTATTGGTGGGCTTTCCAACTAGGTTTTTATTTCATTTCCAGCATAATTTTAAGTTTGTTTTAGGTCAGAAACTTAATCTCTTAATAAAATGTTATTTTATATCTTGAATCATTTCATGTCTTTTAGTTATTTTGCTGTTGTTTTTGCTCCCTTTGAATATAGTTATTATTTTCATTTTTATCTTAAAGATATTCTATATAATTTTTATTTTTGTGAATGGCAATAACAATTTGTAGAAGGAACATATTATGTTGGATATATAGGAGGTTTATTTGGTCTATTGTGTGTTTGTTTTGTGTTTGTTTGCCTTGGATTTTTTGTTTGTTTGCCTGTTTTACTGTTCTTAGATTTGAACATATGGACTTTGTTGAATTCTTTTCTTTCTTCTTTTAAAAATCCAGTCAGTTTTCTATTTTAGAGGAAGTATTTATAATGTTCAATGGGAAAAAAAAACATTGTCATGGGGTTGAGGTATTGTTTTGATCTATGGGACTTATATTTAAGAATGTAATCTTCATTCTGTATATTCCTCTTGAAGACAGCTCCAATCTTTAATAACAATCCAAATATACACATATTCATAGCTGGGTCCTGTCTTCTTGGGTATCTGGTGTAGTTCTCTATACATGGAATGGCCTATCCTGTATTAGTTTTACACTGATCTCAGCTTCCATTATCTTTTCTTTGTTGTGTAACATGTCTAGAAGATATATAGGTTAAGTTCTAGGCTTCTTCATGTGTTCTTAGCATCTCTTCTATGGAGTGGAAGTTGCACAGCTTGTGTGGTCAGCTCCAGCATTTTCCTAGTGTCCTGAAGTGGAAATTTCTAGTTTCTTTTACAAATAAGTTGTGTCATGGAATGTTTTTCTGGAAGCTGTCTTGTGAGAGGGCATGTGCTATTTTGCTGAAAAGAGATACTTCAGAGGGCATGTGCTGTTTACTAAGAATATAAATAGAAGCTCACAAACTGTGAGAGGACACTCGTGCATGCCTAAGCCATTCCAGGCTTCTCTGGTCTTCACTTTGGAGGGGAAAATGAGCCAAAGAACTTCTGGTATTCTAGCTGATTCTTGTGGCTTCCACTGACTTCAGCCAACTCTGCATAGCCTTGCTGTTTCTGCTACTTCCACTATTGATTTGTGCTTGGTGTTTGCTATTGAACTGGACTCCTGACAAGGAGGAGTGGAACACCTAAATGGTACTTCCTCTAAACAGGTTCACAACTCCCTTTTCCTTTCTCCCCGACCTCTGTTTGGTGGGCTAGAAGGGAGGCTGAAGAGTTTAAGAACCTTAAATAAAGCAGGGTTTGAAAAAAAATCTAAGCTTACAGTGTCCACAGATTCTGATGAAACTTTTGGAAGCATTTAATCTTTGTCTCATGGTATGTTAGTTTTGACCCCATCCTGTGTCTATATTTTCTACCGAAAGTTTTGAAAATCTTTCAGCCTGAGTCACAAAATGAATCAACTATGAATACAAGGGACTATTCTTTTAGTAAAGTGGTATTATGGAACATCTCAGTTTAAAATTCATCATGTTCCTCATCATGACTTTTTAAAATAAAAAACAACATGATGGGATATTGCTGCTGAAATTAAGGTTTTAATGATTTATCCAAAATTTGAGAACTAGATAATCTACTATTATCCAAATTGTATATTAAATAAATTAATAAATATATAAATACATAAATAAACAAACATAAATAAATTGGGAAATGGATTTTATATATTTTGAGTTTATCAATTTTAAATATGTAATACCAAGAAGCTTCGAGGTTTTGGAAACACTGTTTCCAGAATATGTTTGCTTCATGTAAAGGTGAAATATAGAAAGCATATGACAGTGAAGCTGGATCTACAGGTACTCAAATCTTTTGTTTTGTTTTGTTTTTCTTACAGAAAAACAAGAACGTAAGATCAAGATGATAAAGAAATTAGAACTTTTATTTATTCACCTATAAACCTAAATGATCATATTTTCACCTTCCAGTTTATATTTATTTTTTATTTATATATATTTTATTTCTGATCAGTTTAAAACACATACCATTAGGATCACTACTACTTTAAGCCATTTATCAAAAAAGAAATCTTCCTTATTTCATCTAAGTCAACATCTTAATAATACTGAATATGATATTGATCATATTTTCATTTGTTTGTGTATGTATAGATATAAGATTCCAACATCTATCTACATATTTAAACTTCACTTTTTGACCAAGACATTTACTAGAATTCTAGAATACTGAGATTTATTGCTTCAGGAAAATTATGTTTCAAAACATGAAATTGCACACTGTGGTTTAAGTCTTGGGATGACAATAAACATTTACACTAGTGACTTTATTACATCATCTAAAATAGTTTAATCTTTTTACTTTAGGAACCAATTATGTGCAAGTTAGAGATCCATTTACATACTTGCTTTCATTTAATATAATGTCTCTTATTGTGCACAAGATAAAATCTCTACAAACAGAAAAAGTTTATCAGAATTGCATGCACCAATGCTTCAGAAAAAAGTAGAATTTTCAACTAAGGTTTTGTGGAGGAGGCAGAAGTGGTCGAAAAGTCAAAGGGAAGGAGAAAGGACACTGAAGAAAACACACAAAAACAAACCAATGTAGCAGCAAAACAAAACAAAAAATAAAAATAAAAACAAAGCCAAGACTCTTTAAATAAACATGATTAAAGCTCATATGAAGTCACATAGAACAAGGAAGTATACAGGGACATGAATAGATAGACCTGTATCAGATCTTCTGTATATATGCCATGGCTTCCAGCCTACTGTTCATATGGTACCCCAGAATGCAAGAATGAGTGGGTTTCTTATTCTCACACCTTCTACTGGGTTCCTTTTCTTAATATCTAAGTCTATTTTTCACACACACAGGTGATATAATATAAAAAATAAATTTATAACAGTTTGTACTTAAACGTAAGGTACCTTTTGTATGATTGATTGCTTTAAAATATTTGTGAACATTTTTCTATTATTTCTTTGGTAGTAAACTATACTAATCAGTGATACCAAAATGATGTGAACATTCCCATGTTATAAGTTATTTTTAAAAATGTAAAAATCCTATAAAAATATATGTATATATATGTATATACATATATGTAAATATACATATATACATGTATATTTCTATATATACATATATAAGTGTATATATATATATACATTTCAAGCTAAAAACTTTATATCCCTACTTCTAGTTGAAACATCTTAAAATTCAATGGAATTATCTATGTCTGAAACAGTAACCAGAAAGACAAAAGGTATAAGTTAAAGACAAAGGGCAGAAGAGTAGAATGAGTGGAAAGGAAGAGAGAAGGGGGACAGAACAAATGTCTTCAATGCACTTCATGTTTGCTTTAAGAATGGAGTGAAGAGACAGGAAAACAGGAAGAAAGGATGGAAGCAAAGAAATTGGGAAGAAAGAAAGAAAGAGAGAGAGAAAGAGAGAGGGAGGGAGGAAGGAAGGAAGGAAAGAAGAAAGGATGAAATCAAAAAGGGAAAAGAGAGCAGAGGGAGAGGAGGTGCAATGAAATGAATGAGCAAGAGAGGAGGAGGAGAGAGTAGGAAAAAGAAAAAGGACATGTTTCCCCCTAGAAAGAGAATATCATGGAATTACCAAAATATTTGAAGGAATTATTGATTATTCTTTTTATTTTTTTATTCAGTAGTAAAACCTGAGTTATATTTTATGAGGAGATGCTCCCAAACAAAAACAAGAAATAAAGTATAATCCTACATATGTACATACTAACTTGTAAATAAGTGACAGCCAAACAGTACAAATTATGAAGGAAGAAAGGAGATGAGGGTAAGAGGAGACAACTTTCCATTTGTTCTTTAAATCATTTTTGCAATTTCTGTGAAGAATTTTGTTGCAATTTTGATGAAAATTGGATTTTGTAAGATGGTCACTTTTATAATAACAATCCCACTGACCTATGAAAATAGGAGAATTTTCTATTTTCTTATATCTGCTTCAATTTTTCTTTACTATCACAAGTTGTTTTTTTTTTAAGTCTTTCACTTGCTTCATCATTTTATCCCACAATATCTAATTTTTTAGGATACAGTAAAGTGTATTGTTTCCTTGATTTCTTTCTAAGTCTATTTGCTATTTATTTACAAGAGAGATACTTATGTGTGTTAATTTTGTATAATGTTCCTTTGCTGAATACATTAAATGTCTGTAGATACTTTTCAATACTGCCTTTTGAGGATTTTTCCATTTCCTATATGTATCTCATTTATGCCTTTCAGGTTTCTTTGTGCTCTAAAATTTCAAGAATTATATTCAAAGGTAACAGAAAGAATGAATGTTTTTATTTTTTTGTTTTTGTTTTTTTTGTTTTTTTTGTTTTTCGAGACAGGGTTTCTCTGTGTAGCCCTGGCTGTCCTGGAAC
>NW_022196915.1:81877169-81881528 GCF_008632895.1 Mastomys coucha | reverse complement strand
AAGAAAGTATTTGTTTTGCTAAAAGTATTTTTTTAATCTAGTGAGTTAATCATGCAATTTCTGATTTTGGTCTGTTTTGGTTAATAAATAAATTTATTAATTTATGTTTGCGAAACCATCCCACAGTTGTAGTTTGGAACCAACTTGATCATGGTTAATCATATTTTTGGTGTGTATTTGTATAGGATCACAAGTATTGTATTAAGACTTTTTATCTGTTTACATAAGGAATATCTGTGTATAATTTTTTATTTTTTGTCATTAGGTGCTATTTTTATCATGGTAACTGTATCTAAGTTAATAAAAGGTAACCAGATTTATTTCTACAGTTTTGATTTATCAAGATAATCTGAAAAATATTGTAGTTACTTCTTGGACATTCTAGTAGATTTCTGCACTGCATCCATTATGTCCTTGGCTTTTTAGTTGGAAAATTTCAACTAATGTTTCTTCTGTAATTAATTATTTCACCTTGAGCTAACTTTGGTAGGTGATATATACCAAAAATTAATCCACTTCTTCTATGTTTTCCAGCTTAAACTAACTCTTTACTTCATTGGTTACTTGATCTCTCTGTTTCTCTATCTGTATTGTCTTTCTTCTATCTCTCTTCCATTCTTCCTATTTCACTGATTTCTATCATCAGTCTAATCCTGTTTTTATTTCTACTACTTTAGGGTGTTTCTGCATATTTTTCCTGAAGCTTTTATGCATATCATTAATTTATTTCTATGACATTGTTCCAGTTTTTTGATATAGGCACTTCATGCTTGGAACTTGCCTCTTTAAATTGCCTTCATTAGTACAATCGGTTTACAGATGCTTTGTTGTCCTTATCAATCTGATCTAAAATATTTGTAGTTTCCTTCTAAATTTATATATCATCTCAATTTATATTAATTGGTGAATTGTTTATCTTCCATGAGTTTTTGTACTGTCTGCTATTTCTTTTGTTGTTAATATTCAACTTTAATCCATGATGGTCAGATACCATGCAGTTTGCATGTATTCTTTGTGATTTTCTTTCTTTAATGAGTATGTAGTGTTATTCTTTATCTCTTCTAACTAGTTTTGCTTTGAAGTCCATTTTGTCAGATGTAAAATTAGCTACATGGGTTTGATTCTTGGTTATGTTTGCTTACAATAATTTTTTTTTACATCATTTCATCAAAGATGATGGTGAGATTTGTTTCTTAGAGGCAAAAGAAATACAAATGCTGATTTTTAATTTAATCTATTGCTCTGTGTCTTTTAATTACAGTTTTGAGAGCATTAGTATTGAGCATTGACACTGAGCTGTGTTATTAATTTCTGTCTTTTTGTTGTGGTGCTGCTTTATTTTATTTTTAATTTTTGGTTGTTTATATGATTGTTTTTCTCTTTGGGTTACCTATTCTGTGGCAAATTATTTCTTATATTCTTTTGTATATCATTACCATTTCCTTCAGACTGATACTTTCCTTCAAGTGTCCTACAGCTATATTAGCTTACTGAAGTTTATTTAATATGTTCTTATCACAAAATGTTTTATTTTTCCTTCCATTGTGACTGATGATTTTGCTGTATATATTAGTCTCAGCTGGTTCCCTGTGGTTTTACAGTGCTTGTAGAACATCTATCCAAGTGCTTCTGACTACTTTCAAATTCTTTGTTGATAAGTCATGCATTATTTGAATGGAACTGCCATTATAATGACTAGAACTTTTCCCTTGCCACTTTTAATATCCTTTTGTTTTCTGTAATTTGGTGTTAGATTAGCATATATCATAGGAAGTTTTCATTTCCCTCCTTCTGATTTTGGGTATGTTGTGTTTCATATATCTCTTGTATCTATATAGGCTTCCCTTTCTTTAAATTTGGAAAAATGTCTTGCATGATTTTGTTAAAAGTGTTTTATAGATATGTATGCAATGTTGAGCTCTCTCTTTTGGTGTGGGACTTCAGATATACTTCGGATAGGCTGGCCACTTCCACAAGCTCTGAGCCACTATTGCCCAAGAGTGTCTTACAGAAAGAACAGATTGTGTGTTGTAAATTTAGTGTCTTGGTGGCTGTCTCAGTTCCAACACTGCAAATCTGCCCTGGTTATAGAAGATGGGTGTTTCATGCCTTATATCTTCCACTAATAGAAATCCTCACTAGCCGGACAGTAGTGGCACACATCTTGAATCCCAGCACTTGGGAGGCAGAGGCATGTGGATTTCTAAGTTCAAGGCCAGCCTGGTCTATAGAGTGAGTTCCAGGACAGCCAGGGCTATACAGAGAAACCCTGTCTTCAAAACTCCCCATCAGCCCTACACACCAAGGAAAAAAAAAAAAAGAAATCCTCACTAAGGTCAACCTCACAGACTTCAGAAAGTTTCCAGTGCACTGTGTTCTTAATATCACTCCCTAACTGTCCATTTGTTTAAGTCATTTTCCTTGTATTTCCTCAATCAGTCCCTCCCTCTTCCATCTGAATTGTCCTGTTCTTTTGCAAACTCATTCTTGGCCCACCCCCACAAAATCTAATCTTTTTCTCCTTCTCAGGGAGATCCATGTGTCCCCTCTAGAGCTCTTCTCTTTATCTAACTTCTGAGTCTATGGATTACAGTGTGATTATCCTTTACTCAGTAGCTAATACCCATTTATAAATAAGTAAATATCATAGGTTTTTTTCTTTCTGTGGAAGAAATGAAGTGGTAGGGTGGCTGGCAAGAGGTGAGGGAGGGAACCCTTCAGATGCCAAGTATTATATGAGAGACGAATAAAGAAAATAGTCTTATGTGTCTTTGACCTGGGTTTCTTCTCTTTCTTTATACCTAATATTTGTAGGTTTTGCTGTTTCATATTTCTTATGTTTCCCAGATGCTTGTTCCTATATATGTTTTATATTTAATATTTTCCTTGGCTAAGCTGCCCATGTATTTGCTTTCCAGACATGAGATTCCCTTTCTCATGACTTTCGACGGATGAGGAAAGTTTTTCTCTGTGCTTTTTTGTTTGACTTTCTGAGTTTTTCATTTCAATTTTTTTTCAGTTGGAATTTTTTTCAGAGTCTATTTCCTTTAGATTCTATTGCCTTTACTTGAAATATTTTCATTATTTAATTTACCTCTTCTATGTGTCCACAGTCTTTATTAAGGCATTTATCATATTTCATTAAGGTCTTCGGACGTGTTCATAGCTGCTACTTTGAAGTCCTTGTGATGTGCTTTATCAAGATTGTTTGAGGGGGTGGTTAGTATAATAGAGGCACTTGTTCCTTGAGAAGGCAGATCATCACTGATTTTCATGTTTGCATTTTTACAATGGGATTTAGACATCTAGGGTAATGATCTTGTTTTGCCTTTTTAAAGTAATTGTTTAGCAGTTTGTCTGCTGTCCCCACAGTCTGACATGTTGTAGACCAGCAAAATGGTATTTCATTTTAATCTTGGGGCTGCTTTGGGTTTTTTAGTTCTGACTCCAATAGATACCACAACTCCATATAAAACTTTTGGATAGGAATTCCAAGTAGTCCCAAGTCAGTGTAGTTTGTGAGTGGTTGATAGGTTAGCAGGCATGGGAAGGAGACTTATGTTGGAGAGTTGGGGCACCTCAGGGAATAACATTCCAATTACAATGAAATAGAGACAGTGCAGGAAAAGAGATTGAGGCACACAATAGGTGCTTGCCTAGGAGCTAGCTTAGTAAGAGCTACAAAGTAATGAAGATGGCTTGGAGAGAAATATATGAGAAGCCAGAAAGAACAAATTATGTAGACTTTGTGCTCCGACCAAGAGGCAGAGGTCCCAAAAGGATGGAGGTAGGTTTCAAGGAATGGCAAAAGTGGGCAACAATAGCAGTCAAAGATTACTCTCCAGGTACTAGAATGGAAACGGGGAAGGAGGCACATGTAGTTTACCCAGGTCCCAGCCAAGTATAATAGCTGTGGTGTTCTTGTTAGAGAGGAGTTCTATGATTGACAGAGAATCACAAAGAAAAAGAGACAGACTGGGAATTTTCTACATTTTAACTAAATAAAAAATAAGTTATCTACAGTGCTCTTTACAAACTATATCTGAAATTTACTAGTATATTCTATTAATGTTTTTAAAAATTACAAATGTTAATTTATTAATTATTGACTTTAAATATAGTGTACATAGTTGAATGTCTAATTCTATGAGCATGCAGATTTATTTCTAAATGAACAATGTTGCCATCTAGTGCTTAGTTTTATAAATTATATCTACATTATCCCTTAACTATATATATGAAATAATATATATGAATATATATAAATATATGATATAAATATTATATACATGTATATATACAAATATATACATATATATGCATATATACATATATGTATATATGTATATATATATATAT
>NW_022196915.1:81870390-81877159 GCF_008632895.1 Mastomys coucha | reverse complement strand
TATATATATATATATATATATATGACTTCACATTTACCAAGTGATCCTAGGTATTCTACAAGGAAACTTCTACAGCTGGAAAACAAATCTAGCAATGTAACTGTATGCAAAATTAACTCATACAAATCAATAGTCTGATTGAACAAATGATAAATGAATTGAGGCAGAAATCGAAGAAACAACACCTTGGAAAGTAGTCTGAAATAGTATGAAGTATCATGGGTGACCTTATCCAAGCAAATAAAAGATGCATGTGATAAAACTTTTAAAACACTGAAAAAAGAAATTGAAGAAAATATCAAAAGATGGAAAGATCTCCTGTGGCAATCATGAATCTTTGAGAATAATATGGTAAAAATGTCCATCAAAAGTATTCTATAAATTCAATGTAACCTCCATGAAATTACAATGTAAAATAATTCTTCACAGACTGTAAAAGGACAATTTTCAGTTTTGTCTAAAAATATAAAACCCAGGACAGTAAAACAATTCTAAACAATAAAAGATCTGTAGGAGATATCACTATTACTATCCAAGATTTTAAATATACTACAGAGCCATAGTAATAAAAATAGCATGGTATTGGCAGGAAAAATATATTGATTAATACAATCAAATTGAATACCACCCAAATAAATCCCAATACTTATGTCTACCTAATTTTTCATTAACAACAACAAAAAACAGGAAATACACCCAGGAAAAGCACAGCATTCAAATTGGATAGCTTTGAAGCAGGCTCTAAATAAATCCATGTTTATCACCCTGTATAAAACTCAGCTACAAATGAATCAGGACTTCAATATAACACCAGATACACTGAGAATTATAGAAGAGAAAATGAAAGTAATCTTGAACTCATTGGCACAGGAGACTTTCATGAACTGAACAGCATTATCATAAGCACTAAAATCAATAGTAAATGGGATTTCATGGAATTTAAATTCATGTAACTGAACAAACTTCTGTAAAGGAAAGGACAAGGTCATTTGCATAAAGTGGCCACCTACAGAATGTGGAAAGACTTTAACCAACTCTACATCTAATAATGAGCTAATATCTAAAATATATAAAAAGCACAAAAAGTTAGACTAAAAAGCAAATAGCAAAAGTAAAAATTATACACACACACACACACACACACACACACATATATATATTTAAACAAAGAGTATTCAAAGGAAAACTCAAGTTGCCAAGAAATAATTTAATAAATATTGCATATCCTTAGTAATGAGGGAAATACAAATGAAAACTACTTTGAGGTTTTATCTTATTAGCAATAGATGGTTAATACCAATAACCATCTGATAACAAGTGACTCTATATGCTGGCAAAGATGTCGAGTAAGGTGTTCACTATCCATTGCTATTGGGAGTGCAACGTTGTGTAGCCATTATGAAAATCAGTGTGTCAATTACTCAAAAATATAAGAATCAATCTACCTCAAGATCTAGCTATGCCATTCCTGGGAATAAACCCAAAGGATGATTCATCCTACTACAGATACCCTCAGTCATATTCATGCTGTTTTACTCATAATAGCTAGTAAATGGAAACAACCCGTAATGTCCCTCAATAGAAAAATGAATAAGGGAAAATGTGATACATTCACCCAATGGATTATTACTTGACCATTAAAAAGGATGAAATCATTAAACACACAGGTAATGGGACAGAAATAATGAAATAATATGAATGAGATATCTTAGACCCAGAAAGACAGACATTAGTATTAATTCATACACACACACACACACACACACACACACACACACATCTATATAGGAATTAAATCAATGACTGACTTACAGTCTTAGAATCATAGAGGCTATGTACAGAGTAAGGCCTGGGTAAAATATGGGGACAAAGAACTTAAGAAAAGGAAATAGACAGTTGTGGATGGGAGGAGGTGATCTGGAACAGGAGACTCTAATGATGGGGAGAGAAAGGACGAGGGTAGGAATCTGTGAGTAGAACTTCATAAAATATGCATATGAAGACAATCTAAATAAAATCACCAAATAACAGTAGAGATGAAACCCCAAATGGCCATCTGTCCTTGCTAAATGAAGCTTCCAGCAATGGGGTTTACATCTAATTGAGGTGTTGGCTAAAAGGATCCTCTGGGAATATCCTCAGAACTCTGGTTGTTGCCAAAACTATAGGTTGCACTCCTTAAACTGACATCCAGTTCTCACATCTGAAGATAACACTTCCACATGACATGGAACGGAGAGTAGTCTAGCTGGTTCCTACATAGTGCCTTCACTATGTTATAGATATATAGCTTAGTCTTCTCATG
Organism: Mastomys coucha; assembly: GCF_008632895.1. Classification (NCBI taxonomy): domain Eukaryota; kingdom Metazoa; phylum Chordata; class Mammalia; order Rodentia; family Muridae; genus Mastomys; species Mastomys coucha. The sequence goes on along the minus strand of NW_022196915.1, from coordinate 81,874,854 downwards.
GGACTCCTAACTGTGGGAGCAGAGGCTGTCTCTGACTTTTTTGCCTGACTTGGGAACCTTTTCCTCATACTAGGTTACCATTTTCATTCTTAATAAAAGAGATAGTGCCTACCTAGCCTTTCTGTAACTTTATATGTCACGTTTGCTTGATTTCCACTGGAGGCGTGCCCTGTGCTGAAATGAAAATGAGGAGTGGATAGGGGCTACCGAGGGGAGATAGGTAGGGAGGAACTGAGAGAATAGGGAGAGGAAACTGCAGTCTGGATGAAAAAGAAATACTAAAAATATATTTAGAAAAATAAAAGACTCAAGGAACATTCTAGAAGATCAGTAATAAGATTTTAAGTCCTGAAGGGTAGTGAAGACAGACCCAGAATAGTTTCTTCCGGAAATGACAGGGGTGGTGGAGTGATGAACTCATTGTCCTAACATTTTGGTGGTTAGGACAAGACCTGCACAAGATGAAGCTAGTCAATATTCAATCAGGCATGGGACAAGATGTTAGCAAGATCCCATCCTTAGCTAAGGATTTATTGAGAGTTGATTACTCTTAGGGGAGAGAGACTATTTTTCTCATGGAAGTTATCTCCTGTAGACTGCCCATTCTCTGTTAGATGGCCATTATGAAAATACACAGTTATAATTGGAATCAGTTTATTAGAAGTAAATAAAAAAAGAAAATGCACTAAGAAGCAGACTTGGCAGTGGGGTCTAGGAGAATTTAGATGTGAAGAGAATAGGGCATACACAGAATGTATGCTATTTGTGTATAAAATTGTCAAAGAATAAACAAAACAAAAATAAAAATGGTAAAACTACAAATAAATATGGACATGAATGCATCTTAAAATTGAACATAGGACCTATTAAATATTTTTCTAATGATTGTATTGAATTCTCATTACACTAAATATTAAAAATTTTACTTCTTATGATCATTTGAAGAGGCAGTTCTGAAAGGGATAAACAGTTTTAGGTGTGAGTGCACTTCACTATTGTTCATGAACTGACAGCCATTTTTAAATGAAACTGTTGTAATAGTTGTAATAAATAATTAAAAATTTTCTTATAATTTTTATACTCAAAATTTATCAAAAAGTAAATTTTGATAAAAAATTAATAGTGTCTGTCTCTAAACTGTCAAAAATTTAAACTTTCTAACATCCTCCAGTAATTCAACACATAAATTTGTCACAAAGCTAAAACCCACATTTATGTTCAATATAATTATTTTAAAAATCATAGGCATACAAAGAATTCATAGAGACCAGACCAATTTATGAAATTAACATAATTATCAAAAAACTACTCCCAAATTATATATAGATTTTCTGACCCTACGACTACAGGAAAGCATGATAGTGTCAGTCTGCCTCACTCACATCCTAACGTATTTAATGAGGTAACCATAGGAGAATATCCAAAATCTCAAGGATGCTTTAAGATGCAGTAGAAGTAACAGGCATATCGATTCTTGTAGACTTACAGCCAGAGTTTATCGCACTTCATTCAAAGTGTTCACATCAGGAGAGGTTTTCCTAGTAGCCAAAAATCATCTATCCTTTAACAGCATTGTGTGTAATTTTATAAAATCATGAGAAAAAAACCATCCTTAAAGTCTAAAACTGACATGACTTTGACAATGTTAACCAAGATGATTTATTTACTATTATTTTATTCAAACAATAACATCAGAAACTATAAAGTAAGTGTATGCTAGGTTAACTTTAAATTAATTTTATGAATTTTCTTTGTATTATTGCCATTTTTTCTTTTAGATAAAATCTCCATGTCTAGAGCCGGCTGGCCTCCAGCATCAATTACCAGCATGTTGGGATGGAATATGTTGTCACCACACCAGATTTTATTTATTTATTACTTTAAATGTATGTGTTTGTGTGTGACTAAATCATGTGTTGACATGGGAAACTCTCTTCAGTTGATCTATGTCTTAGTTTTTGAGTCTGTATCTAATTCCTAATATAGATTTCGTAGACTGGGCAAGACTTATTGCCCAGGGAAGCTAATGCCTTCTTGCTGGAAGATAAGCATGCTATCTATATCTCCAGTTCATTTCTTTGTGCTTTCAAAGGGCAATTTTGAAGCATAGTAACACATGGTACTTGTATTTTTATATCTATCACTGATGCTGTTTCACAAGTGACTTTTTGAAGTGTATCTTCCACCGAAGCTACCAATGGCAAGTAACTCCTCCCTGATTGTGGCTTGGTAGATAGAATTTAAAGTAAAACTGGTTTATTCCAGAATTTTTATACATATTTTGCTCCTAATTTTCCTCTTCCCTGATTCCCCTGATTATTTCTTACTAATTCCCTCTGTAATTCATGTCATGTTCCATTACATTCTATTTATTCTTACTACCTCAGTTATGATTGTCTTGCTCTTATAATGATTTTCTTTATTGTTTCATGAACTAAATTCACCATCTCTTTTTCTTTCTCTATCTCTATCTCTAGAACACACACACACACACACACACACACACACACACACATACCACAACAAATACACAAATTACACTTTATTGTTTGATAGTTACACTTCATTTTTTACAGAACAAGGAACAGAGCCACACTTATTTCAAAACTTTATTAAAGTTAGTTATAACGGTGGAATGACCACAACACCAATTCGCTATTTCCTTCATGGTGTGGATATCTTTACTGAGAGATTTTTCTTCATACTTAATAAGAAACAGCAAACCAGTGTGAATATTTTCTCCTTTCTGACCATGTAAACAATTGAAATATATAGTCTCAAGAGTTATTAATTCTGACAACAAGAAAAAGAAATGGAACAAGATTGATATTTTGAAAGGATCTGACATTGTTCATATATGAAGGTATATTACATTATTATTTATTGATTAAATATTGTCAAATTAATATTTTTCTAATTGAAATAGTTCCAAGAGTGCAGTTTGCCCAGTTTCACTGCCCCAAGATTAGCAAAGTTTCAACTTGACTTAACCTCTGTCACCTCCCTCCTGAAACACTTAATATCGTTGGAAAAGATTCCCTGCACTTACATTTTTTATTGCAGTACACAGTAGTAGTTGAGCTCTTGATGATCTTGAGTTTGAGTAGAGCAATTCCAGCTTTTCCTAGATTTTTCATATTACTAACTTTCCTCTGAAGAATTCTGCCAATCAATGTCTAAATTCTATTTCTAGATACTGTGATAAGTTGTGCCATAAAGTGTCCCAAGGTCCTATCACTTTGCCAAATTTCACCTATAACTGATATTATAGATTATGTCATGAAGGACAGTGTCTAAGTTATATTCTGTATTTGGTACAGTCATTAAGGTTTAATCAATCTTAGAGATACATTAATTAACATAGTCAGCAAGTTGCAACGGTAGCTGTGAAGGGACGTCCTGGTTGTAACATAAAGGCAGGGTATTTTTAGTAACAGGGTGGACTGTGCAGTGGAGATGGATGGCCACTGAGATTTAGTCAATTGGCTTCCTTCCTACATTGCTTATCACTAATTCACTTTAGTAGCTGTTTTTGATAAAGGTGACAAACAGTGATATGTTTGTGATGAAGAATGCCCAAAAGATATATATGATGAGTGGGAAAATCAAAGTGGCTTACTAGCCCCTTTCCAACAGTTAAGAAAGCTGAATTGAGCAGATCTGTAAAACTCACAGCTCTGTAAATTTCTCCTTATGAATAAATGTATATCCAAAATCAAATGCCCCTTACTATTTTTGTTGGAGAACTCTAGTATAATATACCATATCTTAATTTCACATCCCCCTAATCAGAGCCTCCTAAAATGCCTATTGATGAGCAAAATGTAAGTTCCTATCTCTGTACATGTGAGTCAATGTTGTTTTACAAATGTCCCACATCTTTGAAAAAAGTGTACTAAACCAAATTTTTCCCAGTAACCACAGTTGATTTAAAAACAGTTCTTTGGAAAAGATTAGATGAATGTAATCAATTTGCTTTTAAGTAATTTTAGAGACCACTGTACATGCTCTATGACTACCTCTATACTTCTGATGACAACATTCATTTTCACATAATGGTTGTCTTTCAAGAATCCAATTATCTCATGTTCAAGAAGAATTGCTAGTAATTTAAATCAGAATTGTTTCTCATAATTGGATAAAGATTAAACATAATCCTGAAGTATATTCTAGGGAAATATATTATTTCACAATCAAATATGTATATTATTCTTTTTTTTTAAGTATCAAAGAGATTTTATTTTTTTTATTAGATATTTTCTTTATTTACATGTAAATTTCTCCATTCCCAGTTTCCCCTCCAAAAAACAAAGAAACAAACAAAAACAACAAAAACAAACCCCTGTTGCCTCCCACTTCCCCATGCCTTCCACCCTACCCTCTCCCACTTTCTGGTCCTCGCATTCCCCTACACTGGGGCACAGAACCTTCATAGGGCCGAGGTCCTCTCCTCCTATTGATGAT
>NW_022196915.1:81838734-81869983 GCF_008632895.1 Mastomys coucha | reverse complement strand
CATTGTGTAGATGTACCACAATTTCTGCATCCACTCCTCTGTTGAGGGACATCTGGGTTGTTTCCAGGGTCTGGCTATTATAAATAATAAATTAAAGTAAAAGAGTATAAAAATAATTACCAATAATTTATGTTAACTTTTTTCTTTAACAAATCTATAAGTTCTTTATTTTGATGTATGTTATATGAAAAAATTATATATTATTTGCTGTACATATTCCAATAATAATATTTTCAAAGTAAAATAACAAACTGAATGAAATAATGTTCAATTTGATAACTTCCATTGTACCAATTAATTTATACTTCCTTTATTGTTTTGCACTTTATGGTTTTATACTCTATTTGATACCAATTTGATGTATGTTTCTTTACTTTTAGTATTTTAAGGGTTAATTTTGAAATTATAGTATTTAAACAAATGGTTAGCATTACTTTTCCTAATTATTCAAAATCTACTTCACTCCAAAGATTCCAGCTCTGTTCACAGTAAGATTTTTAAAATACATTACTAATTACCTGAGAATTTCACATATGCATACACTACATTTTGGCCATATTCATCTTCCCACAATCCACTCCACAACTTCTTCCAAATCTAACATCTACATTCCATCTCTACCCAACTACTTGTCCTCTTCTTATGATGCACCACATCCAATCAATTCTGGCCATATACTACTCATGAGTGTGGAGCCATCCATTGAAAGTTGATAAGTATATGTATGACCACAACCTTAAACAAAACTGACTCTTCTTCCCCAGGAAGCCATCAACTATCAGTAACCCTTTATTAGGGGTGGGATCATTCAAGTCTCTCTCTATTTCATAGATCCCGTATATGTACAGCTGGCTTTGTATCTGCAGTGACCAGAGGAATCATTCAAGGAATGAAGTCCTGAGCAAATTTGTATTTTTGACAGGCACACAGCCATGCCACGTATTCCAAGGCTTCAGAGTCATGGGTGATAGGCAAAGCTTTCTTCCAGATTACCCAGGGAATGGAAAAGTTTTCCTTTATGAGCACAAATGTTTATGTTTATTATGGATTGATCAGTGTGTTCAGCTTCTTCTTTGGGAATATTTACAGCCTGAAACTGTGTACCTACAGGATTTTCCTATGACGCCTTGCTGACACCTTTCATTCTGCTGGACTTGATTAAAATGCTGAGGTATCTGATACTGCCTGACCCAGATTTATTGATGTGTGAATGTCACAGAGTTCTGGGAACCAAGGTCCATAGGGTTTATCTGGTGTCAGTGACATTTTTCTAGTAAGATATTGGTCTGGTGAGATTGACTACCCACAGGCAATGCCTGAGCTCCAGCCTACTACTGCAGTGTGAGTACATGAGTCAGCACAAAGTTCCATTCATAGGAAAGAGGCAGAAGGAGATTATGAGAACACTTGGAAGTTTACTCTTTGGGCATTAGTTTTCTCAGCATCTTGTTCATAAATACTTGTTCTATCCGAATATCAAAACCTGGTAAAAATTAAAGGGTAGACTTAGGACTGAGCTAAGTAATTTTTGTCCATCTCACATTACCTTTCCATCTCATGTTTCCTTTCTATGGTACATTTAATCTCTAAAGTATGTCTTAATAGGCTTACTTTACAACCATCTGGAGACTGCACCTGCTCTTTTTCATTGATTAAATACCTTTTCAAAATTCAGCAAACACTGATGATGTTGATTTTTAATCATTCCAGGGTTGACACCCTGCATGAGTCTATTATTTTCACAATATACTTTCTTTCCTTTTTTACCCCTTCCTTTCTTATCCCTTTCTTCATTATATAGTTAGTTCTATTGTTGCTTTTGCCCTGCATAAGTTTTTCTCAGATGTGTTTACATATACCCAAATACACATAAGCCCATATTCACAAATTCCTACTTTTGGATTTATGCACAGAATATTTATTAGTTATGAGTTTTAGTGCTTATCTATGAATATAATATTTTGGAAATTAATTTGAGATTTAACATATTCATATTGTAAGTAGTTGATATGATTTATTCTTTAATTAAATTAATCATTGAATATTTTATTCTAACATGTAATCAACTGAATTTAACAAAAGCTTTTCATGGATATTGTTATTGTTCTGTTTAAAAATTGTGGTATCTATTATCCAAAACTAGAAGGTATGCAAAAATGTTTGGATATTTGTCCAAAATCCATTCTTATGTTGAGTTTCTTGACTGACTTAGTTGAGTTTTGGTCATCTTGGAGAAAAAGAGCTAGTTTATTTTTTTCTCCATGTTGGAATACAGCTTTTTTGTCATCATTGTGGAAATATCTTCCTTTGTCTAGTTGATATTTGTCAACTTTGTAAAAACAACAACACCCAAATAAAAACAGATGGCTGTAATTGTATAGATCATATCTCAATATTCAGTTCTTTATCCTAGGTCTATTAGTCTGTTTTGGGGTCAGTAGAAAGCTGTTTTTACTGGTATGGCTTTCGTATAATTTGAAACAAGGTCTCTTGAAAACTTCTGCAGTATTCTTTTTGTTTAGGATCACTTTTCTATATTTAGTATTTTAAATCTCCATGTAGAATTTTTATATGGACTGGTTTTTTATAATTTAATTGGACTGATTATCTCTGTTAAGTAATAGTTTTGAAATTTTAGTTATTATATTTAATCTGTATATAGGTCATCTTTTATAATATTTTACAAAATGATGGTCATTTTACATATTAAGTCTTCAAAGATATTAGAATGGGATCTATTTTTATAGTTTAGTATTTTCCTCAACCTCTTTCTTCACTCTCATAAAATTGTAAATATAGAGGATTTGGCTGGGTTTTCCATGTTTCTTCTTCCACTTCTTCTTGGTTTTCTTCAACTTTATCTTCTTATCAACATTATCATTATCAACATCATCATCATGTGCACAACTATAATGAATTCAATTGTTTACCCATTTTTTAAGTCTGTCAGAAATTGGTGTATAGCACAGCTGCTGCCTTTGATTTGTTGATTTTTGTGTCCCACCTCTTTGCTGAAATCATTTATCAGTTCTATAAGGTTTTGGTGGAAAACTCTGGCATCAGATGCAGATTATGCATTCTTGCATCATTTTTATTTTCTTTTTTCTGTCTTATTATTCTTGTTCAGGCTTTAAGGACTATGTTGAGAAGATATGGAGTATGTTTGTATGTTTGTTTTGTTTCTCATCATATTCAGAACTCATATATTTAGTATATTAACATGATATTGGCAATAAGTTTGTCATGTATGGCCTTGTTCTGTTGAGATAAGCTGTCTTAATTCCAAGCTTCTTCATAACATTCATTAGGAATGGAATTGGAAATTTTCTAAAGTCTTTTCTTTATCTAATGGTCTTCATCTATTCATGTTTACTGCTCTGAAAATGGCCAATCTGAACTAGTCTTTGTGTTTTATTAGAGTTTTTAAACAGTTAATTTTTAATTTTGTTAATGTTCTTGATATTACTTTGAACACCCATCCTATTTTTTTCCATGTCATGCATAATTTATTTCATTCTCTCTTATGCCCCTAATGTTTCATTGTCAAATACTCTGATACATAAATCAATAGTTGAATTTCAAAATATTTGGAGACAGTCTTATTACTTGTTTACTTATTATTTCTTTTTATTTTCTTCTAACTCAAGTCTAATTAAGAATATGTGTTCTTTAATTTGTTGTTTGTAACACATACACTAGGTATGTCCAACATGTAGCTGGTGGGTCATGTGCAGATATGGATGTCTCCAAATGAAGACCCAAGAAAGTAAGAAGTGTATTTATAACATTATAAGATACTGTGATTTTAAAGTTTCTATTGTAACACAAATACCTGGTTTTCAAGTACAAATTTTGTAGATGAAAAAGTCACATTGTGATGTGTAAAGTCAATTTCTAGAGTTTTTCTTAAACGTTTTCAGGTGGTTACATTGGAGGAACATACCTTGTTAAGTTTATATATTTCATATATGATTGAAATTATTTAGCTTTCCACACATAAGCTATTTTGTTGTTAGTAATTATTAAACAAGCTTATTATTCATTTGAGAATTATATTTACGTATTTATTTTTACTCTAAGATCCAAAACTTATCAGAAAAGCTAAGTTGATGTCTTCAGGCACAACTTCAGAATGTTAACATTATTTAAGATATTGAAGCTATTACTACATTATAACTACTTTAAATTTAAATTGTAGTGGGTAATGAAGTAATTTGTTATAATGGTGCTTTAAAATTATTTATACTAATATCTATTTTAATATTACTACAGTGCCACAGCCTTCGCTCTTATTAAATATGTCCCTAGGCTGTTTCATTATCTGTTCCCCTATCATTTTTGCTTTTGTGCATTGATTGTCTTAATATAGATATTAGGATTCAGTGTTTAACCATACACACACACACACACACACACACACACACACACAACCACACACACACACAAAAAAACACACACATACAATTAGGGAAATAACTACTAATTGTGATTACCAATTTATATCTTGAAATGTTATTATATTTAAAGTTATTTATCATCTTTAGTACTTCTTTATTCTCTGTCATTGAGAAAGAAATACATGTTTTTACTGACTTAGAGAAGATCTATACCATTTCTGACCTTCTAAGAGTCATCTTTAAAATTTCAGAATTCATAGAGAATCAATCTAAAGGTGTAACTAAGATTAATAAGCATTTCTCCTTTCTTCAAAAATAGACACAAAACGGACAATTTGTCTGCAGTTTTCTTATATTATGTGATAATTATGTTGATTATTTCAGTTACAATATGCAGCGCACTCTCAGACAGATCACACCAGAGACAGGTCTCATGTGGGAGGTTTTATTGGTAGAGATTGCCTCTGAGGGGGTAAGAGGAAAGAAGAAGAGAAGAAAAGGACTGTGGGTACTCATCTTTTATCTGGGTTGTGATACATGCTATGCATGCACAAAGGAATGTGCTATAGATGTATGGCAAGGGACACAGGACAGGCACAGGCACCTAGAGATGAAATGTCTTGAGCTGGGTCCAGGAGCTAGCTATAAAGAGCTTCTTTCTTTCATTGATTTTGAAATTGTAAAAGACTTTGCTTATGAATTTGAAAATAGTAACTGAAATTTATACTAAAAACTTCCAGTCAATGTGTCCTCTATTTCTATTCCATGAGATCTTAATGAGGATTGTTGTAACAGGTGATATCTTTCCTTGGTTCATATGTTCACTCTTTAAGAGTTACTTTTGTTGGGTGGGCACAAAAGATAAGCCCATCTTTACTCTTCAGTGCATTGCTGATTTACATCAATGAATACTAATTTAGCACAATATAAAGTGCATCCAGGGGCATCTTTTTCCTTGACATTCACAAGTGTTTTCTTCTAATTTCATGTTTTAGTTTTTCACTCATGAATTATAAAAAAAAAAAAAAATGTAATTTTTGTGTGTGTGTGTGTGTGTGTTATGCATTTTATCACACCATTTTTTTAGACTAAAGTCAGAAACAGAATTAGTTAATTTCATGTTTCCAGGCCATAGTAGTTAGAAAGCCAAGTAATAGCCACATACTAATATCCAGCCTCTTATTTGGAGACTGAAGGGATGTTTCTCAATATGGGGTTTTCCCCCCATTATTAGAATATAAGAAAGATGCTTGCAAAATATGTGTTGCCTTCTGGTGTTTGTCCATATTGCAGAAAGAATATAAATTTAGTTTATTTTAAAAGTTGATTTTATAATTCTTCTCTACTCGAGCTATTGGATGAAATAACAACTCAGAAAGCATCCTAACCAAGACTTGTGAGCTCCTTAATAGATGTTAATTCATCTTTAGACTCTGGACATAAGATAACAGAGAAAAAAGACATAAGTTGGTGAACTTATTTTGTTAAATTTGTAGTAACATATACACCAATAAGAAATAAGTACATGTATTTTATAAGGGAATTGAAGTGAAGACATGGGATGTCCAGATATAAATAATGGCAAGTCCTAATACACTGAATTAAACTTGTCTCTAAACTCCTTTATTTCCTCTTGGTTCAGGTACTTACTTTAAAGAACATTTTGCAGAATTTTCATTTTTAAACATCCGTGCAGTTTTATATAATGATACATCCCATAGTACATGCTTGTCTATAGAAAGCTTACCTCTTAATTAGATAGTAAAAATAAATATATTTGCTACAGCACATAAAATAACTTTATGCAGAATCAATGATCTTTTTGAATGTTTAAACATCGAGTGAACAAATTTTATTATGATTATAGCTAGGTAACATCTTATTCTGTTAGCATATATATGATATAAACGTGAACTTGTGAGGAGAAAAGATGCACCATAATAAAAAATAAATAGTAATATTAACTTCTAGATTTTTCTTATCGATTGATAACTTATTTTAAAATTGTCAATGATTTGAATGTAAAAATCAGTAGGCAGTGAGGATTTTTTCTTTCTGCATCATGATTTTGTTTGGGTAAGTATAGGTGTTATTGTGCCCACTTTACGGCACCATTACTGAGCCCTGGCCAAATGTTGGCAACTGTCCTCAAAAGCATCCAAGGCACACTTCTGAGATTTATCTCTTGATCCAATCACATGGCACACAGACCACTTTGCTCCTAGAAACTTAGACTCATGCCAACATGCATTCTCTCACACTCTGCCAGTTTCTTCCACCAGGCTGCCTGTTGACTAATGAACAAAATGCTGTATGCTTTGTAGTAACTGCCAAAAACAAAAACAAAAAATTGTGGGTTGGGGCTTATACCTTTCCACAGGTTACTTTTTAATATGTTGAACCAGAGACAGAATGAATAACATGAATATCAACAGCATTTCTGATGTTCTATTCACTAAAATATAAACTTAATTAAAATGATCAGTAATAGAATTAATAAAGATCTCACACCCTGTGCCTAAATATTATAAAATTCTCCTTCCTCATGTGAAAAGCAACCCATTAATCTCTTCACTGTTGCTATATTGAGTGATATAGAAAAATTAGTACAGGTGATATAGAAAAAATTAGTACACCTCTAAAAGTTATTATGAAAGATTTCCATTTGATTCTTAAAATGATGGAGAGGGAGAGTGTAAGACTTTATGTATATTTTTTCTTTATTTTCTGATATATATATTTACAAATTTCATATCATTTTATGTCCTATATAGTACATATAGGCTCTAGCTTTTGCCATTTCATGTATTATACAAAACTGTTATAAATTTACTTTACTGTTCTACGATTACTGTTTACTGTTCTATGATTAGATTTATTACCATAAATCTTAACAATTTTAGAAAATAATTTTCCTTCTTATGAATTTGAATACTTTTATCTTTTCACTTGAAAGAATTATTTGTATTTTTAGATACCTCAAATTGTTGATATCATATTGCAGGTATATCTTGGACATCAGTTGTTTGACTAGCATGCATCAGGATCCAGGATCAATTTGTAGTACCAGGATCACAATAAAATCAGCTCTTTCAAATTGCTATTATAAAAACATTTGCCCACTTTACAAATACCATAAGTGTATCTCCTGGGAATAGCACACACATCATGTATGTGTCAGACAAATGAATAATTTGAATCATATACCAATTAGAGTTATACAATAACAGAGTTTGTCACTCCGGTTAGAACTGTATACAATTTAAATGTTAGGAGTCATTTATTTTTGCAACACTCAATTTAGTATTTATATATTATGGTTGATCCCAAGAACAGATATGGAAAAAAATCACAAATAATAGAGCATAAATTTATTCTGTGCCTGAAAAATTGATAAGACTGAGAAAGAGATGTCTCCTCTATTATCTTGGTTAAAAGACATATTAAAATGGATCAGAGATTCCTGCAGCATGATTTAATAAAAAAAAAAGTTAAACATAGAGATTGTGTATGTTAAGGACAGAAAGTAAAAGCATACACCATTATAATTTATTTTTTAATTTCTTATTTTTGGGGGGATATATTCTTTATTTACATATCTAATATTATTTTACCATTCCTGATTTGCCCCTGGAAATCCCCAACCCCATCTCCACTCCCCCTGCTTCTATGAGGGTGTTCCCCTATCCACCTACCCATTTCCTCCTCCCTGCCCTCAAATTCTCCAAACTGGGTCATTGAGACTTCACAAGACCAATGGCCTCTCCTTGCATTGATGCCCAACAAAGCCATCTTCTCCTACTTATACAACTGGAGCCATGGGTTCCTCTATATGTACTCTTTGGTTGGTAGTTTAGCCTCTGGGAGTTCTGAGGGGTCTGGCTGGTTGATATTGTTTTTCTTATCTTATATTGATTTGTTTCCTATGGGTTTGCAAACCCCTTCAGCTTCTTCAGTCCTTTCTCTAACTCCCCCATTGTGAAGCCTTTGCTCAGTCCAATGGTTGGCTGCAAACATTCACCTCTGTGTTTTTCAGGCTCTGAAAAAGCTGTTCAGGAGAAAGCTATAACAGGCTCCTGTTAGCATGCACTTCTTGTCATCCATATTAGAGACTGGGTTTGATGACTGTATATGGGATGGATCCCCAAATGGGGAAGTCTCTAGATGGCCTTACCTTAAGTCTCTGCTCCTCACTTTTTCCTCTATATTTGCTCCAGTGAGTTTTTTGTTCCCATTTCTTTTTTTTTTAATTAGATGTTTTCTTATTTACAATATCTCCTTTCCCAGGTTCCCCCCCCCAATAAAATAAATAAATAAATAAAATAAGAAAAAAATTAAAATAAAATAAAAAACCTAAAACAATCCCCTGTTCCCTCCCCACTCCCCCTGCTCACCATCCCACCCCTTCCTCCTTACTGGCCTTGGAATTCCCCTACACTGGGGCATAGAACCTTCACAGGGCCAAGGTCCTCTCCTCCCATTGATGACCGACTTGGCCATCCTCTGTTATATATATGTTGCTGGAGCAATTAGTCAAACCATGTGTACTCTTTGGTTGGTCGTTTAGTCTCTGAGAGCTCTGAGGGTACTAGTTAGATCATATTGTTGTTTGTCCTAAGGGGCTGCAAACCCTTCAGCTCTTTGGGTCCTTTCTCTAGCTCTTTCATTGGGGACCCTGTACTCAGTCCAATGGGAGGCTGTGAGCTTCTACTTCTGTATTAGTTGGGTACTGTCAGAGCCTCTCAGGAGACAGCTATATCAGGCTCCTGTCATCAAGCACATGTTGGCATCCACAATAGTATCTGGATTTGATGATTGAATATGGAAAGGATTCTCAGGTGGAGCAGTCTCTGAATTGACCTTCCTTTAGTTTCTGCTTCATAGTTAGCCTCTACAACTCATTCCATGGGTATTTTGTTCCCCCTTTTAAGAAGGAACAAAGTATCCACACTTTGGTCTTCCTTCTTCTTGAGTTTCTTATGTTTTTTGGATTGTACTTTGTGTATTCTGATATTCTAGGCTAATATCCACTTATCAGAGAATGCATACCATGTGTATTCTTTACCTCAACCACTCTGGAAATCAGTTTGGTGGTTCCTCTGGAAATTGGCCATAGTACTACCAGAGGACCCAGCTATACCACTCCTGGGCATATACCCAGAAGATGCTCCAACATGTAAGAAGGACACATGCTCCACCATGTTCATAGCAGCCTTGTTTATAATATCCAGAAACTGGAAAGAACCCAGATGTCCCTCAACAGAGGAATGGATACAGAAAATGTGGTACATCTACACAATGGAGTACTACTCAGCTATTAAAACAATGAAGCTATGAAATTCCTGGGGAAATGGATGGACCTGAAGAATATCATCCTGAGTGAGGTAACCCAATCACAAAAGAACACACTTGGTATGCATTCTCTGATAACTGGATATTTGTTCCCATTTCTAAGAATGCCTGAAGCACCTATACATTGGTCTACCTTCTTATTGAACTTCATGTGGTCTGTGAATTGCATCTTGAATTTTGTGAGCTTTTGAGCTAATATCCACTTATCAGTGAGTTTATAATATGGGTGTTCATTTGTGATAGGGTTATGTGACTCAGGAAGATATTTTCTAGTTCTATTCATTTGCCTAAGAATTTCCTAAATTCATTTTTTATAATAGCTAAGAGGAACTTCATTGTATAAATGCACCATATTTTCTATATCCATTCCTCTGTTGAAGGACATCTGGGTTCTTTCCAGTTTCTTGTTATTATAAATAAGTCTGCTGTGAACATAGTGAAGCATGTGTTCTTGCCTATATTGCAGAATCTTTTGGATATATGTCCAGTAGTAGTATACATGGGTCCTCAGGTAACACTATGTCCAGTTTTGTGAGGAATCACCAGACTGATTTCTAGAGTGGTTGTACCAGTTTGTAATCCCACCACCAATGGAGGAATGTTCATCTTTCTCTACATCCTTGCCAGCATCTACTGTCAACTGAGTTTTTGATCTTGACCATTATGACTGGTATATGGTGGAATCTCAGAGTTGTTTTGATTTCCACTTCCCTGATGACTAAGGATATTGACCACTTCTTTAGGTGCTTCTCGGCCATTTGATATTCCTCAGTTGAAAATTCTTTGTTTAACTCTGTACTCCATTGGTACAGAGGGTTATTTCTAGGGTTATTTGGTTCTCTGGGGTTTAATTTCTTGAGTTCTTTGCATATATTGGATATTAGCCCTCTATCAGATATAGGATTGATAAAGATCTTTTCCCAATATGTTGGTTGCCGTTTTGTTCTATTGACAGTGTCCTTTGCCTTATAGAATGTGTGCAATTTTATGAGGTCCCATTTGTTGGTTCTTGATCTTAGAGCATAAGCCCTGGTATTCTGTTCAGGAAATTTTCCCCTGTGCCCATGTTTTTGAGGCTCTTTCCCGCTTTCTCTTCTGTTAGTTTCATTGTATCTCCTTTTATGTGGAGGTCTTCAATCCACTTGGACTTGAGCTTTGTACAAAGAGATGGGAGTGGATCGATGTGCCTTCTTCTACATGCTGACCTCCAGTTCAACCAGGACCATATGTTGAAAATGCTGTTTTTTCCACTATATAGTTTTAGTTCCTTTCTCAAAGATCAAGTGAGCATAGATAAGCGTTTTCATTTCTGGGTCTTCCTGACTATCTCTGAACTGATATCAGTTTTTTTTTTTTTAATTGTTACTACTCTCTAATACAGCTTGAGGTCAGGGATGGTAATTCCCCCCAGAAGTTCTTTTATTGTTGAGAATAGTTTTTGCTATACTAGGTTTTTGTTATTCCAGATGAATTTGCAAATTGCTCTTTCTAACTCTGTGAGGAATTGAGTTGGAATTTTGATGGTGATTGCATTGACTCTGTAGATTGCTTTTGGCAAGATGGATATTTTTACTATATTAATCCTGTCAATCTATGAGCATGGGAGATCTTTCCATCTTCTGAGATCTTATTCAACTTCTTTCTTCAAAGACTTGAAGTTCTTGTCATACAGATTTTCCACTTGCTTAGTTAGAGTCACATCAAAGTATTTTACATTATTTGTAACTATTTTGAAGGGTGTTTTCCCCTAATTTCTTTCTCCATCTGTTTATCCTTTGAGTAGAGGAAGGTTACTGATTTGTTTGAGTTAATTTTATATCCAGCCTTTTTGCTGAAGTTGTTTTTACAGGTTTAGGAGTTCTCTGGTGGAATCTTTGGTGTCACATAAGTATACTATCATATCATCTGCAAATAATGATATTTTGACTTCTTCCTTTCCAATTTGTATCCTGTTGACCTCCATCAGAACTGTGTTCTGATGATGCCAAGTAGCCTTAGTTTCTGTTGCTTATGTTTTTGTACTTGCCACTTGCTGTCTGGTTATCTCTAGTGCTACCTGCCCTTTCTGTATCTGACTGGAGCCTTTCCCTCCTTTGACCCTGGTTGTCAGAACTTTTTCAGAGTTCAACTGTCTCTGTGATCCTATAATTTTGAGATCCTGAGATCCTAGGTGTGTCAGAGACCCTGGGAGTCAAGCTCCCTCTGGGATCCTGAAATCCTGGCGTGACCAAGCTCCTGAGATCATGTGATCCTACGATCCAGGGAGTGTTAGAGTACCTGGAAATTGAGCTTTTTCTGGGTGTTGTGGAACTGGGTTCAGAGCTAGTACTCAAGGTCTGCTCAGGGCACTGGCTTAGACTGGAAGGAACCTATTCTACTGGTCAGGAGGGGGTTTCTCTGTCCCTAGATCCTGCTGATCCCAGCTACTCCTGGTGTTCGGACAAATGTATTGGCCTCCTCACCTATGATCCTGGGCTTTTTAGAGCACCTGGGTGTTAAGCTTCCTCTGAATGTCATGGGACTGTGTGCAGAACTAGCACCAAAGGTCTTGATGCCATTATACTTTACTGGCTACTTAATGTTTAATATATGCCAGTAAGGAACATCCCTCCATGGCCTCTGCATCAGCTCCTGCTTCCTGACCTGCTTGAGTTCCAGTCCTGACTTCGTTTGGTGATCAACAGCCATGTGGAAGTAAGCTAAGTAAACCCTTTCCTCCCCAACTTGTTTCTTGGACATGATGTTTGTGCAGGAATAGAAACCCTGACTAAGACAGTAGCTAAGCTATGAGTTGACAGTTCTGTTGTGCCAAGGAATGAATTGTAGGCATGATTTCTGGATAAAGATTTCCTGCTATGGTAAATGCTATTTGACTTGAGTGATTGTCTTCATTCTCAGCCCACAGAGAACAGTTTACATGCCTTTAAGAAATGGTGTGTGTATTAAGATGGTTCATCCATGAAGTCTTTCACTAACTGTTTTAATGAACTGTTTCTGCTTGGAAGGTGGCACAGACATCAGGTGAGGGTAAGAATCTGGTTCATTGGCTGTGATGATTTTGAAAAGCTTTCATCTCAGAGAAAGAGTAACTTATATAGTCCTCTTCTTCAAAATTGATATAATAATTATAAATATCAAAATATCAAGCAAAGCATTTAGTCTCACTCTTTGTTCTTCTCTTACGAGCCACCTCCCAAATTATTTGTCTACTTTTTTGCTGTATAAATAATTTTGAAATATGTAAACTATTCTGAAAAACATAGTATAGTCTAAAAACATAAAATAAAAAATCCTACTAATAGAGAGGATGAGATAGAAGTATGATTTCAAGATCATTATGTGGTACACAGCAAGACACCATCATTTACACACAAGCAGAAAATATATATGGATTGTACAATATTGGACCTATTTCTCCAGTAACCAAATTAGAGAGACCACTGAATGACAGCCAACAAATTTCTAATTCCTCATAATTTTGAATTTCATTCAGTTAGGATATGTTGGTAATATTAGTTTTTATATTAAGAGATATTAAGAAAAAGTAATTCTTATTCCTGCTATTTATGCTGTTAGAAGTGGAATTATGTTTGTATGGGTGTATTGAAAGATTACTTTCTTGCTTCTTCTAGGGTGTAGTTTTGCTCCTTATGTTGGTGTTTTCTATCTTGATACCATTATCCTTTGCAGGGCTGGATTTATGGAAAGATATTGTGTAAATTTGGTTTTGTCATGGAATACCTTCTTTTCTCCATATGTGGTAATTGAGAGTTTTGCTGGTTATAGCAGCCTGGGCTGGCATTTGTGTTCACTGAAGGTATATATGACGTCTTTCCAGGATCTTCTAGCTTTCATAGTCTCTGGTGAGAAGTCTGGTGTAATTATGATAGGTCTGCTTTTATATGTTACTTGACCCTTTTCCCTTACTGTTTTTAATTTTTTTCTTTGTTTAGTGCATTTAGTGTTTCGATGATTGGGTGGTGGGAGGAATTTATTTTATGGTCCAATCTATTTGGAGTTCTGTAGGCTTCTTGTATGTTCATGGGCATCTCTTCCTTTAGGTTAGGGAAGTTTTCTTCTGTAATTTTATAAGGAGCCAATTAACTGGCCCTTTATGTTGGGAGTTTTCATTCTCTTCTACACCTATTGTCCTTAAGTTTAGTCTTTTCATTATGTCCTGGATTTTCTGGATGTTTTGTGTTAGGACCTTTTTTAATTTTCCATTTACTTTAACTGTTGTGTCAGTGTTTTCTATGGTATCTTCTGCCCCTGAGATTCTCTCTTCTATCTCTTGTATTCTGTTAGTGATGCTTGCATGTATGACTCCTGATCTCTTTCCTAGGTTTTATATCTCCAGGGTTGTCTTCCTTTGTGATTTCTTTACTGTTTCCAGTTCAATTTTTAGATCCTAAGTGGTTTTGTTCATTTCCTTCACCTGTTTGATTCTGGGTTTTTGTTTTGTTTGTTTTGTTTGTTTATTTGTTTGTAATGTTGGGCTCCTTAGGGCACCTGGGATTAGAGCTTCCTCTGGGTATTATGGGACTGGCCACAGATTTTGCATCCAAGGTCTGCTCAGAGCACAGGCCCAGACAAACCAGAAGGAACCTGTGCCACTAGACTGGCAGAGTTCCTGTGTTCCTGGGTCCTGCTGGTTCCAATTACTCCTGGTGCTAGTGCTGGGACAGATCATGTTTCCTCCTCACCTCTGATCCTATGATCAAGTTTTAAGTGTTTTAAATGCTGGTAGCATACATTTTTCAAGTTACTGAACTTTTTTTTTTCAAGTCGAAGTGCTCAGAGAAGTAGAGGGTGTAAGAATGGCATAAGCTACCACTCATATATGTATATTTTTTGATAATTTTGTAGTTTGTATCTCAAATAAATATTGTTAGTAGCATTTGCTTTATATTTTGACTTTTTGTGTTAGAATATTCTTTCATCATTTTGATCTGGAGAAATGGCCTGCAATTAAAAGCATGGGTTGGTCTTCCAGAGGACCTGGCTTCCATTCTCAGGCACATGGTGGCTAAAACTTGTCTGTAATTACAGTTCCAGAGAATTCAATGAATATCTACTTGTAGCCTGTATAGGCACTACACACATAGGGTACACAGACATTCAAACAAACCACTCATACACAAATATAAAGAAATTAAATATTTTCTTGCCATTTTGAAAAACACCAAGCTCTCTAGGTGATTAAATAAAAGATCTGATAATTTGATGCTATTTTCATAGTCAATATATATTACTGAGATAAGTAATTTAAGGTAATTGATTATTTTTATTGTTTATATATATATATGTATTCATATTTCAAGATGTTAAATATATAATGGAGCATATTTTCACTTTTTTGAATTAATAGTATCTATCTTTATTTTGGCAAAATTAATCTGATTGAAATAATTTGGGGAAGCAGGGGGAAGGGAGATGGGATAAGGGGGTTTCTGATCCAGGAAATTGGATAACATTTGAAATTTAAATAAAGAAAATATCTAATACAAAATTTAAAAAATATGTTTTTGGAATTAAAATGCACATATAGTTGTGCTATCAAAGGCCATGGCATTGAAAAGCACAACAGAACTGACAGAATTCTTAGACATCATCCGGATCCACAGTCTTCTTGTGTGTATGAGAAAGCTAAGAGTCTCAAATCTTAATCGACCTTTATAATGTCTCAGATCTCATTAGTGCCTTTTCAAATTCTAAGAAGCTGTTTGTCGGACTGCCAAGTCAACACCCTTCACTAAGCGCTGCGCCCTTCAAATAACACAGAGTTTGCAATTTTCTGGCTGTTGAGTGTTTATTAAGACTTAGAGAGAAAAAATGGAAGTTATAAAAACATACATTCTAATATGATTAAATTTACTAGTAAAACTTACTGGAGTATTTAAGCAGCTCTTTGAATACATTTAATATGTTAACCTGTAAATTCTGTGTGTGTGTGTGTGTGTGTGTGTGTGTGTATTTGTGTAAATGAGGATCATACTTAGCATTTCAGTACTAGTGTAAGCAGAAAGAGATGAATCTATTTTTAATGCTGTGAATATTATGAAAAGAGTTTAAGTTTGTGCTTAAGTAGTCTAAAAGTCTGCTGGGATATTCCCTCCCTCATTTTCCAGATTGACTTAATTCCCTTCATTAGAGCATGCTAGACAGACACAGGGAGCTAATCTTTGCCAACTCTCTAGACCCTCTGTTTTCAGCCTGAACAACAGAACAGATGTGGAAACTCCAGTAAAATAGAAAAAGACCATCTAGAAGGGCATCTGCACAAATCAGGTTAATAGGATTCTTTCCCAGTACAGAATTTTAAAAATAATAATAAATATAGATTGAATTCAATTTGACCTTTTACTTAATGAGAAGAAAGTCTTTTGAAAGAAACAAAACCTAACAAGGTAAATATCACAGAAAGGTCACAGAACACGCCCAGAGGTTTCACAGGAATTTTATTTCATCCTTTAAAATATGTTTTCAGCCTCTTGCGTTTATAATACATTTTCTAATACATTTTGCTTTCTATCAAAATTCAATTTAATGCACAATTAAAGCAGTTTTTCAATTAATGGAACAATTAAGCAGGAAACCAGTGAGCTCACATATAGACCTTTTTTCAATTTTACAGATCACTAATACTTGGCATATGCGTGGTACACTGATTATAAACAATGGCACATATTACAAAAGATACATCACACTAAGTATAGGATATTTTCACATCCCCCAATTCAGAGCTCTACAGTATCATTCTTTTGGCCAATCCCCCATACTGAAGTTTCTAAAGTACCTATAGTTGACCTCTTCTATACTGTGGTAGTCCATGGTAGCTACATATAAAAGTGTGAGATAATGTCACTATTTATTCAATAAAGAAACATTGTTTTGATAGGATTCACATATATATCATGGATGTTTTTTGTTTGTATTCAACTACCCTACTACCCTTCCTCTTTTTATTGGTCCTCCCCTTCTCTCCAGATTTTCTCCTCTGTGTGCTTCCACACCAAATCACATATCCAAACACATACATATACAGACCACATGTACAAATGTACATACACAATAAATCACAGTTCAACATATTATTGAAACATATTTTGCCTTTCTTATTAGATTTTCCTGTTTCTACTTCTTTATTTCTCCTCTTATTATATTTTATAATTCCTTGCTTTTACTTCAATTTCATAATTACACACATAGAAATGAACACATGCACATACAGATGTATACACACTTACATATGCATACATACACATAAAAGAATATTCTACATTTGATAGAAGATATATGATATTTGTATTTCTGATTCTCATTATTGTGCTTTACATGGCGAACACTAATGTCTAATTTTCTTCAAAGTGACATAATTTTATTCTTTCAAACTTGAGTACAGATCTGTTGCTGTACAAATTTTATTTATCCACACATATATTGACAAGTATGTAGGCTAGGTCTATATCTTGGCTAGTATAAACAGAGCATCTACATACATGGATCTTCAAGTTTCTTCATGACATACTGCATTGGATGCTTTGAGTATATATCCAGGAGTAATACCGCTAGAGCACAAGACAGTTCTATACTTAGTTTTGTTCTTTGATGTTTTTTTTATTTTAGGAATCTCTATATTGATATCAACATCAGTATAAGTATACAATAATTATATACATATATACCTATTTGTAGCATTTACTTCTTCATTTATTCCTATGCATTTAAAGTTCTTCTAATAATTTGCTATCTCATCTACTTCTACTTATTTCTAAAGATGAAACAAAAGTTTCTTGACAGCCTGCAGCTGCATGAGGAACTTGCCCAAATCATGCACCCCCAAGACTTAATAGCTCTTTGTCTTTTATGCACAAATAACACATCCTGGTTGGCATAACACATTTACCAAGAAGTGGAACTACAGAAGCCAAACAGCTGAGTTTGTGACCCTGTGTCCAAAAAAAAAACAAAAAACAAAACAAAACAAAACAAAGAAAATAGATGAAAGGATCTAGCAAAGTGGTAGATAAATTACATGAAATTATGGGGTATTTCCATGGAAGTAGAATGAGTGTATAAGAAAAAGTGAATTGAAAGTGGTAGAAATAAAACATTTAGAAATCATAGGTCAATAGCAGAGTTAATAGAACACTAGAACATTAAAGTGTGAGCACGGTATTCTGAAGACTGTGATTCCATAGGGGAAACTGTCACAAGTCTGGTAAAGGAGTTAGTTGTGTAGACTGTGCTGTGAGGTTGGTGTGTTAAAGAGAAAGCTGAAAAATCATAAGGGGCTTGGTTTTGAGATAAATGTACAGACTAAATGAGAAATAAATTCTTTGAATATGTGAAATAGTTTCCACCCACCAATGTAATGGGTCCTCAGACCATAACATGACTAATGTCATTGTAGAGGTACCTTTGTGATCTGAAAACCCAGCATATAGGCCCCAAGACCTGCCAAAATAAGAACTAAGATCTCATCCATTGTTCTAGGATATTTCCTGAATAAAAAGAACTTCAATGTACTAACCTTGCTTTTTAGCTAGTTATACTTTTGAAAAGTATTTTACTCTATCAATATACTGCTAGTCCTTAGCTAGTCATATACTACAGGACACAACAGTGTCCTTATTTTTTTAATGAGTTATTTTATTTGTTTACATTTCAAATGTCCCCCATTCCCTGTTTCCTCTTTTCAAGCCTCCTATCCCATCTCTCCTTCCCTTGCTTTATGAGGATGTTCCCCCCACCTAACCACCCACTCCCACCTGCCCTAGAAACTCCCTACACTGGGGTATCAATCTTCCACAGAACCAATGTCCCCCCTTCCAGTGTTGGTAGATAAGTCCATCCTCTGCTATAACTGCAACTAGGGCTGTGGTGTCCCTCTGGTTGGTGGCTTAGTCTCTAGGATCTCTGGAGGGTCTGGTTGGTTGATAATGTTGTTTTTCCTATGGGGTTGCAATTCTTTTAATCCTTCCCCTAACTATTCCTTCAGGTCCATGTGCTGATGGTTGGCAGATAGCATCCGCATCTGTATTGTTCAGGCTCTGACAGGGGTACCACTATACCAGGCTCTTGTCAGGAAGCACTTTTCGGCATCAGCCATAGTGTCTGGGTTTTGTGTCTGCAGATGGGATGAATCTCTAGGAGGGGCAGTTAATGTGGATCTTAACATAGTTAACTAGCTGTTAATGTTGGTCAGGGAGGCTTTATTTTGCAATGACTAGGAGAAGTTTCAGAAGTTCATAACAATTAAAAGTATTATGCAATTGTTGTTTAGCCACAAATTTTAATATATGTTACATATACAATGTATAATACATAACAAATTATATATTGTATATAAGTTAATGTATAATACATAAAATAACATAATGTATGTAATATAAAAATTATATATATGCAATATTTGAAACTCTGTGACTCAAAGGACACCTTGGATGACAAGATGAAAAAAACTGCAAGAGCCAGGGAATAAGACCAAATGCTAAAACTATATTTTTTATAGGCATTACAAGCCATGGAAATTTTAAGTTCATAACAGCTGCGATTGTCTGTAAAATACCCAGAGAAGATTGAACCCATCAGCACTGTGTCCTGGAGGCCATAGTGGATGTTTATTGATGACTGAACATTTGTGGTTTTTTTCTTTGTTTTTTTTTTTTTTGGTTTTTTTTCAAGGCATGGTTTCTTTTTATAGCCTTGGTTGTCCTGGTACTCACTCTGTAGACCAGGCTGGCCTCAAACTCAGAAATCTGCCTCCCTCTGCCTCCCAAGTGCTGGGATTAAAGCCGTGCACCACCACTGCCTGGCGTGACTGAACATTTGTGAAACATGATTTCACATATACCTCACTACTTAGAGATAATTTAAATAAAGTAACTATGTATAGTCCAAATTGGAAGATCTGAACATCCATGTTAAAAATAAAGGTTTTAATTGTTATTATTATTATTATTATTGTTGTTGTTGTTGTTATTATTATTGTTATTATTTAGTCTTTCTTTTACAGTCCAGTTGTTATCCCCCTCCTTGTCTGCCCTCCAACTGTTTATCATCCCATTTCTCCTCTACAGTGTCCAAGAGGATGTTGCCACAACCCCATCCCCACTCCATGAGACTTCTCCAATCCCTGGTACCTCAATTCTCTCAAGGATTATGTGCATCTTCTCTTACAGAGGCCAGAAAAGGCAGTCCTCTGCTGTATATGTGTCAGGGGCCTCATATCAGCTGCACATGGTAGAACCAGTGAATGATATACTTTTAAATTAAAAAGTAAATGTCTAAAATAAGTATATAATTTCCATTTGAGAGATACAGAATTTGTTACTCCTAAATATATGTAGTTAGATAGATGTCTAAATAATCATTCATAGCTGAATAGATTCTAGAAGTGAATACACACGCACACACACACACACACACACACACACACACACACATTGGATACAGAGACTTCTCTTAATATTCCCAAACTATATAAGTTAACTACTTGTATTTGATTAATTATAATAGTTAACTGAGAAATAATTTAACATGATAAGATATTAAAAAGATATTATGTATCATTTATGTGAAAAAACAGTACCATTTGATATTTTGTAGATTGTATTTGATTTCTACTGAATATCCCAGGCTCATTGTTTCTTAGATAATAAATGCTGACCATATGAGACAAAACAAGCCTTTAGAGGAACTCATAAATATTTCTGTTACTTTTACAGCTATTTTTATATTCTAATATTAACTAGAGTAATATACTTTAAAAAACACTTAGAAACCTAATTTTTACAAAGTACAAGGATTGTACATGACAACAGATAAAATTTTAATTCAATTAAGATAGGTTTAAAATTAGGTTTGCTTATGTATACTCATGTAGCATCTACATGTATTGACCATATACTTAAGAAAAAAACACAAATCTTTTCTTTTAATTTATATTAAATACACATTTTGGAGATGTCACAATGATGAAGACTATTTTCCATTTCCCTATGATGATTTGTTGCTGGGAAGCAACAAATATTACCATGTCAGAGATGGCCTAGACAATCAAGTGAATGAGTTTATTTGGACTGGTTTTCTCTGTGGTTTTGCCTGCAATTTCAGCATTGTCTTACATGTGATAATTCCTGTCACAACAACTCAAGCATACTATAGCTGTTACCTCTGTAAAGTTAAGTTACATTGATGCTTGTACTGATTAGGTTTTTGGAGGACTAAGATAGTTGTGTTGGAAATAATTATAGAAATTTGCGATTTCCCTCTTTGTCTTCTTTCTGAATTATAGACTCCATACATTTTGAGAAGTCCTATTAGTCTAATAAACTCAATTCAGTGAGCTCCATTGCTACACTGGGATTTTGTGGGGGGTAAGCTACCATATTTATCCTTTGCTCTCGTTCTGTATGTCTTTCAGTATCTGTATAAAAGAAAGCCACATGGATGATCTGAACAAATTTGGAACACAGTTTGTGCATATGGTGATCTGCACTCCAGGCTGAGTCTTCATTCCACACAAATTTCCCTTTGATAAGGTCAAGTCCCTGTGTAAAGAGTGTCTTTTGACATTTGTCAAGCTTCTTGTTTTCTCATAACTGTAAGCTAATACATGTAAAATGCACCATAGAATGCAATTTTGAAAATATAGAAATAAGAGATATAGTAACTATTTCAGTGCTGTGGAAATGGAATAAGTTAATTATATTAGTCAAGATTGCTTAATGAAATACATACTGACTATGTGATACTTTTTAAATAGTACCTTATACTTTTAAAAATATAACATCAAAATATATAAACATGTTTCTCTAGATTCTATGAGTTTCGTTTTATCTTTTTCCTGAGATAAGATAGGACCTACTGCTGTAAACATGCTAGGATGCATGTCTACTATAAAATACATTTCTAGATGTGAAGATTATTTATAAAAATTCCTATTGAGTACACATCCTGTAATCATCTGCATGCTCATATGTAAACATCAGTGCTTACTTACCAAATCAAGGCCTTCTGATACACTCAATCAGAATGAATCAGGCTATGTTGAGAGGGGTCTTAGCAAGACATAGGCAAGCTTGTACAAAACAGTCAGACTTTTCATAAATTTATCATATCAGGTTATAATTCCTGTTGTCAAACGACACCGTAGGTATAAGACGAATGTCTTATGATGAATGTTTAGCTAAGGTCTACATGTTTTGCTGAAGTCTACAGAATACAGAATCACAGAGGTGGGCTTTGGGCCTCTCTGACTTAGGGATTACCTTCTCAGGAACTGAATGGCACAAAACGCACCCCACAAGCCTTTCACTTAAACCTTAAAAATGCCATGATGCATGCCTCTCAAGGCATCTAGACCAGGCCATGTCCAGGATTACCTACTATCATGCAATGACTACAATAATCTATCTTGTTAAATGAGCTTATAACTGGGAACTTTAAAACACTAGACTATAAATGAAACAATGAGATATGTGTAGTGTTACTTTTACGTCTCCAAAATTTTAGTGAGACTTTTTTTTTAATGTAGTAAGCATCATTTTATATTTAAATTATCAACAGTATGCTTTTGAACATTAATAATGCAAAATATATCTGTTGGTTGGTAGTAAACAAAGTAAGACTTAAGATCTTTTTTTTTTTTTTTAAATAACTGTTTTCCTTGTGTTTACTGGCATTTCACTATCACCAGAAGGTAACAGGAACAATATTTACCAGTAGGAATCTAAGAGTTAACTATAGCATATGACAGGTAAATTATCTGGAAAATCACTACTGCGACACTGCTACAGTATTTGCCATATACTTTTGTGGATAAGTCTCAAAAATCCTAGTATCACAGAAATATAAACAGCAGGAAATATCCTCAGAATTGTCACACCATGATAAAAACCTTGTTAGTGATCAAGCGAGAGGTATCAGTTCACGTTCAAAGCAGAGAGAGCACATTCAGTTTTTGCTTTCAGTCTTTTCTCAATGAGACTCTGCAGATAAATTCCACTGAATGCTCCAGTAACATGTGACAAATACATGGATATCAGTAAATCCATCAACATTTTTATCATGTCTCCATTTTTATTGTTTCCACTCCAAATGACTTATTTAAATCCATACAGCCATACTTCTCACATACGTCTGGCCAGTAAAGGTTTGTTAAACTTGTTTCATAATGACTTTTAAAAATAAATCTCTCCTTGCACAGTGATTTAGAGGGACTAAATTTGTGATTTTATTCATACTTAATATGCTGCTCAAACACACATCAATTTTCTACCACCTCTTGAGATCACAAAGCCTGAGTATGAATTCCCAGCGCAGACAGTGGAAAGCACAGCTGTTAAACCACAGGGTAAATTTGCAAACCCTCCTGTTACTTGATTTAGTTCAGTTAATTACTTTTTATTTTGAATAATTATGCTATAGCTTGTACTTAAAAAAATTGTGGTTTTTGTCTGAGGAAATTGATAGATATATTTATCAATGTCTTTAGTTAATACTTTAATTTCCTCCAGATAATCAATGTGGAATGAAAGATTTAGTTCACTAGTCTCAATAACAAGGGTTGATATATGCTTAGTCCTCCCTTTTAAATGTGTTTTTGCTCTATCTTTGTTTTGATGAAGCAAGCAGTGTTAGCGTTAAGCCTGGGAATTCCAGTTGCCATCTGCTTATCCACCTGCTAAATCCTTGCATCATCTGATATTCAGGTATCATTGAACAAAGACACCACTTTCCACGTTATAAGGAAATCTGTGAAGGAGCTGGTTTTATCTGGCTTACATTATCTTCTTTTATGTATATGTTATTCTTATTCACATAATTAAAAAATATATACTCCAAAGGGAAATAATATCTTTTCTACTGTCATTAAGAACTATCTTTAAAACAATTATTCTTGTGGGCTGTGTTTTTCCAAATTACTAAGGATGGATAAATTAAGTAAAGGGATAACTTCCTTCTCATCATCAGTTGTTGCAAGAAAAGACAAACACTTCTAATTCAATGTTCCTTCCTATTCAGCTGCTCCTCATCTCTTCCCACTCCCTTTAATATCACTCTAGAATAGGGCATCATTTACCATGTATGATTTTCTAGAAACTTTGACTAAGAAGCTGGAACTGACCATATTTTCAAGGTCATGTGAAAACAATATTCATGACTTCAGTCAAACAATAATATAAAATTCTGTATACATATATTTCAAAATGTTAATAACTTTATTGATATCAAATTTAGGTTTTATTATTATGTACAATTGTATTTAAAATGTAAACAAAAAACAATCATGGAATGAGGAAATATTGATGAATTAGTCTGTAATGATCATTGGTCTTCCCTCTGGCAATGGGCAGAGAAATACACCTCTGGTGGCGTTCTTGTATTAGTCAGGAACAGAATAAATGGCATTCCTTTGTTCTTGATGCCTGGCTTGGTGGCTAAAGCAGGTGTATGCTGAGGATTCATATAAACTAAATGAAATCAAATCTAATCAAATCAGTGCAGAGGAACATGGAAAGAAGACAAACAGACATTCAGACACCCTTGCCACCAACAGAAATGCCCTGTAGTGCATCACACAGACAAGCCATAGACAGATGCCTGTTGATATGATATACAATCTGGATGGAGGATGTCACATAGGGACTGACCAGCCACTTGGTCAGCCTGCAACTTGAGTCAACACAATGTGCAAGTATGTGTCAGATGAGACAGAAAGAGAAGTGGAGTATCTTGACAATTATAATAAAAGATATAACAAGAGAGTTGGGATTGTTTGTATATGCTCCACCCAGGGAATGGCACTACTAGAAGGTGTGCCTCGGTTGGAGTTGGTGTGACATTGTTGGAGTAGGTGTGTCACTGTGGGTGTGGGTTTTAAGACTCATCCTAGCTGCCTTGAAGTCAGTATTCTGGAGCAGCCTTCAAATGAAGATGTAGAACTCTCAGCCCCTTCTGTACCATGCCTGTCTTGATGCTGCCATGTCCCTGCTTGATGATAATGGGCTGAACTTCTGAACTTGTAAGCCATCCCCAATTGAATGCTATCCTTATAACAGTTTCCCTGGTCATGTTGTATGTTCACAGCAGTAAAACCCTAAGACAAGACTTTATGGTGAAAAGGCATGATCTGTTGTGAATGGGCCAGCCCTACCACTTGTTGCCATGTTGAGGACCCATCTAGAACTGCCACTGAGGACCATATCTGAGTCTCTGGCTATGTGGTGGCAAGAGTTGCTCTCAATGCCCATGACTCATATTACTGTTAGAGAACATGGGGGGTGTCTCTGTTCAGGGCAGCCACTGGGGACCATTTGGATGTCTAGAGGCTATGCAGAACTGGCTCTACTCTTCACTGGATGGGGTCCTCTGGAGAGCTGTTGGTATCGCTTATCACTGATGATAGGGGTGTGAGTGAGCAGGCCCCAAGAATGTGAGGGTGAGCTGATCTTGCCACTCCTCTGTGTGTTTGGTGTATTTTGGGTGCAGAGGTGATGGGTCCTCTCCTTTTGCTATCTGCAGCAGTCAGGAAATCTGCCCAAAGGCTCTTGATCTCAAGAAAGCTATCGCTGCCCTTCATTAGCTGCAGCACTTGGGAGATCAGGTGCTAAACATTGCCTGGACAGAACAGCGGAGCCAATCTTTGTGACACGTAGGGGTTCAGATAAACCTTCTTTAAGAGCATGGACGAACTGGCCTGCTACATGTTTACTGTGAGGGCACATGGGTGTGTGGGTGAAACACTCCTCCCTTTACCCCTTACCACCTGCTAGAGTCAGCTGGCCCTGGGGAAATGAGAGCAGGTGAGCTGGTTCTGTCTCTTCCTGGGTGCAGCACTAGGGAGAGCTGTTCATGTACCTTGTCTGAGCAATACAGTAAGACTGACCTAGTGGAAGGGAGTGATTCTCAAGATAGAGAATGTAGGAGAGCTGGCCCTGCCATTCATCTGTGAGGTGTGTTGGATGTGGAGGTGAATCATTCTCCTCTCCCCTTGTGATAGTCAGGAGAGTGGGCCTTGGTGGGCATGAGAGTAGGAGGGCTGGGCCTGGCTTCTTACTGCCTTTAGCTCTCAGGAGATCAAGTCCTGCATCCAACCTGGACAACACAGTGGAGCTGTCTCTGATGGTGAAGGCCTGGGTGAGCCAACCTCAAGGGTGACAGAGCTGGCCTGGCCCCTCACAGTCTACAGTACTTGGGAGAATGGACCCTGCACCTTCACTGGGCAGCACAGTGGAGCTGGACCTGGTGGACCTGGCTGAGATAGTTGAGACAGCCCTTTCTCTCCAATAACTGTCTGGAGTAGGCAAGCCAGGAGCATGGAGAACATAGGAACAGTGCAATAGCTGGGTCAGGATCCTTCCAGTTTGTCATCTGCACCTTCAAGCTAAGGTTGATCCACAGCCCACAGTGCATGGGTCCCACCAGGAGAGACGTATTCCCCCAGGAGTGCTTTCACTCACCGGCTAGGCAGTAAGATAGACACTTTCTCTCCAATAACTGTCTGGAGCAGGGCAGCGAGGGGCACACAGGATCTTTTTGGTCTGTTCCAGAAACCTCTGTACACAAGTTCAGAGAGAGAGCTGGTCACCTAGAAGTGCTGACACAGGCCTACAGACTCACAGCAGGAACATTTCCAACCAGATATAGCAAGAACGTCTAACACCAGAAATAACAAGATGGCAAACACAAGAATCTTACTAACAGAAACAAGAATACTTGTAATCATCAGAACCCAGTTCCCCTACCACAGCAAGTCCTGGATAACTCAACACACTGGAAAAGCAAGAGGTAGATTTAAAATCACTTCTGATGGTGCTGATAGAGGATTTGAAGAAAGATATAAATAACCCCTTAAAGAAACAAGGGGGGCCAGGGCAGTGGTGCCACACATCTTTAATCCCAGCACTTGGGAGGCAGAGGCAGGCAGATTTCTGAGTTCAAGGCCAACCTGATCTACAGAGTGAGTTCTGGGACAGCCAGGGCTACACAGAGAAACCCTGTCTCGAAAAAAAAAAAAAAATACAGGAGAACACAGGTAAACAGGTAGAAGCTCTTAAAAGGAAAACACAAAAATCACCTAAAGAATTATACTAAAACAAAACCAAACAGGTAAAAGAATTGAACAAATCCATCCAGGATCTAAAAATCGAAGATGAAACAATAAAGAAATCACAAAGGAAGATAACTCTAGAGATAGAAAACCTAAGAAAGAGATCAGGAGCCACAAATGCAAGCAACACCACCAGAATACAAGAAATAGAAGAGAGAATCTCAGGTGCAGAAGATACCATAGAAAACATTGACACAATATACCAAAAGAAAGAGGAAAAGGCAAAAAGCTCCTAACCCAAAACATCCAGGAAATCCAGGTCACAATGAGAAGACCAAACCTAAGGATAATAGGTATAGAAGAGATCGAAGACCTCCAAATTAAAGGGCCTGTAAATATCTTCAACAAAATTATTGAAGAAAATTTCACAAACCTAAAGAAAGAGATGTCCATGAACATAAAAGAAGCCTATTGAACACCAAATATATTGGACTAGAAAACAAATTCCTCAGGTCGCAAAATAATCAAAACACCAAATGCACTAAACAAAGAAAGCACTTAAAAAGCAGTAAGGGTCAAGTAAGATATAAAGGCAAGCCTATTAGAATTACACCAGACTTTTCTTTTCTGAGTAAATACATTTATTATTACTTTAATATATTATTAAGACTGGGGAATGTATGGATAGGAGATATACACAGAAGAAAAGGTTATTTTCTCCTCTTCCAGGGAAACTGTATTTGACTTTCAGCACATCCATGGATACTGTAACTCCAGTTTTGGGGGATGTTAGCCCTACCTCTGGCCTCTGTGGGCACTGTTTGCAAGTGGTAAGCTGACATACCTGCTGGCAGGATACCCAAACGCATACAGTAAAATTCAAGTATGAATTTAAAAAAATACATAGGAATGTAACTCACTGACTGATCACTTAGTGCATATCAGAATTTGAATAATCACCACTAAAACTATATTAAGTAATTTTGATACTTTTAAGTAATGTCAAAATATGTGATAATAACATCATATAAAGTTCAAAGACCTGTCTTTATTATATGATTTTACTGTGATTTTATAGGAGAATGTGTTTTTCTGGAAAGTAAATTTTTAAAAATACTTGGTAGTTGGTATCTTTAGCTTCTTTTGTCTTCAAAACAAAAAAAATAATAACCATTTACATTCAAATCCACATCCATACAATACACCAAGATAGAGAATTATAAAATTTCACTATAAATGAAAAGGTTTTACTCTTTAAATTATGATAAAAATATTTCAGAATTATTTTGTACTTTAGAATAGTATTTAGTACTATTTTTATTAGATATTTTCTTTATTTACATGTCATATGATATCTCCTTTCCCAGTTTCCCCTCCTAAAAAAGAATAAAAATAAAATAAAAAGAGAAAAACAAAAATGAATTCCTGTACCCTCCCCTCTCCCACTACTTACCACCCCACCCTCTCCTGCTTACTGGCCCTGGCATTCACCTACACTGGGGCGTAGAATCTTCATTGGGCTAAGGGCCTCTCCTCCCATTGATGACCAACTTGGCCATCCTGAGCTAAACATGTGTATTCTTTGGTTGGTGTTTTAGTCCCTGAAAACTCTGAGGGTAATAATAAGTTCATATTGTTGTTTGTCCTAAGGGGCTGCAAACCCTTCAGCTCCTTGGGTCCTTTCTTTAGCTCCTTCATTGGGGACCCTGTACTCAGTCCAATAGATGGCTGTAAACCTCTAGTTCTATATTAGTTGGATACTGTCAGAGTCTCTCAGGAGACAGCTATTTCAGGCTCCTGTTACCCAGCACTTGTTGGCATCAACAATAGTGTCTAGATTTGATGATTGAATATGGGAAGGATTCCCAGGTGGATCAGTCTCTGTATTGTCCTTTCTTCAATCTCTCCTCCATAGTTAATCACTACAACTCCTTCCATGGGTATTTTGTTCCCCCTTTTAAGAAGGAACAAATTATATATATTTCGGTCTTCCTTTTTCTTGCTTTTCTTGTGGTTTATGGATTGTTCTTCCTGTATTCTAAACTTCTGGACTGATAACCACTTATCAGAGAGTACATACCATGTGTGTTCTTTCGTGATTGGGTTACCTCACTCAGGATTATATTCTCCAGATCCATGCAATTCCCCAAGAATTTCATAAATTCATTGTTTTTAACAGCTGAGTAGTACTCCATTGTGTAGATGTACCACATTTTCTGTATCCATTCCTCAGTTGAAGGACATCTGGGTTGTTTCCATTTTCTGGTTATTATAAATAAGGCTGGTATGAGCATAGTGAAGCATGTGTCCTTATTACATGTTGGAGCATCTTCTGGGTATATGCCCAGGAGTGGTATAGCTGGGTCCTCTGGTAGTACTATGTCCAATTTCCAGAGGAACCACCAAACTGATTTCCAGAGTGGTTGTACCAACTTGCAATCCCACCAGCAATGAAAGAGTGTTCCTCTTTCTCCACAACCTTGCCAGCATCTACTGTCACCTGAGTTTTTTATCCTAGCCATTCTGACTGGTGTGAGGTGTCAGGGTTGTTTTGATTTGCATTTCCCTGATGACCAAGGATGTTGAACATTTCTTTAGGTGCTTTTCGCCATTCAGTATTTGTCAGTTAAGAATTCTTTGTTTAGCTCTGTACCTCATTTTTAATAGGATTTCTTGGCTCTCTGGAGCCTAACTTCTTGTGTTCTTTGTATATATTGGATATTAGCCCTCTATCAGATGTAGGGATGGTAAAGATCTTTTCCCAATCTGTTGGTTATCATTTTGTCCTACTGACAGTGTGTTGTGCTTTACAGAAGCTTTGCATTTTTATGAGGTCTCATTTGTTGATTCTTGATCTTAGAGCATAAGCTATTAGTGTTCTGTTCAAGAAATTTTTCCCTGTGCCCATGTGCTCAAGGCTCTTCCCCTTTCTTTTCTATTAGTTTCAGTGTATCTGGTTTTATGTGGAGGTCCTTGATCCACTTGGACTTGAGCTTTTTACAAGGAGATAGGACTGGATCTATTTGCATTTTTCTACATGCTAACCACCAGTTTAGCCAGCACCATCTGTTGAAAATGCTGTCTTTTTTTCCACTGTATGATTTTAGCTCCTTTGTCGAAGATCAAGAGACTATAGGTGCTTGGGTTCATTTCTGGCTTTTCAATTCTACTCCATTGATCCACCTGCCTGTCACTGTATCAATACCATGCAGTTTTTATCACAATTGCTCTGTAGTACAGCTTAAGGTCCGAGATGGTGATTCCACCAGAGGTTCTTTAATTGTTGAGAATAGTTTTGGATATCCTGGGTTTTTTGTTATTCCAGATGACTTTTCAAATTGCTCTTTCTATGTCTGTGAGTTGGAATTTTGATGGGGATTGAATTGAATCTGTAGATTGCTTTCAGCAAGATCACTATTTTTAGTATATTAATCCTGTCAATCCACAAGCATGGAAGATCTTTCCATCTTCTGAGATCTTTTTCAATTTCCTTCTTCAGAGACTTGAAGTTCTTGTCAAACAGATCTTTTACTTGCTTAGTTATAGTCACACCAATGTATTTTATATTATTTGTGACTATTGTGAAGGATGTTGTTTCCCTAATTTCTTTCTCAGCCTGTTTATCCTTTGTGTAGAGGAAGGCCACAGAATTGATTGAATTAATTTTATATCCAGCTACTTTGCTGAATTTATCAGGTTTAGGAGCTCTCTGGTGGAATTTTTGAGGTCACTTCAGTATACTATCATATCATAAGCAGATAGTGATAATTTGACTTCTTCCTTTCCAATTCATATCCCTTTGATCTCCTTTTGTTGTCTAACTGCTCTGACTAGGACTTCCAGTACAATAGTGAATAGATAAGGAGAGAGTGGGCAGCCTTGTCTAGTCCCTGATTTTAGTGGAATTTTTTCAAATTTCTCTCCATTTAGTTTGATGTTGGCTACTGGTATGTTGTATATTGCTTTTACTGTGTTTAAGTATGGGCCTTGAATTCCTGATCTTTCCAAATCTTTTATCATGAAGGGATGTTGGATTTTTTAAATGCTTTCTCAGCATCTAATGAGATGATCATATGTTTTTTTTCTTCGAGTTTGTTTATATACTGAGCTATGTTGATAGATTTCTGAATATTGAACCATCCCTGCAACCCTGGGATGAAGCCTACTTGATCATGATGGATGATTGTTTTGATGTGGTCTTGGATTCATTTTGCAAGAATTTTATTGAGTATTTTTACATCGATATTCATAAGGGAAATTGGTCTGAAGTTTTCTTCCTTTGTTAGGTCTTTGTGTGTTTTAAGTATCAGAGAAATTGTGTCTCCATAGAACGAATTGTGTAGAGAACCTTCTGTTTCTATTTTGTTGAATATTTTGAGGAGTATTTGTATTAGGTCTTCTTTGAAGGTCTGATAAAACTCTGCACTAAACCCATCTGGTC
>NW_022196915.1:81837249-81838226 GCF_008632895.1 Mastomys coucha | reverse complement strand
TTACCTCACTCAGGATGATATTCTCCAGATTCATCCATTTCCCTAAGAATTTCATAAATTTATTGTTTGAGTAGTGTTTCTGTTTCATTAGCAGATATAGGACTGTTTAGATTATTGATCTGATTTTGATTTAAATTTGGTACCTGTTATCTGTCAAAAAGTTGTCCATTTCATCCAGGTTTTCCAGTTTTGTTGAGTATAGACTTTTGTAGTAGGCTCTCATGATTTTTTGGATTTCCTCAGTGTCTGTTGTTATGTCTCCCTTTTCATTTCTGATCTTGGTAATTAGGATACTGTCTCTGTGCCCTCTAGTTAGTCAGGCTAAGGGTTTATCTACTTTTTTGATTTTCTCAAAGAACTGGACCCTAGTTTGGTTGATTCTTTGTATAGTTCTTTTTGTTTCTGTTTGGTTGATTTCAACCTTGAGTTTGATTATTTCCTGCCTTCAACTCCTCTTGTTTGAATTTCCTTCTTTTTGTTCTAGAGCTTTCAGATGTGCTGTCAAATTGCTTGTGTATGCTCTCTCCATTTTCTTTTTGGAGGCACTTAAAGGTATTAGTTTTCCTCTTAGGTCTGCTTTGATTTTATCCCCTAAGTTTGGATATGTTGTGGCTTCATTTTCATTAAACTCTAGAAAGTCTTTAATTTCTTTCTTTATTCCTTTATTCCTTTATTCCAAGTTATCATTGAGTAGAGTGTTGTTAAGCTTCCATGTGTATGTGGACATTATATTGTTTATATGTTGTTATTGAGGAACAGCCTTAGTAAACAAAGTAGTAATATAACTTTATGCTTTTCCCCATTGTAAGCAATGCCATTTAAGAACACTGTATGAGAACTTCATAATTTCCTTCTATTAGAAGATGATGATCAGAAGATAATTACAGAATAAAAGAGCAATCTTCCTGTCTAAGCTTCTTGCAATGGGTTTATGAGATGAGCTATCACATAAATTTTTTTTTTTTTTTTTTTTTTTT
>NW_022196915.1:81829408-81836741 GCF_008632895.1 Mastomys coucha | reverse complement strand
ATGGTTTGCTTTAGACACAGGTTGGCCAGCTGTGTGACACGCCCAGTGCTATGCATGAATCAGCCTCACAGGCAACAAAGGTTCACCTCAGCAAGTTAGTTCTGCTATTATCGGACAAAAGCAGTCATAAATGATATATGGGTGAATTTGCATGACAGTGTTGCAATAAAACTTTATTTACAAACCCCCCAAAAAAAATTTTTATTGAAGTAAAATTATGTGATGAAATTTGGTAAAGACACAGACTCATACTCACTTCTAAATTTACAAGATAAAATTATATTTTTTATTCTCCTTTCATACATTACATCCTGATCACAGTTCCCATCTCTCCTCCCTTCCCAGGCCTTCCCCTCCCCTTCCTTCTCCCCTAGATCCATTTCTCCTCCATTTCCCTTCAGAAAATAGCAGGCCTCCCAAGGACATCAAACAAACATGACAGAATAGGTTACAACAAGAACAGATACATACCCTCATACCAACTCTGGGCAATGCAACCAGCAGAAGGACAGGGGTTCCTGAAGCAGGTAAAAGCCTTAGAGACTGCTCCTGCCTCCACTGTAAGGAGTCCTACAAGTACACACCAGCTATATAACCATATGCAGAGGACCTAGCTCAGATTACAATTGCCTGCTGCTGAATAGCTAGAATAGGTATTTGCCTTCAGAATATGACTGGACAAAGACTCATCACATATGTAAATGGCCAACAACCCTCTAATCTGCTTCAGACTTGTTCAACAAAAGGGAATTATTCCTGGAACTGGAAACTTAACCTACTAGCCTGGGATTGTTAATTCATGGATCTTGGAGAACATATACCTTCTACTTTATTAATCCACTATTATCCATAACTATATTTTAAATAGTTGTCCTATGACCACAACTGAGTTTAATCCCCATAATTTATTGGGAAAACTTCTCCTTTTAACAGATAGAGATCATTCCAGAATATCACAACCAATTAAAATGCAAAGGTGTGAGTCTCAGTTCCAAAGAAAGCATCTACAAAACAACCCAATACTTAATGCTCAGGGAACATTGGGGATAAAGGGGTGGAATGAGTGTAAGGCATAGAGGAATCAGAGAGTTTGCTCTGAGGTTGTCTCTTAGTAACCGTGGAAGCTACACTAACAATGTCTAACCAACATGTCTGCCTAAACATGAGCTGAACATGCACATGAGCAAAAAATATGCTAAAATGGACCATGGGAAAGCTTAGGAATTCTCAGCTCTATACAATGAGCTTGACAGTATGAAGAAATGCTGAGAGCATGAGAAATAGTTTTTCCCCGGGAAAAAATACAGAATCTTAGTATCCAACACCAAAGGGTGTACACTAAACACACTCATACAAGTAAGAGTGTACATACTGATAATGGTGTACTTGCGTATTTACAAACATGTATAAACACACACACACATGTAACAATAATGCCAAAATGCCATGGATTTGAAACAGAAGAAGTATTATATAAAAGAATTTAGAGAGAGGAGCAGGAAGATAAAATGATGTGGTTATATTACAATAACCAGAAGATAAATAACTAAAAAGTCACTTGAAAAAAAAATTGTTTAGAATGATGCCTTCCTTTCTTACCAGTCAGTTCATGTTGGACAAAAGCATAGAGAATAATTACTATCTTTAAAAGGTAGACACAATATGCATTGCTTTAACAGAGACAGAAGTGTCTATCATAACTTCACTGAAACAGAAGAATGTACATAGACACTTAAAAACACAAAACCACATCAAACACACTGAAGGTGAATGTAGATGGGCTAACATTGTTGAGAGCACTGGTTGTTTTTCCAGGTACCAATGTTCTATTTTCAGCAACTAGGGAGCAACTTGAAAATTTCTATAACTTCAGTTCTAAGACATCCAAGTTCTTTTCTAACTTCCGCAGGTACCAATCACTCAAGTGGCACAAAGTTATATGTGCAGGCTAAGTACCTGTACCCACAAGATAAAATAAAAATAAAGAAGTAAAATTAGTAGAGGTCAAGAGTAAGTGAAATTTTTTTCAAATGTTAAATATAGTACTTACATTTAAGATTAAAAGCCATCTATAAAATAGGACATTTTTTCATACTTTGACATTTTGTGAAGTCAATAATAGTTAATTTATTTTTGTTACTTAAAATAAAATTTCTTTTAAAGTCCAACAATATACAGATCCAAATATATACACCTTCTTTGATAAGTGAGCCAAAAAAAAATGACCAATGACCAGCACAGCACTTCTCAGTGTCTGTGATTTACCAGTACCATGTGTGACAATGAGCAGGATTCCAGAGACAGTGCACCATCTATTTGCCTAGTCAACCCCATCTCCCACTCAGGCTTTATTAAGATTTTTATTACTCTACATTAAAAAATTAGAAGATACCCCAATGTCTAGTCAGAACCAGTGTGAGAGAATGATTATGTGTGTGTGTGTATGTGTAAATAAATATTGTTGACTTCTAGTTGAGGATGAACAAATTGAGGACACTAAATGCCCAATCACTTCTCATCATGGAGGTAGAATACTTACTATACTGTGTTTCCTGAAATGAATATTAATGTCTAAAAACACAGTAAAACAAGTTGCTGTTATCTTCTATCACAAATCAGCTGAGCAACCTCTTAGTAATTTATTTTCAGCTGTAAGTATGGATAAAAAGAGTGTCTTTCATCAGTGGGTAACATTGACTTATTCAAGTCACATGAAAACTAAGTTTTACTAATTGTGATAGGTTACAAAATTTCTTTTTGCTGTTGTTATACAATAATAACAGCCACCTAGAATGTTCTGTATGAAGAAATATTATAATGACTATGATATACAACTCATCATCTGACTGCCATAATAATTTTTATAAAAATATATGAATTGTTGTTCGTCCTAAAGGGCTGTAAACCCCTCAGCTCCATTGGTCCTTTCTCTAACTCCTTCACTGGGGACCCTGTACTCAGTTCGATGGATGGCTGTGAGCCTCTACATCTGTGTTAGTCAGGTACTGCCAGAGCCTCTCAGGAGATAGCTATATCCACCAACCAAGGACTGCACATGGAGGGGTCTGATTGCTCAGCCAGCACGTGTATGGTAGAGGATTGCAATTTCATCATCAATAGGAGGAGAGGAGCTTGGCCCTGTGAAAGTTCTGTGCCCCAGTTTAGGGGAATGCCAGGGCCAATAAGTAGGAGAGGGTGGGGTGGCAGGCATGGCGAGGGGGATGCAACAGGGGTTTGTTTTGTTGTTTTTGTTTGTTTCTTTGTTTTTTGGAGGGGAAACTGGGAATGGAGAAATTTACATGTAAATAAAGAAAATATCTAATAAAAAAATATATGAATTATGCCCAGAGGAGAAGGGGAGGGTTCGTGGGTTAGGAACTACTATAGGATGACCAGGAGGTTGACAATGAGTGGGGTGTAAGGTGAATAAGTAAAAATAAAAAAGAGAAGGAGGGTGACCCCATAGGATGATCAGCAGCCTCAATTGACCCAGAACTCTTGAGATCTCAGACACTGAGCCACCAACCAGGTTGCAAATACAGGCTGGTCTGAGGCCCTGATACATATACAGCAGACAACTGCCTGGTCTAGCCTCAGTGAGAGAAGATGTACCTAAACCTTGAGAAACATGAAACCCCAGGAAGTGGGGAGGCCTAGCAGGCAGGGTGGTGAGATATTCCCTTGAGACAGGGAGGTGGAAGAATGACAACTGGGGTTGGAGGTTGGGGTGTGGGAGACCAGGAAGGAGGGCAAAAGCGGGACTGTAAAAAAAATAAAAGTAATAAAATAATAATGATAATAATAATAATAATAATAATAATAATTTAATAAAATCTGTATACAAAAACTAGTGGGAGAAAAAACTAATTAAAAAATCTGCAAATTAGTTATGTCTAATTTTCCCCCAGTAATATTTTATGTTATAGAATAACATATAACCAAGCACGATGATGAAATCAGACTTGACCACCTTATGTTAATTGTTACAAGTTTTTAATCACTCTTATGCTGGGGAAAGAGTCACCGATCTGTTACAATTCACTGTGGAAATAAGAGGTTCATTTCCCAGGCATTATTTCCAGAAGAGTGCTCATTAGACATAAGAAGACTCGAAGCTGTCTATTCTCCACAGTTTAACAATGTTATCATAAACACTGGGAAACTCCTGGCATCAAATATGTGGTATTTTATGTGGTATAGTTTGACAACTACAAGGTTATATTCTTGCCTTTTGATGACAATTAAAATATTGATAGATGGATGCATGGTCTGGAAAAGCAAAAACTAGAATCATCAAAATTAAAGTAAAATATCAGTCACTTAACACAGGATATTATTTGCCCAGATTAGGATTTATTTTAAATGAATCCTGGATGGAAGTTCTGATACATAAAAAGAGAATCAGTCAATCATATGTTTCTTTAGGGGTTTCTGACTGTATTTTTTTTTAATTTTCATATTCTCTATGAAGGAAAAAGGGACTTTAAAATAAAGGAAAGGGCCAACTCACTTTCTTCAATGAACACATCAGAACTTCAACCTTTCTGTTAATATTTTATAATGTTGAACCTTATAAATTTTTAACTTTCCAGATAAAAGTTTAATATGGAGGCAGTTGCTGATTTTTTGAGAGTCTAAGAGACTTGTTTATTTAAAAAGAAGAGGGAATCGAATCATGTGGAGGATATTTCAGGTAACTCAAGACTGTTTCAAACTTTGAGACTGCTATGAAAATGGTAAATGCAGAGAAATGTCTGTTATCTGGTCAAGATAAAGGATGGGTAAATGATAACAGTACTTTCTAAGTAAAAAAATTAAATCATTAAATTAATTGCTTTAATATAATACCATTTTATTGCTGTTTATAAATATTCATTCCACATAAATTATGCCAGTCACAGTTTATTCCTCATTTATTCCTCCCAGTTTAATATTTTACTGTCCTAGATGTGTCTGAGGAGATGTTTCACATTGTCAGTGTTAATGTTCTCATTGAGGTCTGTGGGTTAGTATTACTTTGTCCTTGTTTGAGGGTAAGTTAAACAGACGTGAATGTCAAAATTGTACTGTTGCTTCAGAAACCACAGAATACTTGGCCTACTTACATTTGCCTGCTATGATTTATAAATAAGTTATACTTACATGAAAGTACATTTCAAAACGTAATATCCATGGTCTGGAAAAATGGTTCAGCAGGTAGAGGCTTACCACCAAGTTTGATGACCTGAGTTCATTACTTAATATCCATTTAGCGAAAGGAAAGAGCTGTCGCCTGCAACCCAATACAGGCATAAAGGCTCACTGAAAATGCATAAACAAACCTATGAAACATTGTATCTGTATAAAATTTAAATGTGCAGATAATGGCATATATTAGCATATGTGAAGTAGGGATGATTAACTTTGTGGTTGACAGTAATTATAGCCTTTCCTACTTCATGTAGCCAAAGTTAGAGACCAGTAATCAGTGTGTCCATGATTCAGGATGTTGTTCTAGGAGAACAATGATGCTTCTACTAGTAACTTGACTAAAGCCAGTATACATTTGAAATGTGAAATATGATGGTTAGATAAAAGTTTAAAACAAAAGTAAAATCAATTAGATCAAGAATTAATTGTATCTCCTAAACTGAATTTTACAGAAAAAAAAGATACTAGGTTCACTTGTAAATCAGATAATGGTTTGTATAACTCAGCTCAGTGGTATTTAGTCATCTAAAAAAAATCAAAAGATGTGTTACAAAGATGGACAAGACACTACAAAAAATTTGAAATGGTCTATATTTTATTCTGAATTATTCTGACAGTATATGTAGCTAAGCATCTCCTGTGGCATCAACATATTTCTGAAATGGATAGTCACCCAGCTTATCATGCCAATCAGCCTTATTATAAATCTAGGGTGGATGCTTATAGACCATCTTTTACATTAACATCACTTATATTTGGTGCCATAGCATAGCACATTAAGAGAAAATCTGTACCAGTGATGATAAAGTAATTAAGTCACCTGAGAAAGTATTGGGTCATTGTCCAAATTTTAAGGAGATATCATCATGGATTTGAAAATCTTCATTGGGATTTGTGTTGTTGTCAATGAGATATACTGATTGTTTGTCAAATATTCTAAGTTGACAAAAGGAAATCATTCTCAGCTATTTTTAAAGCCTTCTTTATATCTTAGTTTTCAATATTGTCCTCTTTCTACCTTGAAATCAGAAAGAAATGAATGAAGAATATGGAGTTTATTTAAGCATGAATATTTATGACTGGGTAATATATTATCTGGATAATATTGCATACAAATAAATAAGGCTGGCTAATTTGTGGAGGTCAGGATTTAATTTTGTTTCAATTTGACTTTTGAATTCATATGATCAGTAATGACATTAAAGTATTCTTTTTATATATTGCTTTGCTAAATTGAAAGCACTAAAGTGTGACAATTGGAACACTGGATGATATTAGTGGAGAATTTTCATTTACAATCAAGGTTACAATATTAAACCATAAAAGGCATACAGTTTTAGATATTGTTGATTAAGCATGAATAAGTAAAGAGAGTGTTATGGGATAACACAGTTCCTTAACGGAATCCATTAGTTGTCATGCTAAATTAAAAATAAAATTAAAAATATCCTTTTGTTAATATAGTATTTTTTGACTTCTTTGTTTCCTTACTCCTTCTAAACTGGAAAGAAAAAGTCATGTGCAATCCTTTTGAGGAACACAATGCCTTTCTACAATCTTTCACATTATAGAAAGATGTTAGTTTCCATATTGCTGGCAGAGTCACACATTCCAGAGAAAAAGCAAAGAAGTAGAAAACATTTCATAGTGATATGAAATATAGTCACAAGGAATTTGAGGGGATTGACTTCAGGCACTTAATCTTTACAAACACACACATGCACATACACACAAACACACACACTTAAACACTCACATTGTGTGTGTATACACAATTACACACACAGACACACACACACACACACACTTACATATATACAAATTTAAACCCAGAGTTTACCCATGAGAACAAAAATGTATGACATTTGTGTTTCTGAGTCTGGTTTATTTTGTTTAATAATAGTTTTCAATTTTGTTTTCCTGCAAGTGTTATGGTAACTTCTCCTTCTTCCTGAATAGAATTCAATTATGTGGTACTGTGTTTTCTGTATCAAGGTTTCTGTTGATATATTAGAATAGTGACAATTTTAAAAGCAGATGTGAATAGTGCTGGAATAAATATTGATGTGAAGGCCACTCTGGGGAATAAATTGCAGCTTTCTGACATGTAAACTGTTAAAGTGAAGACATTACTGTTGTGCGT
>NW_022196915.1:81811471-81829197 GCF_008632895.1 Mastomys coucha | reverse complement strand
CATGTACCAGTTTCAGCCATAGTAGCAGCAAACGTGATCTCCTCTTTCCTTACAGGTCTTGAACACTGACCCTTCTTATCATGATAATAATCATTCAGACAGGAATGAAATGCAAAGGCAAATGCAAAACCTGTATCCATTTGCAATTTTCCTGACAGCTAAGGATGTTGAAAATACTTTCAAATATTTATTGGCATTTTTTCTTTTTTTCTTTAGAGTACTATGTACCCAGGTCATAAGCCCATGTACTATTTGAGGGATTGGGTGGCTTAGTGTTTATTTTTTGTAGTTCTTGGTTATTTATATACAGTAAGTATTATGCCCCATCTAATGAATATTTGTAAAATATTTTCATTTTCTGAAATCTATCTCTTCATTCAGGTGACTCTTTCCATTATAACATAGGCATTTTTTTCTA
Source organism: Mastomys coucha (assembly GCF_008632895.1). NCBI lineage: Eukaryota > Metazoa > Chordata > Mammalia > Rodentia > Muridae > Mastomys > Mastomys coucha. The sequence goes on along the minus strand of NW_022196915.1, from coordinate 81,828,779 downwards.
GTCTTATGTAATTCCATTGGTCAATTCTTGGTCCTTTTCTAAATATTCTTGCCTATTCCTTTATCTTGAAGTGTTTCTTCTGATAGTTTCATAGGATTAAACCTTATATTACAATCTTTGATCTATTTTCAGATTAGATTTTTTGTGTTTGTCTGCCATGTAAGGGAGTTGTATCTGATTTTGTTCTTTTACAAATACTGAGTGTTCTTAGCATCATTTTCTAAATGCTTTCTCTTTTGTTTAATGTAGGTTCCTAACATACTTGTTAAATGTTCAATAACTGTAGCTGTGTGAATTTTTTTCTTTCACATCATTTATTCTCATGGTTTAGAGATTTCTCTGTGATAATTTAGTGCTATCTTTTTCTTTTTCTTTTTTTCACTTTCTATTTTCTTAATTAGATATTTTCTTTATTTACATTTCAAATGATATCTCCTTTCCTGGTTTCCCCTCCAAAATGAAAAACCCTGTTCCTTCCCCCCTCCCTGGTTCACCAACCTACCCTATCCTGCTTCCTGGCCCTGTCATTCCCCTACACTGGAGCATAGAACCTTCACAGGACAAAGGGCTTCTTTTCCCATTGATGAACAACTAGGCCATCCTCTGCTAAATATGCAGCAGGAGCCATGAGTCCCACCATGTATACTCTTTGGTTGGTGGTTTAGTCCCTTGGAGTTCTGAGGGTACCAGTTAGTTCATATTGTTGTTCATCCTAAGGGACTACAAATCCTTCAGCTCCTCTGGTCCTTTTCTCTAGCTCCTTCATTGGGGACCCTGTACTCTCAGTGCAATGGATGGCTGTGAGCCTCTACTTCTGTATTAGCCTGGTACTGTCAGAGCCTCTCAGGAGATAGCTATAACAGGCTCCTGTCAGCCAGCACTTGCTGGCATCCACAATAGTGTCTGTGTTTGATGATTGATTATGGGAAGGATTCCCAGGTGAAGCAGTCTCTGGATTGTCCTCCCTTCACTCCCTGCTCCATAGTTTGTCTCTGCCACTCCTTCCATGGGTATTTTGTTCCCCCTTCCAAGAATGATCGAAGTGTCCACACTTTGGTCTTCCTTCTTCTTTTATAAATATTACTCCGTAGTTTAACTTAAAATTTCATACTGTGATATCTGTAGCATGATATTTTTTAGTTGACTTGCTTTCACTATTTGAGGTCTTTTGTGCTTCTGTATAATTTCTGTGAAGGATATCACTCAAACTGTGATGATAAAAGTATTGAATTTCTATTTTTCAATAATAAACTTTGGAAATGAGTAAATGAAAACATTTGCTTTCTAAAATTGGAGTTTAAATTTGAAGATGTTTTTATATAATAGGCAATGACAATATTTTATATTAATTTATCAACTCCATGGTACCTCACTATTATGAAAAAGTGAAGGGACTTATACCACCCATTGCTGAAAAAAGCCTAAAAAGATTATGAAATATTTGACTCTTCCTAATGAAAAGTCACGTTATTTAAATTGTCCATTCAAACTAACCACATTATGATGTAAGAGAAAAAGCACAAATGGTTGTAAAATTGAATCATTCTCTAAACTAATCCTGTTCAGACATCCTAAAGGACGCCATACACCCTTTAGTTGCTGTTATTTTACGAAATTGTTTTGTGCCAGTCACGTGATATACATAAATTTTGAAAAGAAAGAAAGTAGCACTGAAAGCACAGTTTCAGAAGCAGAGGTCCATGTCCCTTGCTTCCAGTGCTGTAGGTTAAAGAAAGACCAGTATGGTCGGCCTAGGATGAGACCGCTTGCTCACCTCTCAACTCTTAACTACGTGTCAATAAAGACAGACTAAAAGCAGAGTAAGGAAGTGAGAAAGAGGTAAAGGAACAGGAGAAGTGGAAAGGTTAATACAAAGGGGGAGGGGACGTACAAGTGGAAAGGGAAGAGGATGAAAGGGGGACAAAAAGAAAAAGAAAAATTGAAGAGAAGGGGGGTCAGAAGGAAGAGAAGGAGAGGGGAACAAAATTATTACAGACACTCATTTCTTTTAAAAAATAAAACAAGCAAAGAAACAAGTAACTGCCTCCCAAAAGTTCATTTAACTATGCATTCATTATCTGGGTATCCCATTGAAAAGATAGGCAAACACATTATTTAGTCACCATTGTGACAATATGTCCTGATAATGATGAAGCCTTCATGATATAAAACTGTGAGAGACATTTTACATAGACCCTCTAAAAGTTAATGAACCCTTTTAGAGTTCAAGTTGTGATAATTATTTATTAGCATTTATCACATTTTCCTGTATGTATCATATTACATGCATGCAATTATTGAACAGTAGCTTTAAATCTAAAAATTGAAAACACTTAGAGATTATACACAAAATGATTCTGAGGATGCTGATAGCTTAGGGTTTATGCTACAAATAATAGAATTCTAAATAATAAAGATAGACAAAAGCATAACTTTGTGCTTAGTTTCCTGGGTTTTTCATAATGTTACCTGTTGCTCTATTTGACTGACAGGTATTTAGAAAGCATCCTGGGTTGTTCATGGAAAGATCTCTTCACAGAAATAACATACAACCTCTGAGATGATCGGGATATGTACCAAATCCATAAAGCTGAGCTGTGTTGACTTTGGTATAATAGTTCAAATAGCAATTTGTACTGCAAGTGTGTCTAAAAGTTTTTTTCAAAATGAGTTCAAATATGAATTATTGGACACAACACCCAAGAGAGCCACATGCTGCTGTTCCTTGTTTATAACGAGTTACCTTGGTCATAGAAGGTTAAGTGACTTTCCCAAGGTTACTCAGAGAGTCATACTCAAAGTTAGAAATAGAGCCCAGGAGTCCAGTTCAGCTTTGTGACTCTGGGTAGTTTGAGTATTTAAAAACTGACAGATTGGCTGTAATCCTCTGAGGACCAAGAGGCAGAAGCAGTTCTCTCTAAGAATAAAAGAATATTTATTAATTACAATTTATAAAAATTAAATGAAACTTCGAAAATTGTGGTTTTTTTGCAATTTTTATATGCATGCAAATAGTTTTGTGCAAACACGCATCCATTCCTTAAGTCTTAAAACTCTATTTTCCCCACACACATCTGTTTATTGATGTTTGTTTTGTGTTTTTGTAGCTCGGTAAGTCCACTCAATGCTGTCATTATGAGTATGGGTGTCATGTTTGCCTTTGGATCATGGGTAGACCCTCAATGTATGGATCCTTTGAGAAAACCAATTCTCCTCTTTGAGACATCAATGGCTCTTAATTTGTTTGTGTGGTTTAATAACAGAATGTCCTTCCATGCTGGATTTTGTCTGGTCTGATATTGTGCAGATGTTTTGCAAGCTATCTCAGATGCTATAAGATCATTTGTCCAATTGCTCTGTTGTGTATCAGGGGCACATTATTTCAACAGAGTCACCTATATGTATGAGTTTTATAACCTTCTGTTCTTCAGCAGTGATCCCTAAGACTTGGAAGGAAGAGACATGATGTAATGATTCCATTGTAGCTGAGCTATCCATAGTACCTTATTCTCTACAACTTAACTAGAAGTGGGTTTGTTTATAAATCATTAGAGGAAACTGCTTTGATTAGTGTTAAGGGATCATCACTTTATAGCTACACTGATAAGTCCAATGACTTATAGGGAGATTAATATTATGTGCATTCCAAAAATAATAGCAGGGGTTCTCCCACATGGCTTTTCCCATAGACTAGCGCTGTAGAGGGCATTACCAAAGAAAGAGTAGTTCCATCTCTCCTCACATGCTCTCAGTGGAGTCAGAAAGAGCAATACTTTATTCACACTCACTGAAATCAAAGATATCTGATGTACACATTGTCATACAGCAATATTGCTTGGGATCATGATTTTATTTATCTATTGTTACTGTCCAGCAGGAACATTAAAACAGTGGGTTACCTGGAAATATGGAGTTAGAAATAGATAGGAGGAGATAAAAGAGATAAGAGAGATAAGAAGAGGTAGGCTAGCCATACTGTACCTCACCCATGTGGGAGGATAAAAATTAGACAACACGAGCTGTGATCACTCAGTCATCTTGAACCTTTAATGAATCTCCTTGTTCCCACCAACAGGTAGAATAAGTCCGGCAAAACCACACCCCCAAGTACATCAGTCCAATCAGCGACTTCCTTTTTTCTCTGCAGAGGTGGAGCTTCCAAATGTAACTGGAACCAGGTTGGAGGCGTGGCAAATAGCAGGAGATAGGCAGAGAGGTGTGGCTATGAAAGGCAGGCCTCAAACCAGGAGAGTAACAATCTATCACACCAGAAGGACAAATCCATACTCCAAATGTAGGTTATAAAATGGATATTTTGTAGAAAGAGTATCCTTATTATAATTCTAAGACTAAGCTATAATAACAGTATTCTCAGGTATGCATAGAAACATTCATAGAATGTTTAATACACTGTTAATCCATTATTGGTTTGATTCCAATGACACAAGTAGGATTCAATGTATTTTTTTCTGACTCTAAAGTATCTATATAACTGTTGAATGAAATATAAATATATCTCAGGGATAGAAAGCTAAAGCTGTTTTCCTCATTTCCAAATATAAATACATGCCTGCTTGAGCATGCCTGTGTACACACACACACACACACACACACACACTCACTCACACACACACATACACACATACAAACACACACACACACACACAAATTTTTCACACTGTTTCTTATTTAAAAAACTGGAAATTTTTACTTTTCTGGACATCCTGTTACTGAGGCAAGAACTTTTTCACAGTCCTGTTCCTGATTTGATACAAGCAGTGATGAACTGAAATACAGTTGCCATGGTAATGTCTCCACAAAGTCAAGATCTTAACCACATTAACTCCTGAATCTCATTGGTCAAAGAATAGGAACGTGCTCTTTAATGATAAAGATATGAATTCATATCTTTCTTTTATTCTGTTTCTTTTAACCTAAAATCATATTTAAAATAAAAATATTGTTTGCATCTTAAATAATTTTATGACTAAGTTATTGTCTTATTAATCATATGTAAAGCTGGGAACTAGATGCAGATCCTGATCACGGTTACCCAATATTAAATCTGTTTGATTTTTTAAAAATTATTTGCTATTTTTATATTCTTTGTTTCTACTTTGTTTATTCCAACTCTAAATTTGGTTGCTCTTTTCTTTCTTTTTCTTTTCAAATATTTTTTGTTTTTATTGAAAATATATTTTTCTCATATTGAGAATCATTCTGATTATAATTTCTTCCTTTACTTATCCCAGTTCTGCCACACCTCTCTTTTCTCCAGATGCACTCCTTTTCTGTCTCTCATTATAACAGAACAGGCTTCTAAGAGATAATAACAAAACATGAAGAAATAAAATATAGCCAAACCCATCATATCAAAGTTCTACAAGGTAACTCAACAGAAGAAAATAGTCCCAAGAGCAGGCACAAGAATCAGAGCTCCACTTGTCTTCACAGTCAAGAATACCATAAAAATACTAAGCTAAAAGTTATAATATGCAGCAGAGAGCCTGATGTGGAGATATTAGGCTCTTTACTTGTTTCTTCAGTCTCTGTGAGTTCATATGCACCTTGCTTATTTATTCAGAGTCTTATTCTCTTGATGTTCTCTATCACCTTTGGCTCTTATATCCTTTTTCTGTCTCTTTTTCCTTGTGTTTCCCTAGGATCTGAAGGAATTTGCTGGAGACATCCCAATTAGACTCCCTCAACCCATAATATCATACTATGCGTCTTTGGTTATGTTCCTTTTCTGCTTTGGGGGAAGCTTTTCTAATGATAACTGAATAAGGCACTGATCTATGAGTTTAGCAGAATATCATTAGTAGTTCTCTTATTGATCCCCCCCTTTTTTTGATGAATTGTGCTTGGATTTACCATAAGCCTATATGCTATCTAATCTCTGGTTCTTGGTTACCCAAGCAGTGTTGGATATGGGTATAATCTTGTGAAAGTCAACTCTTATATTGATTGGCTACTTGTACAAGTTCTATGTCTGCACTGGCTTAGCATATTTTTCAGGCAAGAGAGAGTGCTGGTCAAAGGTTTTATAGCTGGGCTTACGTTTCTCTTTTGGTAGCTTGAAGAGTATCTTCCTATACCAAAGATACTAGAACAATGGGGAGGGTAAAGCCATGTAGTCACTAGCTGATCCTCTCTATATTCAATGAATTGTGTGAGGATTACTCTTGGCAATGGAGTTTCCCACTGTCCATTTTCAAGGCAAGAGCCTGGGGTTTGGGGGATTTCCATAAGGCACAACTCATATGAATGAAACCTAGGCTGGCTCCTAGAAGCCTTGTTTGCTGGTAAGGGATGGTCAGTTGAGATTTCTATATTTTTACTACTAGAAGGACTCACTAAAATCAACTCCATATATATTAGTGAGTAACTTTGCATGTCATTCCTCAAATATCCTTTAATTCCAGCTGTCTTTCTCCACATTCTCTCTTTCTACCCTTCATCCCAGCTTCATGTTCCTGTACCCTGTTCCTCAGTATGTCCCTAAAATTTATTCTATGATGTTCCCATCACTATGTATTCTATGTGACCCCCTACAGCCTACCTCTAAACCTAACCTCTAAATCTAAACTTTAATTTTTATTTATTTAACAGTTCATAATCAAATATAGGCAAATACATATCATATTTGTATTTCTGCATCTAGTCTACCTCACTCAGGATGATTTTCTTCTAGTTCCATTCATTTGCCTGCAAATTTCATAATGTCATTATTTCAAACAGATGAATAAATAATATACCATTGTATAAATGTACCACATTATCTTTATCTTTTCTTCTATTGTAGGACATCTAGGTTCTTTTCAGTTTCTGGCTATCATGAGTACAACAATGAATATGGTTGAGAAAGTATCCTTGTCCTAAGGTGAATATACCAAAGAGTCATGAGGTAGAGCAGTTGCCAACTATGAAGAACTGCCATACTGATTTCCATAGTGTCTATACAAATTTCACTCCTACAAGTAAAGGATGAGTTTTCCTCATGTTCTGTATCCTACCACCATGAGATGTTACTTGTGTCATTCATCTTAATAATTGTGACAGGTGTAAGGGGAAACCTCAAACTAATTTTGAATTTCATTTCCCTGGTGTCTAGGGAAATCTTTGTGTTTCTCACCCATTTGAAGTTCTCCTATTGTGAGCTCTCTGTTTACATCCATGCACCATTTCTCAATTGCATTGTTTTGTTTGTTGACAACCTACTTTCTTGAATTCTTTACATACTTTTGATATTAGGTCTCTATCAGATGTAGCATTGGCAATTGTTCTTTTTCCTATTCTGTAGGCTGCCACTTTGACTGTTTGACAGTGTACTTTGCTTTACAGAAGATTTTAATTTTTATGAAGTCCCATCTTTTAATTGTTGAACTTGATTTTTTTAAAAATACTAAAACACATCAGTAAAATATTTTGTATATTCAACCCTCTTCAGTCTTAATGTGTGAATGATATTTCGGAATATCATTTGGTGAAATTTTCAATTATATAGACCAACCTAACTTAGTATCCATGTATTTTGATAATGAAAACCAGTAAAATTGTTAGTTGTTAAAGAAATTATGTTTGAGTGTATGTATGAATGTATGTGTGCTTCTGTAAGCATCTGTGTGTGCATATACATGATAGTGTAACATATCCTTGAAGGATTTGATGTGATTCTTAGTAACTGCATAACTAAGGAAATTTTTCCTTTTATCTTTCTTTTTGTTCATGGTGATGAAAATATCACACAATATAAGAATAAAGACTAGTATTCATTTCATATTTATTCTATTACAAGGCTTTGTGGTTAGATGTTTGTTCATCAAGATGTATTAGAGTCTGCAGAGCAGTCACTTCTGTGAGGCTAAAGAATGATGGAAACAGAGTTGGACTCCAAACATAGTGCTTTCCTTACTGCTTAGGAGAGAGAAACAAACCATTTTAAAATTGAGACTACTTATTTCAAGAACGAAAAGCATAATTTAAATATAGAGAAGTGCAGATTTAAATAAACATTATGAAGCAAGACTATACTTTGTCTTTTTAAATGATAACAGTCATCAATCATTCAATTCCTTCGATTAACAAAGTTAGAATTTGCTACTAAAAATATTAGAGTGAAACATTCAAAGATGAAACTAAAACATGTTCTTGGAATTGATGACATTTAATGATCACAAGGAAATGAGTCACCTTCCCAACATTTTAAGTCACATTATTTGAATATCATATAATTAAAATTTTCAACAGATTTTATATTACTATAGAGATAGAACTTCTGTAGGCATGTTACTGCTTTATTTGGTAGCATAAATCTGGGAGAGTGGAACCTAAAAATGAGACAAACTATAAACTCATGAAATAGCCATCTTTTATTTAGTAATCATTTTATTTGTTTACATTTCAAACTATATCCCCATTCCTGGTTTCCCCTCCACAACCCTTCCATCCCATCCCCCATTCTCCTGCCCTTTGCCTCTAGGAATGTGCTCTTCTAACCACTCCCACCTCACCCCTCTATTATTTCCCTACACTGGGGTATCAAGCCTGCCTTCCCCTTACTGATATCAGATAAGGCCATCCTCTGCTACATATGTACCTGGAGTCCTGGCTCCTTCTATGTCCTCTCTTTGGTTGGTGGTTTAGAATCTGAGAGGTCTAGGTGGTCCAGTTAGTTGATATTGTTCTTCCTATAGAGTTGTAATATGTTTTAGCTCCTTCAGTCCTTGGTTTATGGGTTGTACCTTGAGTTTTTCTGAGCTTTGGGGCTAAAATCTACTTACATACCATATTGTGTGTGTTCTTTTGTGTCTGGGCTACCACACTCAGGATGATATTTTCTAGTTCCATCTATTTGCCTGCTAATTTCATTAAGTCATTGTTTTTACTAGCTAAGTAGTACTCCATAGTATAAATGTACCACATTTTCTGTATTCATTATTCTGTTTTTGGACATCTGGTTTATTTCAAGCTTCTGGTTATTATAAAGAAGGTTGCTATAAACATACTGGAGCATGTGTCCTTGTTATACGTTAGAACATCTTTTGGGTATATGCCCTCTAGTATAGATGGGTCTTTAGGTATAACTCTTTCCAATCTGAGAAACTGCCAGACAGATTTTCAAAGTGATTTTACTATCTAGCAGTCCCACTAGCAATGGATGAGTGTTCTTTCTCCATATCCTTGCCAGCATCTGCAGTCACCTGAGGTTTTGAGATTAGCCATTCTGACTGGTGTGAGGTGGAATCTCAGGGTCGTTTTGATTTGGATTTCCCTGATGACTAAGGATGTTGAACATCTCTTTAAGTGCTTCTCAACCATTTAAGACCCTCAGTGTATCAGTACTCCTGGGTGTCAAGCTGCCTCTGTATTGCAATAGCTATCTTAATTCAGGGCATCAGACAATTCAACAGGGTTAAACAAAGATATATGACCATAGGTCACTCTAGTCTGAGAAGTATACACTCCCAAGTGCAAGATCCCATGAGAATAAGTCATGCCTGGAAACAAAATTCTGAAAAATAAGGGGTTAGATAAATGATGAGTAATCTATAAGAAAATCCACTCCTATTTTTATAAGTGGGAGAGGAATGAAATGATAGCTCATGCCCAAAACAACCAAAGTTATGGAGGAACCGAAACTATAAGAATCTTGTTTGTTCACATGTAAATTTCTCCTTTCCCAGTTTTCCCTCCAAAAAACAAACAAACAAAAACAACAAGAACAAACCCCTGCTGCCTCCCCTTGCCCCATGCCTGCCACCCCATCCTCTCCCACTTATTGTCCCTGACATTCCCCTACACTGGGGCACAGATCTTTCACAGGGCTGAGGTCCTCTCCTCCCATTGATGCTCGACTTTGCACTCCTCTACTATACACATGCTGCCAGAACAATTTTTGGAGGGGAAACTGGGAAAGGAGAAATTTACATGTAAATAAAGAAAATATCTAAAAAAAAAGAGTTGATGAACTAACTAACATATTTCTATGAAGTTATGCCACTCTGCTGGCAATAATGTGCTAAATAGAAATAGAGAATGAATATAAGCAGCCATGGTGAAATGCTGGCATTTGATATACTAGGAAATAAAATAGGTTAGTTTTCTATAAAAAAAAAAAAAAGAATCTTGTTTGTTTACTTGGAATTATCACAAGGTTTCAGAAATCTCCTCATACTGCTTTGTTCACGGACCCTTCTCTGACAGAAGCGTATGGCAATTCTATATTCATAGGTATATGACAATATTTAGGAATTGTATTTAACTCACATGCATTCTTCAAGAAGTTTTAAAGCATCTGTTGAATTTTCATATAAAAACAAGTTAAAGTAGTGGATGATTAGGATTTGTGATTTTGATTGCCATTAATTATCATATAAGTATAGGATATTGAGATTTCACAAAGATATTTTACAGAGCTTTGTTGATAGGGACCTACAGATGACTTCTGGTATTCTACTGAGTTCATTTATTTTTGGAACTGCCACCCACAAGACATTAATCAGAGTTGTTCTGTTTCTGTGTTTTCTGAAAATTTGAGTGTAGAAAGAATTTATGATAGATTATTTCCCAAATCTAATGCTTGGTATTTACTAACCTTTGTTTCTGTTTTTTCGTTCCATATAGCAATGGAAAAAACTGTCGATATTATTCAAGATTTTAAGCTATGGGATATTTATATATTCTTCCCTCATACCAGTTAGGACAGTCACTGCGATCTCTCCTCAAGTTTTTTCTTATTTTCTCACCACATTCAACTATTTCATAGTCATAGCATCCATTAATAAAAATTAGGCACTGGGCCTGTGCTAATTAAATGATATTTCAAGTGCTAACAATATACACTGAGACAACCAAAATATTTCATTGTATAGATTGTTATGATGACAAACATACAAGGAGTGTACACTTTCCCAGTCCATGTAAAGATATATTTCCAATACTAGGATTCAAACATAAATTTTCCACATTCTAAATCAAGTCAGACTTCTTTTTAGCATATCTTTCTATTAACTGAAGTACTACTATTATTTGACTTGTCTTTTTCTAGTAAATCCTATGTTTATGATATATATCATACATATACTTATATATCATATATTATATATATCATACATATATTTATATATCATATATTATATATATATACACACATATAATATGTACGTATATATACATATACAAATACACATATATATGTAGTGCAGAGTGTCATAAGAAATTATTTCTTGCCATGCACTTTAATCATATTCAATTCTCACATATGTGAATTTCACATTGAATTTCATATAGATATAATATAGAATATAATATATAAAATATATAATAATGATATTACAATAATTCACAAAGGAAAGAAAATATGAAGATTTTATGCATAGACACAAAACATGTTCATATCTTTATATGAACATTATGTTATATCTTACATTGGAAATAACGATATATTAGATTTCCCTTTTCTCTGAATTATTGCTTTATAATTTATATTTCTTTAATAGATAATAGTCTTTATGACTGGGAAAATTCTCAATATAGTTTTGATTGGCACTACTGTGATTATTAGACATGCTGCATGAATATGTACTTCTTTGGAAAATTACCTCTCATGAGTTTATTTGTTGATTGCACAGTTTGTATTTTAAGGTATTTTTTGCTAGGGGTTGGTACATAGTGATTTTTTTTAATTATTCTTGACACTAATCTTTCTCACATAATTAACTAGAAAAGATTCAACCTTCAGTAGACTGCACCCTAACTCGATTTTTTCTTTTACTGTACAGAAGGTTTTCATTTTCACATAATCTCTTCAGTCTATTGAGTATTTTCACAGTCACTCCCCATACCCACATGCTGAAGTGTTTTCTATACCTATTTTTTTTTTGTTGCAGACTTAAACGTTGTACATTCAGGTTTGATCCACATCCATTATAAATTGATTTTTGTGTAGGCTGAGTAACAGAGCTCCAGCTTCGTTTTTTTTCTGCATGAGGACAGGTAGTTTTCTCAGCACCATGTATTGACAACACTATTCTTTTTCCAATAAGTGTTAAAGAAATTGTTTATATTAGACACTTCTATGTCATACTATGTCAACTGATTTTTGAAGAAAAATTGAGCTAATAACATTTCTCAAATCTCACATTCTTTCATAAACAATTTAATTTTTAAAAATATTTAGGTTTTAAATTGCTTTTCCTTTTTTTGAAAATAGATTTTTTTGGTAACATAATATATCCTGATTATAGTTTCACCTTCATCTACTCCTTCCAGTTTATTCCAATGTCCCTTCCCAACCAGAAATGCTCCCTTGTTATATATCAATAGAAAATATACAAGGTTTTAAGGGAATATAATGGATAAAACCAATAAGCAGAAGGGAAAGAACATGGTTTTTATGAACCTATGTATGATGGTGTGTATATGCTCGGCCTAGGGAGTGGCACTATTAGAAGGAGTGGCCCTGTTCAAGTAGGTGTGGCCTTTTGGAGTAGGCATTACACTGTGGGTATGGGCTTTAAGACCCTCATTCCAGCTGCCTGGAGGCCAGTAATCTGCTAGCAGCCTTCAGATGAAAATGTAGAACTCTCAGCTCCTCCTGCACCATGCCTGCCTGGATGCTGCCATGTTCCTGTCTTTGTGATAATGGTCTGAACCTCTGAACCTGTAAGCCAGCCCAATTCAATGTTATTTTTATAAGAGTTGCCTTGGTCATAGTGTATCTTCACAGAGGTAAAAGTCTCACATTATGGAAGCCTGATAAGATGTCTGTTATCTAGATAATAGGATAGGTTGTAGGTCACCCTAAATTTCTCTGTATTCCAGATTGATTTTAACCAAGATATTATAATTCATTTGTTCTCATAAGGAAGAGAAGGCAAAAAGTATACTTAGTTCATACCTGTTTTGTTTCTTCAAGCCTATAGAACAATGCCATATGTATTTCTTCCATTCATCAAAAGCGAGAACAAATTCTAAAATGCTAAATATTAGTTTTTATCTTCAACAAATTAAGAGATGATATAGAAGAATCAATATCTGCTTTAAGTGATAGAATCTGTCATGGTCTTTATTTTTAATAATGACTGATTATGTCTTTCAGCAAAATATATTCAAGTTTGGTTAATATAAGAACATGAAATTCTCATTTAATTATGTTACCACACTCAAAGCCTAATATGATATTTTCTGCTGCAGTGCAGGTAAAAATAATTTGTCACCTTCCTCATTCACTTACTCAAATTTTAACAACAAAATTGTAACAAAACAATACATATAAAAGAATTCCTATCTTGAAAGGGTAAGGATAGAATATCAATAACAATTAATGATATTGGCAATCCTGAAGTACTGTTAGTTTAATATTGTAAATGTTCAATATTGTAAAACTCACTATGAATAGTGAGTTTTGATAAAGTTTCGCACTAACATTCTTATGTATTAATGATTTTATTTATTTATATTTTTAATTATCCCCTTCCCAGTCTTCCCTCCTCAACCCCCCCCATACAATCCCCCTTCCACATTGCCTCTAAGAGGGTATTGGCCTACCCACTCTTGCCTCACCCCTCTAGCATCCCCCTTTACTGGGGCAATGAGCTTCCACAGGATTTTAATGGGCTTCCACTCCCATTGATGCCAGATAACACAATCCTCCACTGAATACGTAGCAGGAGCAATGGACCCACCAATTTGGTTGGTGATTTAGTCCCTGAGAATACTGAGGGGTCCAGTTAGTTGATATTGATGCTTTTCCTGTGAGGCTTCAGTCCTCTTCAGCTTCTTCAGTCCTACCCTAACTTCCACTGGGGCCCCTGGCTCATTAAGGTGCTGGCAGAGCTTCTCGGAGGACAGACATACTAGGTTCTTGTCTGCAAGAACTTCTTGGCATCAGCTATAGTGTTGGGTTTGGTATCTACTGATAGGATGGATTCCAAGGTAGGACAGCCTTTGTATGGCCTTTCTTTCAGTTTTGCTCCATTTTTGGTCCCTGTGTTTCCTTTAAATAGGATCAATTCTGGATTTAAAATTTTGAGATTAGTGATTAGTCCTTCCCTCAACTGGGGGTAATGCCTATCTACTGTGGGTATTCTCTTCAGATTCTCTCTCCCTTCTTTGGGGTATTTTAGCTAATGTCATCCCCATTGGGTTCTGGGAGCCTCTCATATCCTTGGCATTTGTGACATTTTGGTGATTCCTCCTATTCCCTGGTACCCACTGCTACATATTTCTATTTATTCTTCAGGCTCTCTGGATTTCTACCCTGTCTATTCCTATAATTGAACCTGAACCTTTTGTCCCTCCCTCTCCCCTCTCCCAACCCAAGGCTCTCCCTCCCTCTATCTCCCATGATTATTTTCTTCCCCCTTCTAAGTAGGATTGAAGAACCTGTATTTTGGCCTTCCTTCTTGTTAAGCTTCATCTTGTCTGTGAGTTATATTGTGGGTATTCTGAGATTTTGGACTAATATCCACTTATCAGTGAGTACATACCATGTATGTTCTTTTGGGTCTGGGTTACCTCATTCAGGATTCATTAAGGATATTTTCTAGTTCTATCCAATTGCCTGTAAAATTTATAAAGTTATCATTTTTAATATCTAAGTAGTATTCCATTGTGTAAGTATACCATATTTTCTGTATCTATTCTCCTGTTGAGGAACATCTGGGTTGTTTCCAGCTTCTGGCTATTATAAATAAGGCTGTTATGAACATAGTGGAGCATATGACCTTATATGTTTGAGCAACTTTTGGATATATGTACAATAATGGTATATCTGGGTCTTCAGTTAGAATTATTTCCAATTTTCTGAGGAACTGCCAGATTGATTTTTGAAGTGGTTGTATCAGCTTGCCATTTTCCCAGCAATGGAGGAGTGTTCCTCTTCCTGCATATCCTACAATTCCTTGCCAGTATCTGTTGTTGCCTAAGTTTTTGATAGTAGCAATTCAGATTGGTGTATATTGGAATCTCAGGGTCATTTTTATTTGCATTTCCCTGATGATTAAGGAAGTTGAACATTTCTTTAAGTGATTGTAGGCCATTTAAGATTCCTCAGCTGAGAATTCTGTTTATCTATGTATCCCATTTTTAGTGGGGTTACTTGTTGTTTTGGAGCGTAGTTTCTTTAGTTCTTTATATATTTTGGATATTAGCTCTCTACCAAATGTGTGGTTGGTGAAGAGTTCATTTTTTTGCAAATGACAAAATAGTATACATAAAAGACCCCCTGAAAAAATTCTACCAGAGAATTTCTACAGCTGATAAACAACTTCATCAAAGTGGCTGTATATAAAATTAATTCAAACAAATCAATAGCCTTCTTTTATACAAATGATAAACAGTCTGAGAAATAAATTAGGGAAGCAACACCCATCAAAATAGTCATAAATAGTATAAAATATCTTGGTGTGACTCTTTCCAAGAAAATGCAAGATCTATACAATAAGAACATCAAATCCCTGTGGGAAAAAATCAAAGAAGACTTCAGAAGATGGAAAGATCTCCCATGCTCATGGATTGGTAGGATTAACATAGTAAAAATGGCCATCCTACCAAAAGCAATCTACAGATTCAATGAAGTCCCCATAAAAATTCCAATACACTTCTTCAAAGACATGGAAAGAGCAATTCTCAATTTCATATGAAAAACAAAAATCCAGGATAGTGATAACTATTCTCCACAATAAAAGAACTTCTTAGGGAGTCACCATCCTTGACCTCAAGCTACATTACAGAACAATAGTGGTAAAATGTCATGGTATTGGTATAGAGATAGGTTGATCCATGAAATAGAATTGAAGACTCAGAAATAAAACCACACACTTATGGATACTTGATCTTCGACAAAGAAGCCAAAACATACAATGAAAAAAAAAAGTGTCTTTAATGAATGGTGCTGGTCCAACTGGCAGTGGGCATGTAGAAAAATCAAAAATAGAACCATATTTGTCACCTTGAACAATGCTCAAGTCCAAATGTATCAATTATCTGAACATTATACCAGATAGACTGAGTTGAACAAAAGTGGAAAATATCCTTGAACTCATTGGTACAGGTGTAAATTTCCTTAATAGACCTCCAAGTGCTCAAGCTCTAAGATCAACAGTTGATAAATGGTACTTCTAGAAGCTGAAAAGCTTCTATAAGGCAAAAGACACAGTTAATAGGATGCATCTCCAACCTGCAGATTGGAAAATTCTCTAAATTAACATTTTTGAAAGCCATTTCTCCACTTACAACCTTTGACTCTTCCTTATGAAACAATCTTCTTTTTTATGTAAATTTGTAATTACAAGTAAGGATAGAATTAAATAATATTATCTTAGTAGAATTACAACAATTCATTCTTCAATCACCAAGAAAAAAAAAAAACAAGAACAACAAGAAGAAAACATAATCAAAAACAAACAAACAAACAAAAAAACTAATGCTCTAATGTTTTATATTGCTGTGGTGTCTAAATGACACTAAAATTACTAAACTATCAAAACAAACTAATATTCTAGTAAAGGACTTAGAATGTAGCCTTTTATATTTGGATGACACATGAATTACTATGAGCAATATTATTTGTGCTCTAATATTATATAGGCTGTAGTAAAATGCCTTTTTTTTCTCACTAAATCAGATCAAATTACTTCTTGGGAACAGACAAATTGAGGCATAAGAGTTGTCCAAGTCGTATCCAAGCTTTGTAACTAAACTAAATCTTTAGTTTGGTTCTTTATTGGCAAAAGAGAGGTCAGTATATTATTTTGTATTTTTCTAAACAATGGAGTTTCTGGATTCATTTTACTAACTTTCTTTACCAGAACAGCTTGGTTTCTTACTTTACCTAGTTTTTTAAAGTTAGGTTCTCCAATGTAGCAAATAAAACAAAACTAAATCCTTCTGTCTCTCAGATTTTCTTATATTAAGTATTCCAAAGACTTTCACTATATAATGTATTCTTTTTTAACCAACCTCTAAAATTCCTTCTCTGGGTGGCACCTGGCTAAAAAGCCAATCATAAATATTTCAGGCTATACTTACAAAGCTACTTCAGTGATAAAACTTCAAGAAGCATAAAATCTCAGAGGATTAAACCTGTGATATTTCTGACCAGATAATAGTTGTATGAAATCATGCTTTCAAACCTGAAGAGATAAAAAATTTTAAGAACTAAAATATGTGTGCATATGTGAGCATGTTTGTGGATGCATGCGTGCATGTCTCTATCTCTGTCTCTCTGCCTCTGTCTCTGTCTCTGTCTCTCTCTCTCTCTCTGTCGTCTCTCTGTCTCTCTGTCTCTCTCTCTTTCTCTCTC
>NW_022196915.1:81752586-81811461 GCF_008632895.1 Mastomys coucha | reverse complement strand
TCTCTCTCTCTCTCTCTCTCTCTCCACATGTGTGTGTGTTTTATTCTCTTGATGGTGGCAATTGAAAACATCTGAGACATAGTAACACCCATATGCCAGCCCATACTCTTTCATGAAAGGAAGTAACTCAGTCTGCTATAATATAAAAGTTATATTAGTATTCCTATCTTGCCTGGATTATGTTACTATGTAGTAATATTCCTAAAGAAAAGTGGTTGGCAGCTGAGAAGATAGCTGTCTTTGTTCTGATTATAAAGGGGATTTAAGTTCTCACATTTCTCTTTAGATATTTTATCTATCAAGGCAGTCACTATCTCTGGAGCTTCCCACATTTCTGTTTGCCTTTTTCTATCAGTATTTAGGAATAAAATTTATGTAATGCAATCCTTACTTTAAATGGACTACACTATTCAGAAGAGTAAACAATCCTAAAGTGATCCTTTAAAATATAAGCCAACAGCTTGGCCATTATTTTTATTTTCTCTAGTTTTTTTTTTTTTTGTTGTTGTTGTTGTTCATTTTTGTTTTTGTTTTTTTGCTTTTGCTCCTAGAATTTGAAAAGTGGATTTCCTACATCTCTAAATGAGCAGCCAGGTTTTTGAATAGTAATTTACTTGTCAGATGCACTGTCATGATATTATGTCATCAGTATTTACTATCCAGCAATTTTAAACCAAAAAGGGAAGGTTGTCATGTTCTACAATTTTTAAAAACATATAGATCTCACAAAATGTTTCATTGACTGTCTCATTACTGTTTATTTTTCAAATTAATTTTAAACCGTGCTTCTCCGCCTGTGTAGCTTTGCCAATGACCAATTCAAGTAGTCTGTCTCTTAGTGTTCTGTTGCTTTGATTATTACAGACAATATCAGCATACACAGAAATTTACAAACACAAGAAAAAATATATGTACGTGATTATACACAAAATTTTCTTTTTCTAATGTTTTTTTT
This sequence comes from Mastomys coucha, assembly GCF_008632895.1. Taxonomy (NCBI): domain Eukaryota; kingdom Metazoa; phylum Chordata; class Mammalia; order Rodentia; family Muridae; genus Mastomys; species Mastomys coucha. The sequence continues at coordinate 81,810,506 of NW_022196915.1, read as the reverse complement.
TTACTTATTTGGTTATATTTATTTTATGCATATGAGTGTTTTACTTATGTGCATATATGTGCACCATGTACCTTCTTGTTGGCCCCATACATCAGAATAGTGCAGTGGATAATCTAGAGCTGCAGCTATAGTGATTGTGAGCCAGTATGTAGATGCTAGGAACCTCATACAAGTTCTCTGGAAGAGCAACAAGTCTCAATTGCTACCTTTTCAGAACACCAAACCCACTTTCTTAATCAACTTAACTTTGTTCCAACTGTGTATAATCAATCTGCGGAGGAAAGTGGCACAAATTGATTATGCAGCAATTCAAATGCCACATTCTACTAGTATTAAATTTGTATAAAAGTTAAAATGAATTAACTTTGAGTTTAATGTTAATGTGTAATGAATAAATGCAGTACATCCATATTAGGACAATAAAGTCTTGAATCATTCTACTATTTTTTGGTTTGTGGCACATTTTGGGTATTTAAATACAGTTATTTAAAGTTAATGAACACAAATTTCTGATTTATTATCCTGATTGCTCTGCTTGTTTTTCTTTTTGTCTTTTAGTTTTCTTCTTATCCTCTGTTTAACTTTCAAAACTATAGGAGTTTGTGACATTTTTGTTCTCTAAACCTCTTTTAGCATTAATAGTTGCTTACGTAAATTACTTACTTATTGTTGATCGTGTATGTTTCAACAAAAGGGAGATCTCCTAAAGCAAAATGCATAGCATTAAAAAAGGGTCTTCCTTTTGCTCTGACTTGAGGATATTCCTGCAGGGAGCAGGGCTTTTGGGATTTCCTCAAGAGCAAAGTTGTTGCAGTATCCCGAGCTGTCACTTCTCCTGGGCCACATTTCACCCAAGCTCGCTCTGTGAAGACTGCTGCTTCACTGTGTTAGGAATGCTCTGTCAGGGTTCTACCAGGAAATGAGCAGTTAGTGGTAAGAATAACATGTTCAGAAGATTTACATATGCACGAGAACGTAAGCATTCAAAATTGATTTTAAGTTGTAGAGAAAAAAATTATACTAGATATAAAAGAAAAAAGGCATATGTATATTGCTATTTTGCATTAAATAGATCGTGAGAGAAACATGTTTATAATTCTGATTTTTCTAATATCAACTGTCATCTTCTAATTTGCCTTTTTTTTTTTGTATGTACAAATACATAATATATAGCTCAGGACCAAAACACTAGAATGTGTAGCCAACTCAAGAAATGTAATAATTATTCTAGAATTCAGGGCTTCGTTATTCCATGCATTCATTTGTCCAGCTAGTCTGTTTACTAGAAAATGTTTGTAATATATAAAATAAGAAGACTAAAGCCCATCAGACAGTATAATCCAGAGTTATATTGAAAGACAACACGATGCAATATCAATGAAAGAATACAAGTTAATGTTTAAAATAATTCTGTTTCATATCTATGTGAATGTAACCACAGAAAAATACAATCTAAGTGTTAAAGAATTAAATGGAGACCTTATACCTCCTCAAAACAGTGAACTCACTATATTTTAAGTGTCCATGAAAAATGTTTATGTATCAGTGCTTTATATTCTGTCTCTTATTCAGTAAAACTGATCAAAGTGATCATCTTTTAGTTTTATATGTGACAGTGTCAAATCTAAACCATGGTTAATGCTTTGAAAATGAATGACCTGGTTAGACTTTTTTTAGGATGACTTGAAATCTAAGCAAACTATTTTAGATTTCTGAAAGTATATATTATCATGTGATTTTCCTGAGGAGATGTAAAAATAATCTATTTGTATTAAAAAGGTTGCTGACAACATAATGAAGAAGCATTTCTACACACATCAAACTTATTGAACCCAAAGTTTATTGTAGTTACTTGAGTGTGCTGGAAGGGTTACCAACAAGAGCATTGGTGGCTCAAAGGCAGCAGCAACAGTGGGGAAAACCCATCTAGCAAAAGGTGCATCTTGCTCAGTGTGCTAGCAGCTTAGCAAACTGCTATTTATTCAAACATTGAAATTGGGCATTTTTAAGCTTGTAGGTTTCAACAACATCCTGATATTTGCATTAATATAAATATTGTGGGGTAATTATTAAGGAAGATTTTGTAAATATAATTGGAGGCATTGGGCAATTTGCTCCTTAGCATGCTATCCAAATATTGGCAGCTGATTCCCTGGGAATATGTCTCAGGTGCTAGATGCTTACTTAGAATTCATGAGGCTCCAGAATTGATCCCTCACAATACCTTTAGCTGTGTGTATTGATGCATGACAATGGCTCCTTGATTCTGGTAGAGAAAGTAAGGATATTAGGACTTCAAATTCAATCGTGGTTACAAATCAAGATTGAGAACAGAGGGGAGCATATGAGACATGTCTCAAAATAAAATTAATATTCTTTATAGGGGAAAATAGAGCATATTGTGGAATATTATTGGTAAAATAAAAAGTGAATTCTTGGAAATCATGATTAAGCAAAATGTTAAATGAGTATCAAAAATTTTAAAAAAATTAGATTAATATATCACTATTTGGAAATTGATAGCAATCTAATATTTAAGGAGATGTATTGTTTTATTGTGGAATAGTCTCAATTTCCTAAAAGCTGGAGTGGTAACCATTTGATGTTTTATAATTTATACTAAATATTTTATGATAATGTAAAATAATAGTATTAGTGCACCATGCAATGCTTCAGGGAATAAGAACTAAGTAAAGAGTAGAGGTAAATGCATAGAGGATTATAAAACCATAAAGAATCAACATGTTAACAATGAAGGCTAGGGAGATGGCTCAGTGGGTAAGAGTGCTTGCTCTACAAACATGGAGACTTAGTTTGAATCTGAAGCTTTGTGTAAAAAGTTGGGACACTACATACATATGTGCTTATAACCTCGGAGTTGGTTTACAGAGACTAGGATACTGGGGGCATCCTAGCCACTCAAACTATCCAAGGAGAAAGATTGTCTCAAGGCATTTTGACCCAGAGAAATACAGGAAGACATGGGAACTTGTACTATGCCCTCCTTGTTTGCTTGCATGTTCCAAGAAACACTCATATTTTAACAGTGAACCTGGTAAAGGTAAGTAGAGTAACTATTTAAATTGTAAGGGATTTGATATGGTGAACTGTTTTCAAAATTTAGGAAAACTGGAAGTAATGTTATATGTAGCTTCTCATGACAACAGTAAAAAATATCAAAACCAACTGAACAACAACAACCAAAACCAGTTATTTCCCCTCAGCCTTATAGGCATACAGAACAAAGGTATTAAGCCTTAATATACTATGAAACTTTAACATAAAGAAAACATTACAAGTTTGTAGCTGCACTTTTGACTAGAAACAAAGGTTTAAACTTCAATATAAATAAGACAAGATGTTGTTTTCATCTTCGGGATGCAATTTTACTCAGTTGTAGATTAACTTTCTTGTGATCTCTTAATACGGTAAATTTGCCAGATTGCTTATCTGATAAAATATGCATCAAAGCAGATATGAGATTAAGGCATAAAACAAGTCAAGCCCCAGCATATGTTTAGAGAATAGCTCCACATCTGTCCTTAGGATAGGATCGCATGTAAAATAGCCAGCTTAGTGTTTTGCTAAATCTATGTGATTTAAATCTGTATCTCATTATTTCAAACTCTTAAACAGGAAGGAAGTTTACTTATATTCTACAACTAGATTAAAGTCATGTAAACAGTCACTTTAGGATTCATTTAAAAAGCAATTGACCAGTTCATTTTATTTGCTTTGTTACCAATATTATTTTGGTTCTTAACATACTTTGTCCATAAAAATGATCTTAATTTTAACTGAAGTCTTGGATTACAAGAAAAACAATATATCAGTATGCATTTATACATTCTGTTTTTAACACTTCTTTTTTCATCTCATTCCACATTGTGGATAGGTACCACAAATCCTTGTGGAATTAAGAAGAACCTATGTAGAAACACAGAACAGAACAATAGAGAAAACCCAGAAAAATATGCATACAAGAAGAATGAGAGACAACTAATTGCTATGGTGCGAGTGCTTGGAACTGCACCTGGTTTTAGAAAGAGTAGCAAGTTCTCCTTCCTGATGAACTACCTCCTCAGCCGCAGCAAAGTGTTCTTGCATATATTTGTTTGGACTAGGCCAGTGTGTTTGTAATTGTACTCCTTATAAGCTAAACTTAAGGCGGGTTTGTCCATGAGATTCATTTAGCTTTACCTTCTAGGTTTACTACATGACACAGCTTCCAATGTATGGAAGTCTGTCTCTCTAAATAAGGCTCTAATTCACATAAATGTAATCCCTCCAGCTGAATAGATGTAGTCTTTTTTTAGTCACAGTTTATTGGAACAGCTATGCATTCAACACTTCAGAGGTAGAAAAGCCTGGTAGTTGAGAAGAAAACACACATTTCCAATTGCCCAAACTGAATTAGAGATTATGACCCTGCATAGGATGTTTGAATAATGTAATTCTCTGCTATTCCTTATTGTCAAAAATTATCAGAAACTGGGTAAACATATAAAGCAATGAGGCTATTCATATCCCAGTTCTAGTTGTTAAGAATTCATGGAATTGGGCCTGTTAGTCCAGACCCTGGTAAGGAGATAGAAGATGTATGTCATCACAGCAGAAGCACATTTGGAAGGAAAACATCAGAGCTACAAAAAGGCATCCATTTTGTTTACTGTATAGTAATCTTATCGGGAGAATTACTGGGAAGAATCCTTATGGAGGCAGAAATGACAACTGTCACCTTATGCTTCTCAAATTTTCTATAATCTCTCACTTTGCCATACTCAGAAAGAGGCCCTTCACATATGCTCTTACTGAATTGCGCAAACTACAACTAAAACCAAGCAAGCAATTTTATCTCTTAGTACTTTATGCCTTACTTTGTGAAATGAGGGCCATAATAATACCAATATCATAGATGGCTATGAGTAAAGTAACCATTAAAGCACTCATAGTCATGCCTCATTGGATCCATACAAAACCTTCTCTGCATCTTGACAAAGTAGATTTCTGTAGGGATCTCTATCCATTGTGCAAAGAGGCTTCATTAATGATTGGTGAGAGCTAAAATTTTCTGGGAAAATAAGAAAGTTGTATTTAGAATATAATTAGATTTTACCCTTGCTTAGAGAAATGGCAGTATCGATTTTCCATCTCTCTCCATCTATAGGTGGCTGGCTAGGTTTACAGTAACAGGCAAGATTTCCTTCCACTTAATTGGCCCTCTAGTTCAATTACCTAGCTATACAATACTTCCTTCCCCTACATAAAAACAGAAGTCACAGTTGTACTCTTGGTAGTAATTTCCTGGTAGGTCATTATTGTGGCAGATAGACATTCCTGCAGGGTATCACTATGGATGTTTCTTCTTTGCCTTGGAGAGTCCTTTCTAGTAATATGAACACTTGTCTGCAAGGAGGCCTTCAGGTAAGTTTCAGCTAGATTTCCTCAAGTTCTTTGTCCAAAGTGGGTAATATCTTCAATAAAAGGACCAAACCTTTATGGAATGAGAGGCAAATGAAGACAAAGTCAACAATTCATATTGTTTTGGGAATCTCTTGTGTTCCCTGACCAGCTACTTGAGGGGAAGTTTATCTTAACTGGTACTGGGGTTTCTAAAAAGGATACTTTAAAAAAAAATGGTTATTTTATTTATTTCCATTTCAAATGTTATCCTCCTTCCCAGTTTCACCTCCACATATCCCTTCCCCACCCCGATTCTTTAAATGTACTACTACATTGCAATTGGGTTCAGAGTAAGGTTTATTGCTTGTTTTGCTTATGTACACAGTTATGAGATTTCTTTCAATTTGTAGTATTTGTATTTATACTAATAATTGGAGATAAATCTGCATGCAAATTCATTCATATTGTATACCAGAAAAGGTAGTTTGAATACAAAGAATTATTGAAGATTTTCTGGACCTATATACTGCAGCACTTTTCAACAGGAGATGGATGAGTAGGGATACATTTGTTGTTATCTTTTATGTAATTGCCAATGTAGTTATTTGTGTACTGAAACCAGGATTGCTGTTAAAATATTCAAAAGTCATTTAACTTTTCTATGCCTTTTCTAAAAGAGACTGAAGCTCTAGATTTCTACCAAACAGAAATGACATAAGGATGCAATATGGATAGAAACCATTTTAATGGGATAAAATTATAGATAGATAATATCATAATAATATTGCACTTTCCTCTATAACATGTAAATAAGGCATGCATATATGTGCATATGCTGTTCTTACTATCCATTCAATAAAGACTTATGCATACACCTATTTCTCATGATTAAAACACAGATGAATGAATTTTGTACTTTGTTTTGTTTCATTTTGGGTTGTGTTGAATTATTTTGATAAGTAATAGACTATCTTATAAGGATGCATGTATTTGTTTTAATATAGTAGTTTCATAATATTTTTCATTAAATACCATATTTATTCATGAGTGAAATGTGATTTGACTTAAGTATGAATATAACATAATAATAATAATAATAATAATAATAATAATAATAATAATAATAATAATTTAAAAAAATTATTACACAAAACCAACACATATTTCTAGAAATCTGCTATAATTAAAGGAAATAAGACAGCAAATGCAGTTTTTACAACCATATGTTTTTTGACACAGTAACTGTGTTTAGATGTATGTTTACTTTTCTATTTTATCTGCTTCTACATTCACTGCCCCTCATTGGAAATTCAATATCACCAATATTATCAAATCATTCACATACAACATTTTATAAGAATTCATGCTGCATTACATGTATTGATATTGTATAGAAGTCTCAGAGCTGTGGGAATACCCTTGGAAGGTTAGAGATTCACATTATTCATGCATGCAGGATGATGAGAGAAGATAAGAAACATTGTGGCCTCGTTTTGCACTTTCTTACCTTCCTCAGCTTTCAACTACACAGACTTTGTGATGATTTTCTTTGCTATCAGACTCAATATATCACATTTCTATATACTTTTTTATTCTGCATTTTATTGACTAACAAATAGTATTATAATACTTGCAACAGAATGCAACAAATTTATTCTGGCATTCTTTAGTCAAACAAGACAAATTTTATTGGCACATAGAATGATTGTTTCTGATAAAGTTGTGCACTCATTATACTTTTAAGCTATTATTTTCTTTGTTTATTAATAACTGGCTTCTTATGATACTGAAGTCAATTCCATCGTTTAAACAGAAAAACTAAAGTTTACAACAAGAATGGCCTATCACAGTCAACTCATTTTATTTTATTTATTCCAGAATCATTTTCCATTGTCTTCTTTCAGTTCATTACTCTATGTAATATATAGGTCTAAAGGAATAGTTTATAACTGCATATCATATATTGAAAATGTTATTTTGCCCATATGTGCCCTTAGAGACTACATAAGACTGAATGTATTTTCTCTCTTTCAAATTTATTTCCTAACATTGCTTACATTATCTAGCAAACAAATGCAATGTATTTTGCAGAGAATTCTCTGTGTATGTATTTTCAATTATAAATGTTATGGCATATACAATACAAAACATTCGAAGGCACTCTTTTCAGTATTTGTATCAAGTAATAATAAAATGAATTTATTTCTTATATCTTCATATTATCACATGCACATAATACAATGTATAAATATCTATTTTGTGGGTATGAAATTTGCTATTTAATAGTGTTCAAATTGCATCACATCAACTTGTAATTCAAATGTTTCTGTTATTCTATCCAAAATAATGCATTGTATAACTCTTCTTTTTAGTAGTTTTCAATTATTTTCAAGAAAAAGAACAGAGATTTCATATTGTATGTTTATTAAGAGAGTCTAGTAACAGATTTCATTTTGTCAATTAACTGTAACAAGTCATCCTGTAATAGTATACTCCCCAAAATAGTCACAAGGTCTTAACATTTTTCAGACTATATTGTTTCAACTTTATTAAATATTTTCCACTCAGACAATCTTAGGAATGAAATACTTCACTGTTGTTATAAACCATTTTGCCTTTTCACTAAATTATAAATAGGGCAAACAGTGTGATAAGATGGAAGCTCTTTAATTTAAAAACCTGCAGAAAAAATTTCCCTGCAGTCAGCAAGATATCAATGTGAAATAGAATCACTAATGTCAATTGCTGGCAGGTTACATCCATTTCTCTTTCTGATTTTTGTTAGCAAACATTTTTGAAACATAGTTTTAAAGTCTAGAATTGCTTTTAGTGTTTAGATATCAAGTATATTTTGCATTTCCAACAGTATATATCTATAAAAATTTATGTACATATGTATATATATGTTTTCTATTATTTTGGCCTGCAATTTATTTCCATTCACATTAAAGGACTTCTTAAATTTGTTACATGTAAATAAAGAAAATATATAAAAAAAAAGAGTTGATGAACTAACTATATTTCACATTTGCTCTTTATTTAATTGTTTCAGTAACTAGAATTCTTCATAAAAATAAATATAAATCATAAGCAATAATTAATATGAATATTAATTTTAAAATGAGAAGAAAAATATGTCAATTTAAATTGTATAACAGAACTTATTTTATAGAATCTATTTTTAAAGTTCTGTGAGTGTCTATCTTTGATGGCTTCAATCATACTTGTCAACTTGACTACATTCACAGTTGCTTAGAAATTCATCAAATATCCTACTGGATATAGCCTAAGAGTGTTTCCAGAGATGATTGACATTTGACAGCCAATTGAATGGAAGGGTAAGAAACATCTCGAAAATGAATAATGCTGACTGGTAGATTAGGAATAAGAAACAAAAGAAGGAAGCTTACCCACTTCTTCAAGAGTGTTCTTAAGTGGCTACAATCTTGGTTTTGTAAGGATTCATGGACAATGACTCCAATTTTTAGCCCTTAAATATAGTCATTGGTAGTGAGCATCAGTCCTTTATGTCAGACATGGACTGCCACACTTATCTGACTTTCCTACTCTATCACCTACAGAAAGCTAAGGTGAAAAGTCCTGGTTTTAAATCATGTAAGTGATCCTGTTAACTCACTTACTATGATAAGAAAACACACACACACACGCACACACACACACACACACACACACACTTGAGTTTGTTCTTTGAGAAATAGAATGGCATAATCCCATTTACAGTAACTCCAAACAGAAATAAGTCAAATTTACCTCTCTCTTTCCAAAGCCTTACCACCTAAATCTCAAGTCATTAAATCTTTTTTTCTTGAGTTAATTGAAACAGAATAGTTCTTCAGGCAAAACTATTTTGAAGACAAGTTTTTTCTTTTAATTATTTTTTGTTTTGTTTGTATGAGAGTTAAAAATTTAGATAAATAAAATTTGAAGTAGACTGGAAAATCGAACTTTAAAATTTCTATACAAATGTTCAATATACAAAGTTGTAAATATTATTTATTGGAAATAGACATAAAATTACGCAACTTGAAAATGATAAAAATGTAAAATGATTAATATTTAGAGAATGTCACACACATAACATTCTTTATTCTTGACAAAAGAAAAATGGGGCTTTTAGGGAGAAGTAATAATCCGTATAAAAAACAAAACAAAAAACAACCACATTAAACTCTTATAAGCATTCTATTTTCCTCAATAGCAATTTTTATTTTGCATTCAATATTACTTCTGAAACACTTATTAATTTTATATGGACTGTGAGTGTATTGTTCATTATGGTACTACTAAGAGCTAATAGTTGAGTTAGGTTCATGAACACATAAACTAAATAAAATTAATGCTATAGACATTTTAATAAATAATGAATAGAAAACTCTTGTTTTTCAAAGTGGAATGGCTGCAAGGTTTCTGTTTTGAGGAAAAATCAGTGTCCTATAACAGGACTTTACTTAGTAGTGTATTTTCTTAACCAGGTCCCTACATGATCTTGTCTTTTCAGTAGATATTTGTACCAATAAAGCTTATTTCAAGAAAATGACAGAGCATCACTCCTCAAATAAGTATTGATTCATTTGATGAGACAAATAGCCAAGTCTTGATGAAAAAAAAATGTTCAATTCCACTGTTGCTTCTTTCCTGTCTAGCAAAATAAACAGTCCTCCTAATGGAAAAGCAGAAAATATGTCAAGAAGGGCAAACTAAACTTCAATGACAGACAAAAAGTTGAAGTAATTCCTTAGAGTTAGTTTAGGTCTTGCCACTGAGCCCATTCTTTGTAGATTCAGGAATCTTGGAGTGGAATCAAGATATTCAGGTATTCAGTTTCACCTATAGAGTAAATTTGAGGTTAGCCTGAGGTTCATGTCTCATCTCAGGGTTCTCTAGAGTCACAGAGCTTATGGTAGTCTCTATATAGTAAAGGAATTTGTTGATGGCTTACAGTCTGTAGTCCAACTCCCAACAATGGTCAGCAGCAGCTGTGAATGGAAGTCCAAGGATCTAGCAGTTGCTCAGTCCCACAAGGCAAGCAGGCAAAGGAGAGAGCCTTCCTTCTTCCAATGTCCTTATATAGGTCTCCAGCAAAAGGTGTGGTCCAGATTAAAGGTGTGTGCCATGACACCTTTAATTCCAGATGACCTTGAACTCAGAGATCTTCCTGTCTTAATCTTCTGGGATTCATAGCCACTATGCCTCAATTCTCCATGCCAAGATCCAGGTCAGAAACTTGTATCTTTTAGCCTCTCAGGTGAGCCCTCCTATTCTGGATTGTAGTTCATTCCAGATATAGTCAAGTTGGCAACCAGGAATAGCCACTACATATGGTCTAATTAATCACCAGTCATTAAGTGGCAAATGTATTTTGTATGGTTTAAAATATCTACATATTAGCAAATGCTAAGATAATGGTTCCTACCCATTCAATTAAATACATGGGATGTTTTTCCTCTTCATGGTTTCTTAGACTGACAAATAAAATTTAGGAAACCCTTAGCTTCTTTTATTTCTCAGTTGAAAGGTCTTAGTGGCCTTCTTTTTGCTCTTTCAACTCTCTTTATCCAGCTCTATGCATGCACGTATGTGCATATCAATATGCACATTGCTGTATACCTTCTCTGGTGTTTTCCAAAGAACTTGTCAGCTGGTCCTTGAACATTTCTCTTTTGAAACGTGTAATTACCACATGGTCTGAAAATAGTGCCTGAGTTATCTTACTAAAGAACCAGAGAAGCATCTGATCCTATGTTTTAGATTGTCCGTCTATAAACCAATTTTAAAAGGTGAAGGAGAGAGAATTCTCTTTAGCTCTATACCCATTTTTTTCAATTGGTTTATCTGTTTTGTTGGCATTTAATTTCATGAGTTCCTTATATATTTTGGATATTAGTCCTCTGCCAGATATAGTGTTGGTAAAGACCTTTTCAAATTGTGCTGTTTTGTCCTACTGATTGTGTTCCGTGCCTTATAGAAGCTTTTCAGCTTCATGAGGACCTATTTATTAAATATTGATCATGGTGATTGCATTATTGATGTTGTGTTCAGGAATTTGTCTCTTCTACCAATATGTTCAAGCCAGAACATGGGTTTTAGCTCACCCATTAGTCAGCAGCTGTTCTATGACCCTCCAAACTCACACTGAGTATTTGAGATGACATAACTCTCCACCTTAGATCCATGATTGTACTGAATGTCTCAAGGCTTCCTTTAATAATTGAATTGAGTTAAAGGTCAAATGCTGTTCTAATATTTGTGTCCAATCAGTTTGAGAATAATTTACCAAAATGTTAATGTTCAATGCCTCTTAAAGAACCTTATACTTTTTACAGCTAGTTAACTTACTGTCTTCTGTATTATTTTTCTCATAAGTATGATAAAATATCTAAAAAATTCAACTCAAAAAATATGTGACTATTTTTGTTAACTGATTGAATGTTCTCCATTATGGTAAAGTCAATGGCTACTGAAGCCTAAAACAGACATTCATATTGTATTTTGAGTTAAGAAACAAAGATATATGAGTGTTAATGCTCAGCACAGCTTATTATTTTTCATTCTATCTAGAAATATAGATCATAGAATGATCTGTTCACATATAGGCTAAGTCTTCTCAATTAAACACATCTAGAATTTCTTTAACATGTATGCCCTTAAGTTTGTCCCCGAGGCAATTCTATGCCCTGTCAAGTTGACAATATTAACCATCACAAATCTATTTCATGTATCATAGTTGAAACCCTTTGAATTATAAGACCCTTTACACTTTATCTCTCAGAATTCATAATGTCTACTTGAAAATGTAAAATATATCCAGTTAGACTCAGAGGCTCTTCTGAAATAGTCTCTTAACTGCAAGCACCAATAATGTAAGATAGTTACAAACTTCTAACATAAAAGGTTAAAGGTAAGCATCATAATTTCAAATACATTAAACATGAAAACCACAAGGAAAGATTAGAACAAAACAGATCAAACAATTACAAACACCAAATCCTGAAGTTCTACGATGTATCCAGGACCTTTATTAAAACTATTTCTGATCCAAAGGCTTGGAGTTGTAGCACCTTTGTCGTGCACAAAGCCCCTGTATCTGGTCAGTCTTACTCCATACCTGAATCATTCTTTGACAGATAGTCCAAGCTTGAGACATCTCTGAAATTCTACCATCTCCAGTAAAGTAAGTTTTCAACTATACAGCTTCAGGCCATGTTTTCATAGGGCATCTCTGTTTGGACTCTAACAGTGCCATACATTGCATGGCTTCAGTGGTTCTCTAGAATCAAGGAACAAGACTTTGGAGTGTACCCATTTTCTACATTCCATGCTTTATAAACCAGTATCATGAGGACGGTGCTGCCTAATTCTGCTGCCCGTCATGTTGGAGACTGACCATTAGTTCCACAGTTTTCATAGGATTTACATACTTCCAGCTTTAGCCAGAAAAGGTTCTTTCTACCTGTTTTATAGCATGACATAATTTAATAATAATTTTATCATTTTTATTGGTTATTTTATTTATTTACATTTCAAATGTTATCCACCTTTCTGCTTCCCCCTCCGGAAATCCCGTCTATCCCCTCCCCCTCCCTCTTCTTCTATGAGGAATCTCTCCCACTTACCCACTCTCTCCCACCTCACCCCCCTAACATTCTCCTTCATTGGGGCATCAAGCCTTCACAGGACCAAGAGCCTTCCCTCCCATTGATGCTAGATAAGGCCATCCTCTGCAACATATATGCTGTTAGAGCCATGGGTCCTTCCATGTGTACTTTGATTGGTAGTTTAGTTACTGGGAGCTCTGGGGTGTCTGGTTGATTGATACTGTTGTTCTTCCTGTGGGATTGCAACCTCCCTCAGCTCCCTCAGTCCTTCCTCCAACTCTTCCATTGGAGTCCCAGTGCTAAGTCCTATGATTGGCTGTGAGCATCCTCATCTGCATTGGTCAAGATCTGGCACAGCCCCTCAGGAGACAGCTATACCAGGCTCCTGCCAGCAAGCTCTTCTTGTCATCAGCAATAGTGTCTGAGTTTGGTATCTATAGATGGGATGGATCCTGGGGCAGGGGTGGGGTGTTTCTGGATGGTCTTTTCTTTAGTCTCTGCTCTACTCTTTGTCCCTGCATTTCCTTTAGACAGGAGGAATTCTAGGTTAATATTTTTGAAATAGTTGGATGGCCCCATCCCTCAACCAGGAGCTCTACCTAAATTCTAGATATGGTCTCTACTGGCTTTGTCAGGGGAAATTTCCCCAACAGAACACCAATAGTTTATGTTCTAAGATCAATTACAGACAAATGGGATCCCATAAAATTGAAAAGCTTCCTTAATAATCATTTTAAGTTCACATTTGTGTTTTTCTTTTCTTTTCTTTTTTATTAGATATTTTCTTTATTTACATTTCAAATGTTATCCCTTTTCCACATTTCCCCTCCAACCCCCCCATCTCATCCTCCCTCCCCCTGCTCACTTACCCACTCACTCTTGCTTTCCTGTCCTGGTGTTCCCCTACACTGGGGCATCGAGCCTTCATAGTACCAAGGGCCTCAACTCCTATTGATGTTCCACAAGGCCATCTTCTGCTACATATGAGTCTGGAGCCATGGTCCAACCATGTGTACTCTTTAGTTAGAGGTTTAGACCCTGGGAGCTCTGGGGGTACTGGTTGGTTCATATAGTTGTTTCTCCTATGGGGATACAAACCCCTTCAGTTCCTTGGGTCCTTTCTCTAGCTCCTTCATTGGGGACCCTGTGTTCAGTCCAATGGATGGTTGTGAGCATCCACTTCTGTATTTGTTGAATGAACAGAGCCTCTCATGAGACAGCTATATCAGGCTCCTGTCAGCAAATACATGTTGGCATCCACAATAGTGTCTGGGTTTGGTAACTGTATGTTTTTCAAACATTACTTTTTTCTTATTTTCCATGTATGGTTTTGGCTTTTTTGTCAAAAAATCAAGTGTCCATAGGTGTGTGGCATTTTTATCTGAGTCTTTGTTTCAGTTTTATTGATTGACCTGTCTCTGTACCAATACCATGCAGTCTTGTTCTGTAATAGCAGCTTGAAGTCAGGGATGGTGATTTTTCCAGAAGTTTATTGTTAAAAATTGTTTTGGCTGTCATGGGTTTTTGTTTTGTTTTGTTTTGTTTTGTTTGTTTTTCCATATGAAGTTGAGAATTAGTCTTTCAAGGTCTGTAAAAACTGGGCTGTAATTTAGATGGGAATGGCACTGAATCTGTACATTGCCTTTGGTAAATGACCATTTTCACTATGTTAATCCTACCTATCCATTAACATGAGAGGTTTTTCCATCTTCTAATATCTTCCTTAAGATCTTTCTTCAGAGACTTGAAGAAGTCAAGATTGTACAAATCTTTCCCATACTTGGTAAGCTTCACCAAGGCTTTGTGGCTATTGTGAAGGGTGTTATTCCCTAATTTCTTTCTCAGATTTTTTATCATTTGTATAAAGGAGGGCTACTGATTTATTTTAGTTAATTCTGTAATCAGCCACATTGCTGAAATTGTTTATCAGCTGTAGGTGTTCTCTGGTAGAGATTTGGGGGTGACTCATGAATACTATCATCATCTTGGATCACTTATATTCTGACTTTTTCTGTTGCAATTTGTATCCCTTTGATCTCCTTTAGTTATCTTATTGTTCTAGCTAGAATTTCAAGTACTATATTGAATTGTAGGGAGTGGACAGCCTTGTCTGGTCCCTAATTTTAGAGGGGTTGCTTCAAGTTTCTCTCTATTTAGTTTAATGCTGGCTATTGGTTTGCTGTATATTGCTTTCATTATGTTTAGATATGTACTTTGATTTTCTGATCTCAAGACTTTTAACATGAACGGTTGTTTTGTTGAAGGCTTTTCAGCATCTAATGACAAGATTATGTGATTCATTTTTCTTTGAGTTTGTTTATAGAGAGTATTGCATTGATGGATTTTTATATATACATTCATTCAACACTACTAAAATATTCTAGAGTTTTTATATAACAGTTTTGTAAATCCTTACAAATGTGCCTCTCAAACCAGCTTTGAAGTTTTGAGACTGCAAGGCCCAGTTCATCACAGTATTGACTCTGCCTCTAGTACCCATTTTCTGCATTGTTAATTTCCTGATTCCTATGAGAGCAAATGGTAATTATTTTGGGCCACAGTACATATGTATACTATCATGAAAGTCACGATAGCAGTAATCCAAGGGAATAAAGTCTATACTGTGTTGGCATACATGTTGAATAGAATAAGACTTCTCACTTTAAATAACCTAATCTTAATGGTGCCTCTCATACATTCCTGTAGGATTTTCTGCTAGATAATCCTACATGCTACTAAGCTGATAATCAGCATTAACCATCACACCTAAACATTTTTTAAAAAATACAAATAAAATTATAGTATAATTTTAATATGAAGCCTTTAAACTTGTCCCCAATTTGAGGAATGTATATTCAATATTTACATTTAGCAGTGTGTAGTCTAGAACTGGTCTATGTATATTCTCTTCTACTGTTTTCATCTCTAATTCACAGAGTCATTCTCTAAGTTAGTTACAATACATTAATATAAACCTGGCATCCTTTCCCTTTATTTCGTTATATTCCATATTCACAACCATCATTTGTTTTTCTCAGTGGTGCTATTTGAATACACCTTCAAGAAAACATTTTTCTTGATTGTCTATTGAATACTGTGAATTAAAATCACTATTACCCACATGGGGTCTCTAATAACAAGGCTTACATGGGTTTCCTTCATTCCACAGTTATGAACAGTTATCAACTATTAATTTTTTAAAAATTCTTGTCTATTAATCATTTTCAATCTTACACAAAACAAAATGCAAATCTTTATCTATGATTGCAAGGCCTTAGAAATCAAGAGTCTTGCTTTAATTGACTTTATTTCCTCAATTCTGTCCTTTCAGTCTGATCTAGGTATAGTGGCTTGTTTGATAATTTCAAACAACCATTTGTGTATCTTTGTTTATATTTTTTCTTTGTGTAGAGAACCTTCATCAAATAAATATATTCCATTCTCATTCATTGCCTCATAT
This sequence comes from Mastomys coucha, assembly GCF_008632895.1. Classification (NCBI taxonomy): domain Eukaryota; kingdom Metazoa; phylum Chordata; class Mammalia; order Rodentia; family Muridae; genus Mastomys; species Mastomys coucha. The sequence continues at coordinate 81,794,027 of NW_022196915.1, read as the reverse complement.
AACTCCTATCATGTCATTTACTTATAAACTCTTGTATTATGCATGCTTGTTATACTATGTAGCCTCTTTTGTACCTTGGATAATATTTTCTGCTGTTTCTTTTTCTACTTGAATGTAAGCTACATTAAAACTGCAACTTTTATCTATGGTTATGTCTTCAGATTAAATAAAACCTGATTTTTAATAATATTGAATGTTTATTGAATAAATTAAAAATTTCCAGAGTAATACACATATTCAACTGTGCATACTAAAAATTAAAGTCAATAATTAATTTTCCTTTACCACTTGAAATGCTTCTTAAGTAGACAAAAATATATTTCTATTCATTCTACTTCAATATTGACTAATCAACTTAATACTGCCCACTGCTTAAATGTTGAAGTTCAAATATTTCAAGTTCCAATTACATTATTCTGAGTACATTTTCTGTCTTTCTACCATTTTTAAAAATATATATTTTAGAATCACAGGGGAAATTTTTGGTTTTATTGACTATTTCACATTTTTCTTATTAACACTGTGGGAATTTCATACAATCCACTTTGTTGTTATTTACATCCCCAACCCTTTCTCTAATTTCTTCCAAATCCATCTCTCAACTCCTTCAACTTCCTGTTCTCTCCATTAAATTTTACCAATAAAGCATATATTCCAAATTGTGCTGGTCTAGACTCTTCTGTGGGAAGCTTGATCAACCCACCAGGGGCCAAGCTCTTAAACAAAACTGTTGCTCTCTTATGGATAAAGAGGTCAGCTATAAACAGTTCGTTAGTAGTAGTAGTGGTCTATGAATCCATCCCACTTCATTCTAAGATAGGAATTGGCTTGGTATAATGTAGGTCTTCTAAAGCAACACATTTTTCTATGAAGTTATAAATATAATGGCACCATATTATCCAGAAGACTTGTACACCCTAATACTCCCTAATTTCTGGCTTTTAAATACTTTGACCATTAATTTCCTTTTGGTCACTTAGTGTCAGAAGATGGTTTAGATTTTCCACTTATAAGTCAACAGTCCATGGACATTTATTTTCTACAGTGAGATCAGTTATTACTTTTGTATTAAACACTGTTCTTTCAACAAAGATTCATCTGCTAAAGTTTGAGAGCTGCACTATTCTGTGGGAATAAACATGCAATTTGAAATATATTTTAGCTGGCATTATGGTCATTTAGAATAATAGTATGTTTATTTGTTGCAGTTTTAAGCCCAATAACTTTGAGTTCTTAGTCATATATATACAGTTCCAGACACATTTGATGCATATGAAACAGATCTAATATCTGATCTGAAGAGCAGGATACCCCTGTAATATCTGTACCACTCTTCCATCATTGTTTGTTCCAGGCTTTTTATTTGAAAACCTATGGCTTTGTTAGAAGCATTATTCCTGTTGTGGGGTTTATGTGCGTGTGTGTGTGTGTGTGTGTGTGTGTATTTAAACCTGGTATATTGTTAGGTTTTTGTTGTTCTTGTTAGCCTTTCAGCCTATTACATATGAAAATCTAACTGTTTTCTTTAAGTATGGGTTCTCCATCTCCTTTTCAATAGTATTTGATTAGTCCTTACATGGGCATATCTTGTCATATCAGTGACTGATATAGATCACAGTGTTTACCACTGGGTCTGGCTGTTGAAGAAGTCTTCATAGTGTCTTTAGCCAGCTAGCAGTGGTAACTTTACTGATCAGTACAAACTTGATTATTTTATGTCATGGGAACAATGTATATATTATCTTTAACAATATATACATTGTTGAAGGTCTTAGCCTCAAGTTCTTGTGGGAAAATAAGAACAATGACAATAGCCCATATTATTTTGACATGTTTCTAAGATCTTTCCAACTACACAAGGAAAGCTTTGTGCTGTATGTTCCAGGCTTTTTTATCTGAAAGCCTATGGATTATGTGAGAAGCATCATTCCTTTTGTAGGGTTTGTGTATGGTGTGATGTGGTGTGTGTGTGTATGTGTGTGTGTGTGTATGTGTGTGTATGTATGTATGTATATATGTATTTAAAGCTGATGTGTTGCTAGTTTTCTGTTGATGTCTTGTTAGCCTTTCATGCCATTACTTTTGAAATTTCAGTGTTTTCTTGTTTTTGTTTTGTTTTGTTTTGTTTTTTGGTTTTTTGAGACAGGGTTTCTCTGTATAGCCCTGGATATCCTGGAACTTACTCTGTAGACCTTTGAGGTCTGGCTTCAAACTCAGAAATCCACCTGCTTCTGCTTCCCAAGTGCTGGGATTAAAGGCATGCACCACCACTTCCTAGCCAGTATTTTCTTAAAAGACAGGTTATTCATCAATATTATTTAATTGGTACTTCTATAATCATCACCTCTAACACTTGAACTGAATTTAATTCCACCAAGAAAATCTCACATACAATGCAGTTTTTATTAAGAGCACTCCAACTCTTCTGTCTCTGAACATGAATGTCTTTTCATAAGACTCCTTGATAGTAGTACATTCTGTGACTTTTACATCTACTATTGGTTTAATTTTAGCAATTAATAATTCCCATACATTTTGTAAATGTATAGGAGTTTTCAAAAACTTCATAGAAAGGTGAACTTACAGAAAACATCTTTAAAATAACATTTAACTCCTGAGCCCTTACAGACTCATGAACTTCAGTGACAAATGTAAGATACAGAATTGGGAGAATGAATTGAATGCACTCTGTTGTGAGCAGGATCAGGATAATATTGATCCTCTTTTGAGTTGTCTTCTAGTTACGGTAAACAATTTTGTAAATCAATGAAAATTAATTTTTTTTATAACATCAAAAAGGGCAGATTCATGCTGATGAATAATTAAATCCCTTTTCTTTTGATATATGTATTCCATGTAATTCACATAGTTGAAAGAGGTTGTTTTCAAGTCAGTATAAAAGATACATAATCAATTGTGACTCAAATTCTATGTGAAGGAAAAGGACAGAATGATGTGAGGAGAATAATTCTGAGTCTTCAATGAGAGCAACACAGTTATGGATGAGTTAGCTGTAGGTTGGATAATTACTAGAATAAATAGCCATTTTCATATGTGCTAGTTAGCTATTTACAAGCATATGAGTGTACTTTTAATCATTCAGGTAACATGGATTATTTTATCTATTTACAAAAATATAGTTAACAATTGATAATTAAGTTTCACTTATTTTTTGCATCTTATGAACATAGGAAATATATTTATCTTGACAAATATCTAGGGACCTGGTAAAAGATTACTTATTTATCTTTTGTTAGTTTCTTTTTTCCTACAGCTAATAAGAAAGTTATGTAATATGTTACAAAGTATTATCTGACTTTTCCATAGCAAACTGTTAAAATTGGCTCCATATTAAGTGCAGTCGTTTAGTAAAGTTTACACTGTATGATTATCCTTGTAGATAAGATGCAATTTAATCCATTGTACCCAATAATTACAGTCCTTTAGTGGTACATCCATTTCAGAATAAAAATTATTCAAGCATAAATTAAACAAAACATATTAACTCTTTCATAAAGCTCTTAGCATTTTTTCCTTTTTGTGTCTGTGTATGTCTGTCTGCTTTGAATGTAACAATCCTTAGAATATAAAATCATGATCTTCTAAAACACAACAAGACAATGAACTACATTTAATCCTTCTATGTTAATTTCATCTGTACCCTTCATCTCAGGAGGCACAGTTTTGAGAAACGAAATCAGAATTTTTTGAGGATTCTGAGTGAACATTGCATCACTGAATTATGTCTAGCTGTTTATTATTTTGTTATTTCATTCTATGATTCTTGCTCATTTTTTGTGCTTTGAGAATTCTGTACCCTATTTACTGCGTGTATACTCTTTGTCTTCCTTCACTAACTTCTCCTGTGTTTCCTCTACTCCCTCTCACATTTTTGACCTTTTCTTTTATTATATATAATAACTTGTGATTAAATTACTATCATGTCTTGGTTCTTAAGGAATACCGATTTTCTCCCTCTAATTTTAGATGATTTTGCTAATTTGTTTGCATTGCCTTGAATTCACATACCAACATGTTTCCCCTAACTTTTTTATTGACACACTTGCACATCCTTCTTTATTGTAGGATTATTTACAATAACCAAAATAGAAAAGCAGACTAGATCTTATGAGCAGAGGGCTAGTGTCCCTATCCTTCTTCTAATGCTTGGCTGTGGGTATCTGCATCTGTTTCAGTTAGCTGCTGGGTAGAGCCTCTCAGAGGGCAGTTATGCTAGGCTGTCTGTAAGCATGACAGAGTATCATTAATAATGTCAAGGACTGGTACTTGCGCATGAGATGGGTTAAGGATTGTTACTTGTCCATGAGATGGGTTTCTACTTGTGCCAATTATTGTTTGTCCATCCCCTCAGTCTCTACTCCATTTTTGTTCCTGAATTTCTTTTAGACAGGACATATTTTAGGTTAAAAGTTTTGTGAGTTGTATAGTTTATCCCATCCCTCCAATGGAGGTCCTGGATAGTTATAGGATGTGACCTCTTAATGTTCTTTGTCCCTACTGTTAGGCATTTGGGCTAAAGCTACCTGAATTGCCTATCTCATCTCAGGTCTCTGGGAATTCCTAAGACTTCTCTCCTCTTTCCCAACCCCAGGCAACTGCAGACTTTTATTCATTCTTCTGGCCCTCTGGACCTCTCTTCTGTATCTCCCAACACCTTATCCTGCTTCTCCATTCCCTTCCCTGCACCAGATTCCTCCCTCCCTCTGCCTTCTATGACTTTCCCCTTCTAAGTGTAATTCAAGCATCCTTGCTTGGGCCTTCCTTCTTGTGTTAGTTTTTTGGGTCTGTGGGATGTATCATGGGTAATATCCACTTACCAGTGAGTATATGCCATATAATGTATTTTGGCCTGGGTTACTTCACTAGGGATGATAATTTCTAATTCCATCTGTTTGCCTATGAAATTCATGTTTTAATAGAATGCAACTTATTTGCAAATTCTGAAACCTAAGAAATTTCTCATCTGAAGCAAAATACGTGTGCCTAATGAACTAATTCTGTAAAAAAAGACATTGAGTTTCAATATATGTTAAAATTCTTTTGCATATGGCTGTTTTGTTTGAACTATGAAAAAATTAACAGGTTTTATTAAATTAATAGTGATGTTTTCATTCACCAATAGAAGATAATAATGTCCTGTCACTGGATGAAAAATAATATAAAATAATGGTGGAAGAATCCACCCACATATGAGTAAAGATGAAAGAATTGTAATATTCTAAGTGTTTTTATACTTGCCACATGTACAAAAAAGGGGATGGATCCAATTATCCTTTGCCTCTCAATCTTGAATATGCATCATTTTGGAAGTTACTCAGAATCTGGTCTGTTAAGTATTTATGTGGTATAGTTCAAATGATTGGCTTTATGTGGTGCTACTTTGAATAAGTTATGTTCAACATTCCACCACTCAAAGATGTTCACACTGCTAACAGTGATGACAGTAATAATTAACATTGGTCATTTGTAAAATTTTCAAACAATTGTCAAAAAATGTCACAGGTACTTTTCAGTCTTACAAGATGAAATTACTTTTTTAGTAGTTTCTTCTTTCTTTGTCTATTCCTCAATTAGGAGTCCCATGAAAATATTAAACTAAAAGTTATCATATATATATTTACACATATATACATATGATAACTTTTCTCCATCTTTTTCTTTTTTCTCCATCTCTTTTGGTTCTTAAACTCTATTACCTCTTCCACAGGATTTCCTTGGCTCTGAGCGGTTGAATTTGATAGAGATATGTCATTTAAAGCTGTATATAACTGAGTCTCTTCTTCTCTTTTTTTTTAAAGACTTAATTATTTATTTTGTGTGAGTACACTGTAGCTGTCTTCAGACACCCCAGAAGAGGGCATTGGATCAAATTACAGATGGTTGTAAGCCACCATGTGGTTGCTGGAAATTGAACTCAGGACCTTTGGAAGATCAGTTAGTGCTCTTACCACTCAGCCATCTCTCCAGCCCTCTTCTTCTCTTTCTTTTCTTCTTCTTCTTCTTCCTCTTCCTCTTCCTCTTCCTCTTCCTCTTCCTCTTCCTCTTCTTCTTCTTCTTCTTCTTCTTCTTCTTCTTCTTCTTCTTCTTCTTCTTCTTCTTCTTCTTCTCCTTCTCCTTCTGCTTCTCCTCCTCCTCCTCCTCCTCCTCCTCCTCCTCCTCCTTCTTCTTCTTGTCTGCATGATGTCTGAATGTGAGTGTATATATTTGTTCTTATCTGAAGCAGAAGAAAGCTACTCTGATGATGACTGAATGAAGCACTGATCTATGAGTACAGCACAATATCAGTAGATGTTATTTTATTGTTACTATTTTTAAATCCAGTAGTTCTTGGTTTTACTCTAGGTCTCTTGAATATCTAGTCTTTGGTTCACAGTCACCAAAAAGAGTTAGGGATGAGTTCCTAGAGAATCTCATGGAGAGGGCCTTAAGTCAAATCAGATTTGGGATGATAGTTCCCAAAAGTTTTGCACCCTATCCCTCTTATTTCACAGGCAAGACAGATTATAGGTCAAGGGGTTTGTGGCTGGATTCATGTTTATATTTCTTATAATACTGAAAAGTACTTACTGTATAAAAGTTGCTAGTATATCGAGGTGAAAATTCTATGTAGGAGTCAGGTTGTCTTCTCTGTTCTATGAATTATGTGGACATCATCAACACGTCCTGAATATCAGTTTTTTTGAGTAACAAATAGCATGGATCTTTAGGGAATTTTCTTTTGAGCAATACCTCAGTTGCTTGTATCCTAACCCTGCTACAGGAAACTTCATTGGTGACAAAAGATGGCCAGCTGGAGCTATTTCCCTCATTATTTGAAAACTTCTTTTAGCATCACCTTTATATATTTTAGAGATTTCCTATTGCACTATGTTTTCATATCACCCCTAAAATACTTCTCAATGCTAGCTGTCTTTCTCTGTGTGCCCTCTTTCTCCTCCTACTCTGCCATGGACTGGGTTGTTTCAGGGACCCCTTGTTCCATGGGGTGATAAAAGTTCTGGCCTGGTGGGCAAAGTATTCGGTGAGTGACAAACAGATACAATGCAAGGGAATGTGGTAACTGAATGCAATTTGTACAAAGTAGAAATCAGGCTTATATGGTATACAGAAAACAGGGTAAACTACAGAAGTCACATAGGCAGGAGATGGCTACATTAAGGTCATTGAGAACAAGCAGCCAAGTGCAAAGCGGAGGAGCAGTGGTGTCCTTCTTCTTGGGCTATTCTGGTAGCCCCAAGATAAATTCTCTGGGGCTGTCTGAGGCAAGTAGCTGAAGGTCTTATACTAGGATTTCTTGGATGTAACATAGATAATTAATGGGGGAAGCCCTACAACTTCTAACTTCTCACTGGTAGTAAAACAATTCTTCTTTGTGTGAAACTACTCTGATAATAAGTGCCCAACTGCTAGCTCTAACTCTTGAGACACCCTGTCTGGTAAGACAGCTTCTTAGTAAAAATTCCAAGCTAATTACAGCTAGGAAATCAATTAGGATTATTGAAACACTGTGAAGACCAGGAAATAATATTCAATCTCAGTTTAGCTAATAATGAAATATTTCTTAGGACACCTTTATGTCTGAATAAAGAAAGCATGCAGATCTCTCCACAGACTTTAGCAGAGACCAATCTGGAACACGTCTGAGCTAGGAGATGTCAGCAACTGGGCTACCTCAGGAGACTGACTCCTTTTGAAGTATATGCCTCAGGTCTGTGATCAGGTTTTTAGGCCTGTTCCAGACATTACTGAAGTAGACGAATTCTGTGTGACATTTCTCCCTTCTTTAATATATTTTTTTAGATGAAGTTCCAGAATGTCTTGCCTCATCATGGCTAGGGATCCCAGTAGAGCTCAAAAAACAAATGGAAGCACAATAATCACTATTAAAGGAATGCCAATAACAATAGAAAGCAATACTATATACTGAACCCAATCCAATGGATTCAATGTGCTTAGATTATTTTTTTAATTCACTTGCCAACTCATCAATGTTCCAAATATCCAAATGACTTTTGCTAATATCTAAAATTTCTGCCTATAATTGTTCCATATCATGGGAAATAACTGTATACAATACACTCCTGGCAAATGGTTCTCATTTTATTTTTAAACATGAAACATAGTGCAATAATCATAAATTTAAATAGCGCTCACCTCCCAGTAAGCAAAGTATGACTCTTCAAGGCTTCAATATCATATCATATTACACAATAACAAAACTACAATTTACAAGATGCCAATTCAATAACTTTTGAACCAGATAATACAGACAATATTTTAACTCAATTAATCAATTTAGTAAAAACCTACTTGGTTTTTCAGGAGTCCCTGCCCAACTACTCTGTGTTCTAGCATTTGGGCCCCACTCTCTCACTACACCTGACTTTGGCCCTTGTGGAGCCTACACCGGAGGAGCCCAGGTCTTGTGGTCTCCAGGACAGCAGCTGACCCTTCTGTTACTGGGAGCAGAGTAGGAGGATAGGAGGGGAAGTCTTCTTTTTCATCTCAGTTCTCACAGCATAAACTTAACAGATCTGGATCTAAAAGTGAAACAAAAGGACGAACCCACGAAGGGAGCGACAGGACCAAGTCCTCCTAGACAATATAGGGGACCTGGTCCCCCAGCAGGAAAATCTTGTCTTTAATCTCATCATCTTGGGAATCTTTGTGTTCGAGAGTGGCAGGGCTGGCTGGAACAGTCTGTGTTGGATCCAGATGGAGTACTCTGTATTCTGTGGAAAGAACACACATACACCCCCTCTTCTCGAGGTGATTAAAACATCTGGGCCTTTTTAGGCTCCAGTTAAAAAAATTATTACATTTTACCTAGGCAAAATGATGCCTGGTTGTAGGATCTGCTATCCATGGCATTCAATTTCAAATTTTTAAAAAAATAAGCATGATTTAAATAATGTGCACAGGGATACAACTCTCCCTTTTCTGTTTAAAAGCCAAACTTTTCAGAGTGCGTTGTATATGTTTAACAATTACTTATCTCTGAAAAAAATTAAGAAATCCCAGTAATATGGGCAACATTAAATTGTTAACAAAACATTTCAAATACCTGACTGTAATAGCCAGTTCCAATATCTGTTTCAATCTAATTAGAAACACCAAACATATAAAATTAATGTAGGTAATGACTATATTATTGTTGCTTTTCCAGTTAAGACAATTGTAACTAGAAAGCCTGAAAAGGTATCAATAGTTACATGTGCATATTCTATTTTTACCTTTAAAAATCAGAAATATTCTTTTAAAATATCAAATTATGATCACAAGCCATTACTATTTTAATGATGTAAAGAATAAGATTATATGAACAATTGTTTTGTGTAAAATCTATAACCTGCCTGGTATAGAAATCTTTTGTGGCATTGCCTTAAAGGTCTTGTCCAGGCAGTTTAAGATATCTTAAGGAGTTTCTAAATGTTTAAACACAGTTTTTTTTTAAAGGAAAGGTACTTTCTCTTATTTTTAGTTGTATAAGCATGAACAATCATAAAATTTGAGAATTAGCAACTCCAAGCAGTTGTAAACTCTGATATATATATATATATATATATATATATATATATATATATATATATATATATATATATGGGTTATCAGCATGTAAATTAAAAGTTTGATTTTAGCACTTTAACAACAGTGACTATAGGCTTGGAATTCCCAGCCACATAAAGAAACTGGCTCTAAGGAGACGGGAATCTCTCCCAAAGGGAAAAGTTTTAAAACAAGAGTCAGTGAAAAATTGAATGTCTCCCATCCTCAAGGACATCCTAAGAGTAGCTCTGAAATACATTTTCTTTTTGTTTTGATTTCTCTTTCTCTCATGTCATTTGTATAACTCAGAAATCTGTCTGTCAGCTTCCCAAGTGCTAGGATTAAAGGCATGCACCACCACCGCCTGGCCAGTTTCTTGTCTGACTATTTTCACCTGCTTCTAAAATGAGCAGAGTTCCATCATTATGGAACTGTTTCCTGAGGGATTTCTGTAATCTCCCCAGGTGTCCCAGCCCCTCTTCAGCCAGAACATACAATTTCACTCTTCCTGGGAAGGTATTCTGTTTCCACGGTTACTTATAGGTGCTGAATTTCCATCTTTTTATTGCTACAGCCTGGGCAATTCTCTGCACCATGGCTGGTGAGGCATCTAGGCAAGGCTCTGACTGCCCCATGATACCAAGATTACTCTTATGTAACTGGTGATCCGTTACCAGCAAGTCTGCAGAACTTTTTGCAGGATCCAAGCCTTGACTGAGAAATAAGGTAAGGAAGAGGAAAGAAGGAAAGAAAAAGTTTTACCTGCTAGAGTCTGTGTTCCGGGTGCCAATCTGGAACAAATCTGAGCTAGGAGATATCAGCAACTGGGCTACCTCAGGAGACTAATTCCTTTTGAAGTGTACGCCTCAGGTCTGTGATCAGGTTTTTAGACTTGTCCAGACACTACTAAAGTAGACGAGTTCTGTGTGACACCACTCCACACTTGATTCTTCCATTCCTGTTGTGCTGCCCTAGTCCACCCATATAATCTGTTTTATTTTCTTCTCTCAGGGAGATATGAGTTTTCCTCAGACCCTTTTTCTATACCTAACATCTCTGTGTCCATGGATTATAATTGATTATAATTATAGCATAGTTATCATTCACTTAAGAGATAATATTTATAGGTAAGTGAATTTTTTGCTATATTTATATTTCTGTGTTTGGGTTATCTAACTCAGGAAAATTTTGTATAGCTCCATGCATTTACCAGAGATTTCCATGTCATTTTTCTAAATAGCTGAGTAATAGTTATTTAATTACCACATTGTTTTATCCATTTTTCTGCTGAGAGACATCTAGGTTGTTTTAATTTCTGCGTATTACGAATGTAGCAGCAATGAATATGATTGCACATATTGGTTGGATGATAAGCCCTTTGTGTATATTCTCAAGTGTGTTATGGCTTGATCTTGAGGTATATCAATTCCCATCTTTCTGAGGAATCTCCACACAAATTTCCATAGCAGTTACATTTGCATTCACACCAACACCAGTGCTTTGTTACTGATAGTAGCCATTCTGATGTGTAATGGCTCAAAGTAGGTTTGGTTTGCATTTCTCTGCTGGCAAATGATGTTGAACATTGTAATTCATAACAGTAGAAAAATTATTGTTAAGAAGTAGTAACACAATAATTTTATAGTTTGGAGTCACCACAGCATGAGAAACTGTATTAAAGGGTTGCAGCACTAGAAAGGTTGAAAAGTATTGGTTTGAGTCATACGTTGGCTTCTGCATCATATTTTGTCTGTATAACCTGTCTACTGGTGTGAGTGGTACATTAAAGTGTTGTAGTATCAGTGTGTGAGGGTCAATATGTTATCTAAGCTGTATTGGTGTTTCCTTTAAGAATTTTTTAAAAGTTTTACCTGTTGTTCACATGTAGTCCATTTAGTCTTTGTTTTATTTCACTGATCTATCATAGTTTTGTAATTCACTTATATGATAAGATTTAATTATATGATTAATGATCTTATTTAGGAATAAGAAGTCATTGTACTGCTCTGTTTTGAAGAATTCTGACTTATCTATGACTTTATTTTAGTGGAACCTTGCTTTAATATCACTGAATATCGACCTGAGGCTTTGAATTAGGCAAGCACAGATTCCCCTTCATCCTTTGATATAGTTCTTATTACCTATCATGACATCATCATTTTGGCTTCCCTGTAGAATTTTATAAAGGATAAGTTTATATACTCTGGCTGAACATATCAATGTCTTCTATAACACCTGTCCCTAACACTTTCTCCTACTTGAAATATTTTTAATGGGCCTTATGAAATATACCCTACATTTAAAATTTTATCATAAGCCATTTTAACTTTGCTTGATTTTATTCTATTTTTTTCTAACTATGTTGGTTTTGAACATATCTATCATTAATTCCTTTAAAAATATGTCAGTTCTATTTGCATTATAATATACTTCAAAGGCCAAGTACAAAACCATAGAATAAAGAAATATAAATTCTTCTGACTGGTATGCACTTCCTACATATCCTTTTATTTATTCTATCAATACAACACTTGATGGAGTGAGAGAATTATCTAGAGGATCTCACATTTTTTTTATATTAGATGAGTATTCATACCTCGTTACAAGATATAAGATTTCTTTTTATCAGTTTTGTAGTTTATACACCATTCCCTTTTTTTGAATATTTTCTTTATTTACATTTCAAATGTTATCCTCTTTCCCAATCCCCCCTCCCAGAAACCCCCATCCCATCCTCCCTCCCCGTCCTTCTATGAGGGGGTTCCTCCACTCACCCACCCACTCCTAACTCCCCACCCTCGATTCCCCTAACAATTTATAGTCATATGTTTTTCTTTAGTTACTGGTTAGGATCATTGTGTGTGCATGCAGGTATCTCTGTCTGTTTGTTAGTGTTTGTATTTGGAGCAAAGGTCCATGTCAGTCATCTTCCTTCTTCACTTTTGCTTTTATATTTTGGTGCAAAATATCTAACTGAAGAGGAAGTCTATTTTTTTTTCTGCTGTACTGGCTGGGCAACACACTCCAGGTATCCTTCTTTCTCTGCCTCTTCAGTTGTGGGATTTCAAGTATCTGTTACTGCACATGGCATTTTGAGGGAGGGATGAATATCTGAACTCAGCAAGTAGGGAGTTTACAGGTAAACACACTTTGGCTGAAGCCATTTATAAAGCAGATCTCTGTCTTTACTTATCCTGATAACTGCTCATACAGAAATGTTTCTGGTAGACAAAAGTATGATCTCCAGTTGTCTCTGCTTTATGATAGTACTGCATTTATAAAATATTCTATAATTATTATCAGAACACATGGCCTGGTTTTAAACAATTTAATATGACAACTATATGATAGTGCTACTCCTATGCTTATGATATGTCATATTACATGCCATTCTAAATTATAATCACTCTAGAAATACTGTGTACTGGATTCTTGTATAAAGCAATACACTGAAGAAATCAAGAAGGGAGAGAAATCTGAGCAGCATATATGGTCTATGAGTACTTTTGTATGTTGAATGGATCCTCTAAAATCTCAAAATGCCTCCTAAGATCTAAATATGTTTTCTAGATAAAATTGGCAAGAAGTCTTGACCTTCAGTTCAATAGATGTAAAAGATTTGTTTGTTAACATGTTTTCTGAGTTTATGTATTCATGCTTTCATGGTATAGGTTTACCTATATTTCCCAACATTCCATTGCAAATTTTTGAGTCCCTTATCAGGGGATGTAGGCCATTTATGGATTTTTACCTAAGCTACAGTTCAACTTTTAAAGCTTACCCTTAAATGCATATTCACTATTTTCTCTCAGAGGCTGTGATAGCAAGGTTAGGGTGTATAATGGTCTGTACCATGTCCTCTGTGTATATGTTATGGCTTTTAGCTTTGTGTTCTTATGATACTTTAAACAGTGGGAAACAGTATGTTTCTAACCCCTTTGCCTGTTCTTGAGACTTCTTTTTAATCCTATTGGATTGCCTTGTCCAACATTGATATGAGGGCTTTGCCTTGGCTTTTGATAGCTTGTTTTTTCCTGTCTGGTTGTCTTCTCTTGGAATTTCATTCTTTTCTGAAGAGGAAACAAAAAGAAAGTGGCTATGAGGAAGAGGGTTGGTTGTTTGAAGGGAAGGGAAATTGTGTTTGGAACGTTTTATATGTGAGAAGAATTTATTTCCAATAAAAATAAAGGGAATTTATACAATGTCTCAGAATTTGTTATAATGTAACATTACTCCATAATGATTGAGTGGATTATTATATAAATTTTCCAGACAAATCCAGAACCATTTTCATTTTGGTATATTTCAAAGTATATAATTTTGTACAATACTGAGGAGCCATTTTCATGTATATCATTTGGTAGAATGCTAAAATGAGACTGATACAATGGTGATGAGGGTGTATGTGTTTGTCTATGTGTATAATTGTATGTTTAATTAGAGTTGAATTACAAAAAATTATGCTAATAGAAGCCAAATAAATAATAAAAAGCCATAACCAGCTCTTTAATGGTCTACAGGTTGTCTTCCCAGAGATTCAACAAATTATACAGGCTAGTTTTCCCAAATGGGTAAATATTTCCTTCATGGAAGAAGCAATTTGGCTGATTTTTACAAATAAATGCAGTGTCAAAAATCAATGTAGCTGCTCGTGTTCTCTGAATTAACTTAAGTAACTTTTGGAAGGAGTATAATGAAGTGTAACTTAACTCATATTTCTAGACACACACACACCAAAGTACATAAAAACACACATGTATTCTACATTACATGCATGAATCTCCTACTTCAGAGATCTGCATATAAAATATGCAAACTTTCTTTCAATTGCCAAATAATGATAAGGAATAGAAAATATGGAGATTCAAGAGTGACCTGGGAAATAAACAAGGCTTCAGGCAGAATACGATCTCAATCTTAAATTGTATCATGATGTATGAGACAATTTATGTCCATTAATGTTGGTTTTATGCAATTTTTGCTGCATGCGTGACATTTAAAATTGTGAAATCTTGTTGGTGATTGTTTTATTGAAGACTGTGAGTCAGCTTTATTCAACAGCCACTTTGAGGTACTGGTTTGCTATATGCTTTATTTGATCTCAGCATAACAATGCCAGGTAGTTTCTGCTTCCATTTACTTGACAGATTGTTTTCCATGGAATGAGTCAGTGTGCATTCCTTATCCACCTAAAGGTTTTTCACAGTGGCTTAGGTCTGGTTTTTCACTACACTTTGCAATCAGGCCCTTTAGTTGTTATGTTATTATAGGCAGCAGTGAAACAATTCACTAAATATTAATGTTTTATAGATTTTGGGCAATATGTGTGTGTGTGTGTGTGTGTGTGTGTGTGTGTGTGTGTGTGTGTGTGTGTAAGGCACACAGTGTAAACAATAAGTGTTGCATAACTTAGCTATTACAGTCCTTATTGCAGTGAAGAATATTTTGCTTGCTCATTTTGTGCTTTCATATTATCCTGGCAATTACTCTTCTTTTGCATGCATTTGTTCTCTTGTCTTATTTCTCCAAATAGTTCAGCATGTGCTACCTACCCTTATTATTATCAAAATCAACATTTTATGTAATGGGTACTTGTTAGAGACAACATGATGCACAAAATAAATGAGGTCTATCCGCTGCTATAACCTAGGGTATAGTCATATGGATTCATAAGGCTGCTGGATACCAAGTCCAGTAAGCAAAATAAAACTTGTAGAGCTAGACAACCATGTGTTCTTAGGCAGATACAAAGTACCAGGTTCCTCCTGAGGACTGGCTATTAAATCCAATCCAAATGTAGTTGTTCAAGTGACCTCAGCATGGAGAAATAATCACTCAAATGTTTACTGTACATAAAAACGGTATAATTATAAATTTTGTATTTTACTTATTGATAGCTGTGAGAGAGTGGTTATTTTTATTTCTTAACTATTTATCTTTTACAAGCTTAACAGAGGTCTAATCATATCTCCAGAGACTATTCTTCATGGTCACAGGCAACTTTCAAAACTGTTCTGTCAACAGGAGTTGAATTAAACTGCTCTTTTAACAGCTAGTAAAACGTTCTCTGCTGTAAACAAAAGGCATTGGGTTATTTGAGATTCTCTAGGAGAAGAGAACACATAAAATGAATCTGTCTGTCTGTCTATCTATCTATCTATCTATCTATCTATCTATCTATCTATCTATCTATCATCTGCCTTTCTGTCTGTCTAACTGTCTATCAAATTTCTTAGTTTGGCTTATAGGCTGTAGTACAGCTTGTCACACCATGCCTGTGTACCAACAGAAGGGCCAAAGATACAATTGTCTAACCCAGTAACTGTTAAATCCAGAAAGCAAGATGTCTCAGCTAGTATTCAGTATATGCTAGAATCCCCCAAAAGTAGGCTGAAATTCCTGTGAAGGGAGAAACTTGCCAGGCAGAGTGAGGGCAATCAGACAAAAAGAGAAGCACCAACTCTTTTGAATGTCCTTTATATAGCCTGACACCAGATGCTGTAGCTCAGATGTGTTGAACAAATTAAAGGTGAATCTTCAGACCTCAGACAATCTGGATTAAAGGTGGATATTTCCACTTCAAATGATTCAATTAAAAACAATTCCTCATAGGTATACAGTTGCTTGTCTTTTAATTAAATCCAGAGGTAGTCAAGTTGACAACTAAAAATAGCTATTACAATGTGATAACTACTGTATTGAAATGTATTTAATTCTCTAAAATAATAATTGTATAGACAATATCTTTTTAGTAAACCTAATACTTATGCTATAAAACTATAAAATACATATATTACTTATTTTCAGAACCATTATAGTGAGTAAAATCATAGTTGGCTTTAAATATGTACAACTTAGACTTCAAAATCTACTAAAGCAAAGAAAATATATATGCTTTTTAACTCCCAAAATATTGTTCAAAAACACTTCTATCCTACCTATGTGTATATGTTTATATCTTAGCATACTTGATAAAACATGCTACTTAAAGTTTCCATTATGTAAAATAAAACTGTACCCAGAAGCACATTTAATGATTATTTTCATTTCTCTCTCACCTGGTTACCGAACTTTAATACTTTCCAGATTCTAGCTCCTTTCCCTGGGTTAATGAGTTATTTCTGAATCAGTGTGTTGAGAATTGCTTACCATTTATTTTTAACACTTCCTTACATTTCATTACTGATATGACAATCATGTTTTCACTATTTTATATTATGCTGCCAGGTGAGTTGTCCATAGAGTCATTTAAATTCCATTGATTTTGCTTACTTTTTATCTATGAATTTTAATATTTTGTGATTATAGCCTAGAATTTTAATTGAACAATTCCTTACATTTCAGTAGTGATATGTGAATGTGTTTTACTAAGCAATATTACAGTGCTTGGTGCCTTATTCATTTATTTTTTTAAATTCCATTTTTTTCCTTAGCCTTCTTACTTGTAAGTTTTAATGCTTTTTAATGAAAGAAGGAGAGAAAGAGAGAGAGAGAGAATTTTGGATAATTTATTATTTTCAAATATATACAATAGAAATATTATTTAACATGTAAATATGTAGAAGAGTACATTATATGAAATTATCTTATTCTTCTTCATGAGTTAAAGCTTTGCATTTGGTATGAAACAACAGGAATTCATAGAGCATTAATTATAAAATACTCTCTACATGTTAAATAGTGGGTTAGGTATTAGGATTTAAATTCGGATGATTGTTATATTAGTATTAATTTTTTCTATAGTGAATTGTCGTGTTCCATAACAAAAAAGAAATCAAAGGTCCTGATCAAAGAAACTATGGTAAATAACACATGAAAAGACTGGTTTAGGTATTAGTATTTAAATTTGGTTGATTGTTATATTTCTCCATAGCTGACTTTTACATTCTATAAATACACACAATTGAAATATAATTAACATATATGTAAATATGCAGAAGAATACATTGTTCTATAAAATGTATAAAATATCCAAAGCTACTAAATAAAACATTGTTAAACAACTCATTAAAAGCACATACATTGGTTATCAAATATCAAAAGGTTAGTCTTGAAAATGTTCATACAAGTAACATTGTATAGATTGAGCATATTGTATGTTTGAGTATGTTGTATGAGTAAGTTGTATGAGTATGTATTTGAAAACATATATATGTGTGTTTGTGTATACACACATTCATAAATCAATGAATTTGAAAGAAAATAAGGAGAGGTACATGAGGAAAAAGGAGTAGAGAAATCATTTTATTGTATTGTAGTTTCAAAAAGTAAAATAATTAAAAACTTAACCTTATATAATAATCTCATATATTTATCATCCACTAAACAGTTGCTGAATTCCTCAAGTATTCTGCTTCCCACAATTGTAATTAAAACTTAATTGCAACATGCTAGGAAAATGCTAACTCTATTAATCATGAATAGTAAAAGAAAGAGTTCTGAAATTATTGATTTAAATTTAATCTCTTCAGTAGCTGCACAAGTATCAATAAGGTCAAATAAAGGGAAACTACAAAATATCTATATCAATTTACATAGAAGGAAATTTCACAGATCCCACACCTAGGTCAAGCACTATAAGTAATAAATAATTGGTAATGACAGAATCACTTCACTTCAGTGATGAGAGTTCTGATAAGTAATCATAAACCAAGTGGTGAGCCCCAAACATATTTACATGTGACCAATACTACATATACATGTATAATATAATCATTTCTGCCCCTCTCTCTCACACACACATACACATAAAAACAAGTAATAATTACAGATGAAATAAGAAAAGGTACATATTAAGACAACTCAACTATCAGTGGTTTTAGGTTTGTTTTGAGAATCAAAAACAGACATTAATGAATGAATTGGCTCTTTCAGGCAAAATGTTTGTGAACTAAAGTAGGTTATATTTATAGCATGAATAGCCCAAGCTGTAGGTCAAGAATTATTTTAATTTTGAAGTATGCTAGGTTGATGATGATTTATCATGAGTTAAATTTTAAATAATTTTATATTTTGATTTTGAAAACTGTATTTATTATATTTTCTAATGTTTTGCCTCAGTTATAACAAAGGTAAAAATTAAAATATCAATTCTATTAAAGACACTTTAATGTGTTATTTTATTATAAAGGTCTTAAAGATTTAAACTTGAAATACTAGAGTATAATATGAAAAATTGACCAAAACAACCATTTTTATTTAATACTTAGAGCAAACATGTTTAAAGGTATAATATGTATTTTCTAAAGTTTTAAATTTTTACGTATCACGTTGTAAATTTTGATGTTTAATGGGAAAGAATCAACAGAATGAAGGTCATTTTGTAAATAACAGGTGTTCTGGTATGGGGAACTCATTCTTATATCTCATCCTGGATCAAAGGTTGATGTGCATTAATCCTACCCAAGTTTGAGATTAGGAAATGATTTATGAGAATTGTACCAGAGAAAATCATATTGAACCAACATAACCATTTATCTGATAGATCAAATACCTTGAAGAAAATGACTTATATCAAGATGTGTAGAAAAAATCAAAATGTGAAAAAATTTAGAAAAATAAAAGTCTAGGTGAAAATTAATACAGGAAATACATGTTCTGACACTCAGCTTTTCCTCTCCATATTTTTGTTTTAAATTTTCTTAGTATGGAGAATGGCATACATGCATAAAGAAAGTTGATTATTTCCACAATGCATTTTCCTCGAACTATCCCAACACTACACAATATACTCTATTGTTTTATATTTTAATTAATTCACAATGTTCCCCTCTTTCTGTCCTTATGTATCTTAGTGTGAGATCATCCACTCCAGCACTTATTAGTAGCCACATCCTTTAATAGAAAAACAACAACAAAAATAAAAACATGATTTTTTTTTTTAACTCTACCATGTCAACTGTCAATATGTCAGTATGGAGTGGAATCTTAAGATCTATGCCTAGAAAGCAGCTGGCTTGATTGTGTACAGATTGGTTGAAAATGTGCAATCCCTGTTTCAACCTATATTTTAGATAATTCTCAAGTCTCACTAAGATTTAAGCATCTGTTACCCAATTAATTTAATAATGCAGTCACCATTATTTGAGTTACTTAATAAAATTTAGCAAGTTGTTTCCTGATAACATTCACAAAACTATGAAACTTTCACTAAGCAAAAAACTTTGACACTAAAGCATTTCATTAAACTTGCAAATCACTTTTGATAAAAGGTTGTAGGGTGAAACATTTTACCAATTTTGTTTGAAACAAAGCTAGAGTCTTTCTACAGGGTTATAGTTAAAGTCTTCAAGTTTAGACATGAATTATTCATGAATTGTAAACTTGGTACTAGAAATATCAAGATTTCATTGGAGACACTTAAAATGTATTCCAGACTCAGGTTTCATGATCTTATGATGCTGATAGAGTGACATGTGCTTCTTGCAGTGAGTTTTGTGAATATCTACACAGTATGTTTATGTGTGGAAGTTCATCGCTGTGATACTTACATGTATCTGATTTTCAAAATATGTCCTGAATCATGATGCTGCTCTGGGGCAAAATTTTGAAAGACAAACATGTGTCATAGAAAAAACTTGCCACTACTTTCAAATATTTAAAGGAAGACACGAAAACCATCTGAAAATATCTACTGTACAAATGAATAATGTTGATAAGAGATGACACATAATACTGCTGTAACTCCATGTGTGTTAGATACTCTGTGGATTCTTTTGGATCTTCTTGACACACATGAACATTTTCTTTAGTTGATATCTAACAAAAGTTGCTCTACTTGACTTCATGTTGTACGCTAGAGGACGTCCAATCAAGTTGCATGGGCAATGAATGTATTATTTTCTTCTTAATCTCAATAGGGAAAAGTTTCAAAGATATCATATTTGCTTATGAAATACCAGCTAGCTTTCTTAAATGAAATCATGTTCATAAATTAACTCAAAATTGGTTGTGATTTACAAGATTTTGATCAATACGTTTCCTCTAGTTTACTTACTGTGTTGAGATCTATGGTCTATTGCAGCATTCTTATGAATTTTGGCCTTGTTGACAAAGTAAAGCAATATAATCTTGTTTTCTCATCAAATTCTAAAACTTTATTTTCTTGTTGTTTTGAATTAGATTTATTATTAAAATAGTTTTAAAGTAGTGTGATTTTTATCGATTATAGAACTTAAAATACAATATAAAGTTAATTTAATTGAAGCATTATCATACAGTTTATGAGGCATAAGGTGACAATTTCATGTGCGGAACAAAAATGTATTGAGAAAACAAGGGGAATAAGCATATTCAGTATGATAACCATTTATTATTTCTTTGAGAAAGAATCAGCTGATAATTTGATGCACTAGCAACAGCCATTCCATGTGTAAAGTGGACACAAAATTCAGTCCTCTGTCCTACATTTTTATACTTATTTCATATTTACTGGAAGATTTTTCCCATCACCTTTTACCCCTTCATGTTCCTAGCCTGTGTCCCCTGCCATTTTACTTTCATATTTTATGAGTTTTGTTTTGTTTTAGAGACTTCATGTAAATAAAAAAATTACTGTAGTTGCCTTTGTAAGCTATGATAGTTCTCTTAATGTAACATCTTTGAAGTACACTTATGTTGTCCAATTGGATGAAAAGAGTTCTTATTTTTATGGAGAAATAGCATTTTGTTTAGTACCTAAGCAAAAAATTTAAATAAATTTTAATAATCAATGTCAATAAATTTTATAATAAATGTGTAATAGATATACTATTTCTGTGACTTCTTCAGATTTAGTAACTTGATACACTGCTATAGAAAATCTATCATAAGTCACCTTTTAAGACAAGAATATACTTTTTCTCTAATTTATGTCCTGCTTCCCAAAACAAATAATTTTTAATAAACTGACTTTAAGAAAATTGTTCCAGTCATCTTCAGGGCTTCAATCTTTCCCCCCAGCTCTTCCATAAGAGTTTCTAACCTCTATCCAATGTTTGACTGTGGGTATCTGTATCTATTTCAGTCAGCTGCTAGTTAGAGTCCTTCAGAGGACATCCATGACAGGCTACTGTCTGCAAGCATAACAGAGTATCATTAATAGTGTCAGGGATTGGTGCTTGCTCAAAGGATGAGTTTCAATGTGGACCATTTATTTGTTGTCCAGTCATTCCATCCCTGCTCTATTTTTATCCCTACATTTCTTTTACATAAGACAAATTTGGGGTTGATAGTTTGGTGGGTGGGTTAGTGCCCTTATCCCTCCTGGGGTCCTGCCAGGCTACAGAAGGGGCCTCTTCAGGTTCCACATCTCCACTGTTAGTTATCCTGGCTAAGGTGACTCCTTGGAGCCTCCTTGATTCCAGATCTCTGGAACTTCCTAGAGCCTGCACCCACTTCCTACCCCTGGCAGTGGCATAATCCCATTCATTCTCCTAGACCTCTGAGCATCTCTCCTGTCTCCTCTCACATCTGATCTTGCGCCCTATTCCCTATTCCCTCTCTCCTCTCTTACCTACTTCCCTTACTCCTTCTACTTCCTATGATTATTTTATTCCCTCTACTAAGTGGGATTCACTCATCTTTACTTGGGACTTCCTTCTTGTTTAACTTCTTTGGGTGTGTAGGGTGTATCCTGTATCATGGGTATTCTGTACATTTTGGCTATTATCCACTTATCAGTGGGAACATACCATATATCCCCTTTGGGTCTAGGTTTCCTCACTCAGGATGATATTTTCTAGTTCCATCCGTTTACCTGTAAAGGTAACAATGTACTTATTTTTAATAGCTGAATAGTATCCCATTGTGTAAATTGTTTGAGGGGCATCTGGGTTATTTCCACTTTATGGCTATTACGAATAAAAGCTGCAGAGTTAACTAAAATGGAGGCCAGGGAGTGCTCAGAGACTGAGACACTAACCAAAAATATATACATGGGCTGGTGAGATGTCCCTGGCTCATGTAGAAGACACGTAGCTCAGTTTCCATCTGAGAACCCCAACATGTGAAACAAAGGCTCTCCCTAAAGCTGTAATTTCACCTTGGTACCCATTCCTCAACAGGACTGATTTGCCTGGCCTCCAAGAGAACATGCACTAGGATAGGAGATTACCCAGGGGACCCACTCTCTTAGGGAAGAGAAGGAAGATGTGGAAAGGACTCTGAGCAGGGAGCTAGAAGCTAGGAAAGCATTTGGGATGTGAATATATATAATTTTGTACACGTGGTTTCCATGATAATGTCTGTAAAAAAAGGTCCCTAAATTTCTGACCTAAATTTATGAAAGACATAAATTTCTGGACCGTTGCTGACACTTTATAAACATCATCTTTTTGTTGTGTGTGTGATTTACAGGTTGACGGCGACCAATCATTCACTGACACCTCAAAGTGATTTGGATTCCAGTAGCTCTGAAGAATTCTATCAAGCTGTTCACCATGCTGAGCAATCATTTAGAAAGATGGAGAATTATTTAAAGCAACAGCAGCTCTGTGATGTCATCCTGATAGTTGGGAATCGAAAGATACCTGCTCATAGGTATGGGCATGCCAATATTACAATTATGTATCCATATTTATAAAATTAATAGACTAGTTTTTAGACTGCAGAATTTGTTAGCATGATAATAATTAGAAATTAAAATTTCTTGACATCTTGGGTTGTTTCTGCTTTGTTACTTTACATTTAGGGAGAAATTAACATATTTCAATTATTTAACTACTAATAAAGGAAACCTAAAGATTTAAAATAATTATTCTTATAAATCCTTTAATAAATGCATATATTATATGCTTTAGTAGTTAATTCTGAGTTACCAATAATTCATTGATATTATATTAAGAGAACAAATTAAAGCTCTCTAAATTGTGGTGATTTGACCAAGAGCCAGTCCAGATTTTTATTCTCTGCTTCATGATACCAGTGATATCTCCATTGCATTAGTCTGAACCTGTGCCTACCAGAAATAAAAAATGTGCTGTGAATCTTTCTGCACCTGTCTTTTGTGACGTCCAGTGACTATTTACCCTGTGTCTGTGTCTCTGTCCCTTATGAAGTGTTTTACTCTTACTATACTAAATAGCATAAAATGTGTCCTGCAGGGAAGGAATGGGATATTTTATAGAAACATTGACAGAGTTTTACAAGGATCAAATCACTGTCTCCAACTCATTTCACTGACCCATGTGACCAACATCATATTTATCAACCAGTATTCATAAATATTGCATCAATTATTATGGTCACACAGACACCTACAGACATGCTCACCCAAATAATGAATAAATAAATAAATAATAGATAGGTAGATAGGTAGATAAATTTAAAGTATCTTTGATTTTCTTTTTATTCACTTTACATTCTGTTCACTCTCCCCATCATGATCTCCCATGATCATTCTACTCACCCCCACCCCCGCACCTTCTATTAGTCTTCCTGTAGTGCTCCTATCTCTTTCAGAGCCTAAAATACTTCCCCTAACTCATGCATTCTTTTGAGTCAGCTGCTGGGTGGAGCCTCCCAGAGGCCAGCCATGCTAACCTCTTGTCTGTAAGCATAGCAGAGTATCATTAATAATGTCAGGGACTGACACTTAGCCATGCAATGGGTCTCAAGTTGGGGCAGTCATTGGTTGGCCATTTCCTCAGTCTCTGTTCCATCCCCATGTCCCTGTATTTCTTCTACAAGATAAATTTTGGGTCAAAAGTTTTGTGGGCATGTTGGTATCCCTATAGTTCCACTGGGTTTCCTATCTGACTACAGAAGTGACCTTCTCAGGTTCCATAGCCCCAACGCAGTGAGTCACAGCTAATGTCATCCCATTGATTCTTTGGCACCTCCATTACCTAAGGTCCAATTCATATCCCTGAAATGCCCCCATGTTTGCACATCCAACAGTTGCAGATTTACTTTCATTCTCATAGCCATCTGGCCATCTCTCTTTTCCTTCTCCACACCTGACCCTTAACCTTCCCTAACCCCCTCATCCTCTCTCCCTCCCAGTTCTTTTCCTTCATCTGCTTCCTATAACAATTTATTCTCCCTTCTAACTGGGATTCAAATACCTTAGTTTGTGCTTTTCTTCTTGTTTAGCTTCATGGGTTTCCTATATTTTAAGGCTAATATACACTTATAAGTGAATATACACTATGCATGTCCTTTTGCTAGTGGCTTACCTTACTCAGAATGATATTTTCAAGTTCAATCCATTTGCCTGCAAAATTCATGATGTCTTTTTTTAATCGATGAATACTATTCTTTTATGTAGATGCACCATGTCTTATTTATCCAGTTTTCACTTGAGGGACATATAGGTTGTTTTCAGAATCAGACTGTCATGAATAAAGTTGCTATGAACATAGTTGAGCAAGAGTCTTGTGGGATGGCAGACCATCTTTGGGTTATATGCCCAGGAGAAGTATAGATGGATCTTGTAAAACTATTCCCATTTTTCTGAAAAACTGCCAAATTCATTTTCAGAGTGGTTGTGTTCATTTTTTCAATGGGGTTATTTGTGTTACTGATTTTCAATTCTTTATAAATTTTGGATATTATCCTCAGGTTGGTAAAGATCCTACCCCAACAATTTTGTCTCATTGACAGTATCCTTTACCTTACAGAAGCTTTGCAATTTCACATGGTCACATAATTGATCTTAGAGCCATTGGTATTCTGTTCAAAAATTGTTTCCTGTTCAAGGATATTTCCCACTCTCTCTTCTGTGAGAGTTAGTGTATCCTGTTTTAAGTTGAGGTCTTTGATCCACTTAGACTTGAGTTTTGTGCAGACTGAAAAATACAGCTCTATTTTCATTCTTCTAAATGTAGACATACAGTTAGACCAGCACAACTGGTTGAAGATGATTTTCCCCCCTCTATTGTATGGTTTTGGGATCTTTGTCAAAAATTGAGTACCTATAGCTAGATGGCTTTATTTCTGGGTCTTTTATTCAATTCTATTGTTCAACTTGTCTTTTTTTGTATCAATATCATACACTTTTTTAACACTATTGCTCTCTAGTACAGCTTGAGGTCAGGGATGGTGATTCCTCTCAAGGTTATTTTATTGTTCAGGATTGCTTTAACTATCCTAGATTTTGGCTTATCTATATGAATTTGAGAATTGCTCTTTTAAAATATATAAAAATAATCTATGATGATTGAGAGTTTTGCTGTATAATAGTGTAGGTCAGCATCTGTGTTTTTTTCAGACTGTAAGATGGTTAGATGTCTGCCCAGGCTCTTCTAGTGCTTAGAGTCTCTGTTGAGAAGACAGGAATAATTCTCAGATGTCTACCTTTCTATGTAACCTGGCACTTTTCCCTTGCCACTTTAATATTCTTTCTTGTCGTTTTGATTATTACGTGGAGGGAGGATTTTTTTTTCTGGTCCAGTCTAATTAGTCTAATTGGTGTTCTATTGGCTTCTTGTGTGTTTATTGTATCTCTTTCTGTAGGTAGGGAAAATTTTCATCTATGAATTTGTTGGGAATATTTTCAGGGCCTTAGAGATAGGGCTCTTCAATTTCTTTTATTCCTATTATTCTTAGGTTAGATATTTTCTTGATATTTCAAAGTTCCTGGATGTTTTGTGTCAGAATTTTTTTTAGATTCAACATTTTCGTTGAATGAAGTATCAATCTCTTCTATTCTATCTCTTATACCTGATTTTCTTATCATCTCCTGTACTTTTTTGTGCTCCTTACAACTGATTCTGTTGCCTCATGTCTGCTCTCATCCTTAATATTCCAATACCCAGAATTCACTCAGTTTGTGTCTTCATTATTGCTTCTATTTTCATTTCCATGTATTACATAGCTTTATTTATTTCCTTCACCGGCTTAATTGTATCTTTCTTTATATCTTTAAGGTATTTATTCCCTTTTTAAAGGCTTCTGTCATCTATATGATATTGGAGTTAAGGTCATTTTATTTTCCTTCAGTTTGTTAGGTTATCCAAGGCTTGCTGTAGTAGTGTAGCTGTGCCCTGAAAGTGTCATCTTGCCCTGGCTTTTATTGATTTTGTTTTTTCGAGGTCCTTTAGCCATTTGGATGGCTTCAGTCCCTGCATGTTTCTATTGTAGTAGGCATTAAGAGGGGAGTTGTGATGGTTTGTGTATACTGCAGCCAGGAAGTGGCACTGTTGGCATGAGCTTTAATACCCTAGTCCTTGCTGCCTGGAGATCAGTCTTCTCTAAGAGGCCTGCAGATGAAGATCTAGAACTCTCATCTCCTCCTCCATCATGCATGTCTGCATGCTGCCATGCTCCCACCTTGTTGATACTGGACTGAATCTCTGAACATGTAAACCAGCCACAATTAAATGTCCTTTATAAGAGTTGACTTGATCATGGTGTCTGTTCATAGCAGTAAAACCCTAAGATAGAAGCTGGTACTGGGACTGGGTTATTGCTGTGATAAGTCTAACTATGCTTTTGTTTGGAAAAAATGTGGATTTGTGGATTTTGGATTTGGAAAGCTATAGAATACTTTAAGTAGGGTTTAATGGGACATCCTAGTAGGAATAAGGAAGACTTTTTTTTTCTGATGGTGACTTGAACTATGGAAGCGTGGTTCTAGAGACTTCAGAGGAGAAGAATTTTAGTATGTCACAGAGAAACTATTCTTGTGATATTTTGGTGACAAATGTGGCTGCATTTTGCCATTATCCACAGAAATTTCATGAGGCTAAGGTGAAGAGACTCAAATTAATTGCATTAACAAAGGGAGTCTCAAAAATGTCCATCCTATATTTTGTTCTCTGGTTAAGTCTCATGAAGAACATTTGAACAAGTGTAGCAAGCTTAGAAAGGAAAAATATAAAATATATGGTTCTAGTATTAGAGGGGCACCAGGAAGTGAAATGAAGCTGAATCCTATGTTCTAGGAGATAGCAGATTAAGGAAGTGGGGCATTGGGGCAAGATACTACCCAGCTAAATTTAGATCCAGGCAATGTGGTACACACCTTTAATCCAGGAATTCAGATCTCTCAGTTTAAGGTCAATCTACAGAGCAAGCTCCAAGACAGCTTTTAAGCAGTGAAGGAGTTGGAAAACAGAAAGCTGGTAATAAAGTAATAGAACAAGTGGGCCAAGTTCCAGCCTCAGAAAGCAGCAGAACTCAGCAGTTTTGGCTTTATAGTCAAGAGTTGAAAAAGACTACTGGAACAGCAAATGCTGGTTAGCTGGAGCTAAGAAATTAGTGGTGAGTAAGAAGAGACCAGCAACATTGAGATGAAATTTTCTGGGAAGTGTTTTCTGAGAGCACAAAAAAGCTGTATTCCAGAAATAGCCAAGGTTGTACCTCATGCTGCAGCTGTCCTTAGTAATGTGTAAGAATCACCTAGATGGTACTTGTTTTCAAGATGTGAAGGGTCATGAAGAGCAGCTGAGGCTCAGCATTGTGGGAGGTCATGGAAGGCCATTAAAGTAAAGGTACAGTCTCAGTTGCAGTTGACTTTGAAGGACTGAAGAGGCCAAGCAAAGGATGTGAGGCTTTATACCATGAAGAGAGATTAGGAGAGGTCATTGGTGAAACCTAGTTGCAGCTGAAGATTCCAGTGCATTGTAGATGCCAGTAACATGAGATGATCACTAAGAACAGCAGCAGCAGTAGAGTGGATCAATCTTAGTGTAGATTTCTACTGAGGGCAAAGCTGGAGAAATAATGCCAGCCCTTTGGATGAACCCAGAAGATCATGTGTGGATTTCACACATTGAAACAAGAAGCTGTAACATTGATGTTGCCTTGGTGACCCCAAGATGTTTGAGATGCCATGACCATGGGCTATTTGCTGAGGAAAGCAACTAACAGGGAGTAGAGCCAACACAGGAGAAAGAATTTTGTTGCAGTCAACAAAGATGAAAAAGGAGTTGGAGATCTGAAGATCACTTTGACATCAGATATAGAGATGCAGAGTTTGGAGTTTGCCCAGCTAGTTTCCTGTCTTGCTTTGGGGATTACAGTTAAGTGATTGGATGAATATCAGAAGAGACCTTGAACTTTGGACTTTTAACCTTGTTGAGAGTATATAAACTATCAAGACTTTGGAAATTGGACTAAACATTTTACATTATGGCATGTTTAGGTATGGTCCCCATAGACTCATATGTTTGAACAAGCCTATTTTGTCTAAGGAGTGGAATGTAATGATCTGGATATGCTTGGGCTAGAGAGTGACAGGTATGGCCTTGTTGGTATAGGTATGTCACTGTGGGTATGGGCTTTAATATCCTACCTGTAGGTTGGTCTTCTCTTGGAGGCCTGCAGATGAAGATGCAGAAATCTAAGCTCCTCCTGTACATGCCTGCCTTGACTCTACCATGCTCCCACCTTGATGATACTGGATTCAATCTCTGATTCTGTAAGCCAGAACCAATTTAATGTTGTCCTTTATAAGACTTGACTTGGTTATGCTGTCTGTTCACAGCAGTAAACTTCAGTGGTCCTCATTTGGCAGGCCTCTGATAGTTATCTGTATAGTTTGGGATTGGCAGGTCTGATGAAGGTGGGCAGTGAGGTGACTGGAGAATGGAGGCTCACCTGAGATAGCAGGCTTCACAGGACAGCTTGGTACCCCAGAGGACTAAGATTACACTAAAGATATGTGGGGAATGGAAGCTAACCTGTATGTTTCAGGCTCTGTAGGTCTGATGCAGGTGGATGGAGAGGTAGGGGGAGAATTATGTCTTTGAATGCCAGAAATGAAGACTGTGTGAAGATAAAGAGGAGAGGGAAGAGACATTACATAGCCTGGCTTGGTAACACCAAAGCACAGAAAGCAGGTGTGCAAATTTGTGGATAAATTGTTCTTAGAGGAAACGAAAATTTGCAAGAGCAGAGGAACGAAATGAAACAAAGATTAAACCTTATCTCCTTCAGCATTCTAGGGAGATAGAGGATTTACTTGATGCACATTAACATACTGTACTTCACAGAGGCAGCATTTTAGGCCATGATGTAGTAGTATTGGTTACTTTTGGGTCCATTACTTGTCTAGAGGTGAGAATCCTGTTGGCAGATGTGGAGCATGGGGCCTTCATGCTACATGCTACATGAAGCATTTTGGAAGAAGTATCCTTTTTCCTTGGCCTTATGTTAATACTGATTTAGGATGTCTGAGCCGTATAAGGAGGACATAGACCTAGAAGAAACTAAAAGATAGGTTTGTGTTGTAATTAACATAGAGAAAGTAGTTCAAGGAAACTTTTAGGTCATCTGGAAGAAACCTAATGGCACATCAGCAATTGGAAATATGACAGTGTGAACGTAAGAAAATTACAGGCAGTACACTGAATTTTGTATAAAGACAGTCAAATGCTGGTAGAAAATTCAGCCAATAGTCTTTTCTTTTTTACAGGCATTTCAGTAGCACGGTAAAATTTAAAGCCATCATACAAATTATTAATGTAGTGCTAAAAAAGTGATTTTGCAAAAATGAATATTAAAGCAATGCGCAGAAGTCCACATTAGTCTACAGCAAAGGGCAGGTCACATAGTAGAAGGATGAGAAGTCACTGAATAGGAGGTAAAGGTGAGATAAAAAGAAGTCTGCACTTCTCCAATTTAACTAAAAGTAGATTTAAAAGTGGGATACAATTCACAGACCATATGAAGATCAAGAAGAAGGAAAACCAAAGTGTGGATGCTTCAGTGCTTCTTAGAAGGGTGAACAAAATACTCACAGGAGAAAATATGGAGACAAAGTGTGGAGCAGAGACTGAAGTAAAGGCCATCCATAGACTGCCCCATCTGGAGACCCATCCCATGTACAGTCACCAAACCCAGACACTATTCTGGATGCCAGGAAGTGCTTGCTGACTGGATCCTGAAATGGCTGTCTCCTGAAAGGCTCTCCCAAATTCTGTCAATTACAGAGGCAAATGCTCAAATCCAACCATTGGACTGAGCACGGGGTCCCTGATATAGGAGTTGGAAAAGGGACTGAAGCAGCTTAGGGGGTTTCCAGCCCCATGGAGGGAGCAACAGTGTCAACTTGTCTGATCTCCCGGAGCTCCCAGGGACTGGACCACCAGCCAAATAGTACACATGGAGGGACCCATAGCTCTGGCCGAATACGTGGCAGAGGATGTCCTTGATGGACATCAGTGGGAGGAGTGGTCTTTGGACCTGAGGTGGTTTGATGCCCTAGAGTAAGGGAATGCCAGGGAAGTAAGGCGGGGAGTGGGTAGGTGGGTAGAGAAATACCCTCATAGAAGCAAGGAGAAGGGGGATGGGATGGGATAAGGGGTTTCTAGAGTGGAGACCTGGAAAGGGGGTAACATTTGTAAAAAAAAGAAAATATCAAAAAAAAAAACAAAAAAAAAAACAAAAAAAAAAATTGTTATTCCTGTGCAGCTGCTTACAGAAGCCAAAAGAGGGCACCACATCTGCTAGAGCGACAATTAGCATGTGGTTGTGAAACAGCTGACATGGGGGCTGGGAACTGAATTGGGTCACTTGGAAAAGCAGTCTTTGCTCTTAACTGCTGAGACATCTCTGCAGATCTTCTTCCCAAATCTTAAATGATATACTAAATTAACAACCTTAATGAAGGTGTATAAATATACTGTGTTTTGAAAAGATTTATGCATCTACACAATGGAGTACTACTGAGCTATTAAAAATAATGAATTTATGAAATTCTTAGGGAAATGGATGGATCTGGAGGATATCATCTTGAGTGAGTTAACTCAATCACAAAAGAACACACATGGTATGCACTCTCTGATAAGTGGATATTAGCCCAGAAGATCAGAGTACACAAAGTACAATCCACAAACCACAAGAAACTCAAGAAGACCAAAGTGTAGATACTTCATTCCTTCTTAAAAGGGGGAACAAAATACCCAAGGAAGGAGTTGCAGAGAGAAACTATGGAGCAGAGTCTGAAAGAAGGACAATCCAGAGACTGCTACACCTGGGAATCCTTCCCATATTCAATCATCAAATCTAGACACTATTGTGGATCCAGGCAAGTGTTGGCTGACAGGAGCCTGATATAGCTGACTCCTGAGAGGCTCTGACAATACCCAACTAATACAGAAGTAGAAGCTCACAGTCATCCATTGGACTGAGTACAGGGTCTCCAATGAAGGAGCTAGAGAGAGGACCCAAGAAGCTGAACTGTTTGCAGCCCCTTAGGACAAACAATATGAGCTAACTAGTACCCTTAGAGCTCCAAGGGACTAAAACTCCAACCAAAGAGTACATATGGTGGGACTCATGGCTCTAGCAGCATGCATATAGCAGAGGATGGCCAAGTTGGTCATCAATGGGAGGAGAGGCCCTTGGCCTGGTGAAGGTTCTATGCCCCAGTGTAGGGGAATGCCAGGGCCAGAAAGCAGGAGAGGGTAGGGTGGTGAGCAGGGGGAGGGGGGAGGGAACAGGGCTTTGTTTTTGTTTATTTTTATTTTATTTATATTTCCTTTTTTTAAGAGGGGAACGCGGGAAAGGAGCTATCATATGACATGTAAATAAAGAAAATATCTAATAAGAAAATAAAAAAATATGTTTATATGTATAGTGCATTATACCATATGCTAATTAAAATTCAGTCAAAAGTAGAATTGCATGTAAGGAGTGTATATGGATATAAAAATACAAGACAAATCTTCAAAAAAAAAAAAAAGGAGGTTGACAGTTTCAAACATAATAAACTGAAGTGAAATATAGGAATCTTAAAAGATTCAGAACTGTATTTTAGTGACCCCAAATAGAGATTTTCCTAAGTGGCTGCATTTGCTCACTGAATCAGTTTTTGGTACAGCTTTCCCTACATTAATCGAAGCTAAATATGCACAAGTATAAAGATGTTAACTATTGCCAAATGTTAAATCAAGATTCTAATTCAAATCTTTTGTGTCACTAAATCTAAATGCAGAATTAGTCTTTTCACTTCACTATGACTGAGCTGGCAGCATTTTCCTAGAGGTGATACAGAATTTATTTGACTCAAACTTGCACAATGTAGGTCACAAAATATTTTGCTTTCTAAAATGTAATCTGCCTGTAATACAAACTCAGTGTGTAAGAACACGCTGATTTAATTTATGTTGAAATACTTGTTCCTGGAGAGATGCCCAACCTGAATGATGTTTATGGAGACATCTACTATTTATTATCTGATGTTTATGGAGGTGTTTACCGCTTAAATAAACTTTGATAAAACTGATCACTTCACATTCACTTATTTCTTTGGGTTGCACTAAACATTTTAATATTTCTAAGCTTTTTAAATAAAATTAATAATTACTATTATAGATATTATTTTATGTGTGACTATGTTTTGCATACATGTATGACTGTGTACTACATATATGTTTGATATCTTCAAAAGTCAGAAGAGGACATCATAGCGAATGGTAGGAATCAAACCCATTTTCTCTGAAAGAGCAGCCAGCATTTTTAACTGCTGAGCCATCTCTCTAGCTGATACTTTTATTTATCATTTGTTCATATTTTGTAACTAGGTCTATTTTGTGGTCACTCTGATTTAGCATCCTGAAAGATGAGAAAGCAGGTATAAGCTATTTGGGCTGGCTTTAGGTTTATAAAAGTAACAATGAAAAACATTCAAAATACTTTTTGTTATATTGGTATATAAAAATAGCAAATGATTTATTTTTATTTACTGGAAAACAAGGTGTTGTGCATGAAATAAATGACAATATAAACTATGAAATACTCTGAATTTTTAAAATACATTTTAAGAGACACAGTGGGAAATGAATTTGATGAAAAGATGAGACTATGAATGCAAAAAGTTTGTGATCTATGGTTTAAAATGGTCAACCTCACTATTATATAAGTTCAGGAAATTAAGGTAAAGGTAACTATGGGTTAAAACACACATGCACACACACGCACACATACACACACACATGCACACACACATGTCATTTGTTGTTGAAAAAAACACGTTTGAGTGTTGTATGTGTCACTGTGAAAATGCTAAAAATCCTAAAAGGAATCTAAAGTAATTATAAAGAAATGGTATATTACAATAGGAAAAAGTTTGAAAACCAATTTTCTATTAAAATTGATAGAGTCTAGATGATAATGAAGTAATATCTTTTTTTATATATGATCAAAGTAGATTTACTATCCTTCCTTAAGTAAAAATATTTTATGATTTATTGTAGATGAAACTAGAAAAAATATAATACATGAAAACTAGGAATCCCTTTGTCCACAGAGCTACACTAAAATAA
Organism: Mastomys coucha; assembly: GCF_008632895.1. Taxonomy (NCBI): domain Eukaryota; kingdom Metazoa; phylum Chordata; class Mammalia; order Rodentia; family Muridae; genus Mastomys; species Mastomys coucha. Next base: position 81,760,269 of record NW_022196915.1, on the reverse strand, counting down.
GCCTAAAGAGAACATTTTCTACTCTTGACAGGAAATTGATGCTTTAAAGAAAAATAACAAATATTAGTAAACAAGAGTAAATATAAGTTTTTATTACCAAATACACATAATATATTTAAATCCTTGTTGAAGAAGAATTGAACAAAAATTATCATACTGTAATTTCATAAAATATTCATTAAATGATACAAATGTGTTTGATGACCAGTTAGTGTTGGTTAAAGCAGGAAATCATGAAGTCATATAATAGTCAAGGGAAATGTGTAACTTAGTTTTTAATGGCTCATTGGGTACATTTTATATTATACTTTCAAAAGCTATATTTTCATTATGTAGTTTATTTTTAATTCAATCCTGTGCAACAATTTCATGAATATATGCAGTTTATCACCACTATATTCATTCTACATAACCCTGTCTTTTTCTCTCTTGATGCTTGCTTACTTGGTTTTTCTTTTGATCATATTCTTCTCCCACTTCAAGTTTGCTTGTTTTGACCCTTTGAAGGTAAATTATTGTTGCATATATGAGCACAATTAAGAAAACTAAATCTGGGAGATTTATTAATAACTACATCAGTGAATAAAATGATATGTATAACCCTTCCCTAGAAACAATTAACTGCCAGTACTTTCTCAATTTCTAACACTCCCACCATCACAAATGTTAGAAAGTTAGAACGATGAAGGACACATTCCTTCCCTTCCTCCCCTTCCCTTCCCTTCCCTCCCCTCCCCTTCCCTCCCCTCCCCTCCCCTTCCCTTCCCTTCCCTTCCCTTCCCTTCCTTTTTCTTTTTTTCAAGCCCAGTTTAGGGGTCTGTAGCTGCTGTGTGTTTCTGGTTCTAACAGCAATGCCTTATACAGAAAAGAAGACTTTCATAACAATACTCACTCTGTAGGCTCTTTCTGTTTTAACTTCTTTATTATTTGTGATTTTCACATCAAGCCCCCCAGTCCCACTTATCTACTTGTCCCTTCAAATCCAACCATTTCCTGCAAGAGCATCCTCTTCCATTAACACACATAAAAAGTCATCCGAACCCAAAACCAACCAAATAAGCTTCCACAGTATGTCACACAGTAAACCTTCTTCTCCCTCTTCTAAAACACCCCAATATCCTCAAAAGGGGTTGTAGACACCTCTCATTTAGAGTTGAACACTCAGATCTCACTTATTTTCAACAGGTCAAGTCTTTTCTATACCCACCATCCAGTGTATAAAAGGGGCTTCTCTGCTCAGGGCTAAATAGCATTAGACTCTAGGTGTAACCCTGAATGTTTAAAAGGATGAGTGGGTACATGTTCAATTAGCAAAATAACAGTCATAGATTTAGTCTGTGTCATGGACAGTGACTGGCATTTGACTAGGTTTACAGTAGCAAGCTTTGTATTCCTTATCATAGAACAGGTATCAACTACAGTCTGTGACTATCTCAAAATCAGTCATACTATGTGCATACAGTTTTCATAAGGAGATGTGTATTTCCCAGCAGATCAGTATTATAGTATGCAGATTCTAAACAGTATAGAAAAAAATGAACCTTTCTTCCTCAGAAGCCTACATTGCTTTTAATAGTATAAATATTTGGAAGGATGTATGCTAGTTGGCAAAAAAAAAAAAAAAAAAAAAAAAAAAAAAAAAAAAAAAAAAAAAAAAAAAAAAAAAAAAAAAAAAAAAAAAAAAATTCCCTCTCTGTTCCAGGTTCAGATTCTGTATCCTGAATCCAAAATTCATGTTTTTTTTTGTTTTTTATTACTTTTTGTTTGTTTCTGCATCAGGGTTAGAGCATATAATTTTGATGAGTAAACAAGAAGAATGGTTACAGAGAGTTTTTTTTTTTTTTTTGATGCTTCTGAAAAGTGCTGGCAAATAATTCAAAACTTGCTAAAGGTTTTGAAAACCTATGCCTTCTTGGAATATCAGTACATACCCATGCAGGGCACCTCTGTTTTATCATCATAATCATTATCATCATCATTATTATCTTTTAAATTTATTTATAAATTTAGAATTTGATCAAATTGCTGATGGTTGATTCATTGTTCTACACCTTGTCTGCTGAACTGTGTTTTGTGATTATGTCAGTTGCCTAAAATAGAACCTGTGCCTCTTTCAGGCTTGTCCTGAGCTGTCTCTGTTCCTCTTTCAGGCTTGTCCTGAGTTCTGTTTCTGACTATTTTGCTGCAATGTTCACAAGTGATGTCTGTGAAGCCAAGCAAGAGGAGATCAAGATGGAAGGCATAGACCCCAATGCCCTCTGGGATCTTGTTCAATTTGCATATACAGGTACAGTAAAATATTTACAATATATTAATACCATGTTCATTTTAAAACTACTTTGGATTTTCAAAGCTAAAAAAAATGACTGAACTTGTATCATTAAATTTTTAGTTGCAGGCTACATATGGGGAAAGACTGGTCTTTATGTTTAGTAAAATGAAAAATCTATAAAGATACTGTTTTTTATATTTTTCACACAATATTTATACAAGATTAAATACATGAATAAAATCAGTATTGAGGATGGAATGAAATTAAAGTAAAATAAGAGAGTTAATTATTAAATACAAAGTTCTTATCTCTGTAGTTGGCCAGAACATTAATCATATGAAATGATTTTCTTTAGAAATATGAGTTAAGGTAATTTTTATTTTTCTAATTGTGTTCATTTAATGTTAAAAATATTTATGACCTTTATATTGATTTGACAACCGAGCTGAAAGCTACAATAATGATAGGTAGAATTTGGAGAATCATTATCCCTAGACATTTGAAAAGCTTTTCTAGTTTACTGTATTTATATATTCCTTTGGATATTACATTATTTGAAAATACATAGTATTGTAAATTTTGTGTTCGTCAAATATGTGCAATTCTGGGCTAGACCAAAGGAGAATGATTTAACTAATAAAGCACCTTTTTCCTCACCAGAAGATCTTTTCTTTTTCTTTCATTTTTTTAAGTACACATTGAGTTACAAGGAAGAAGGGGGATTAATGTCTAAAAGGGGATATATAAAGAAATGATGAAACACATGAACCTTGCATATAGAATTTAAAATCAGCTTCAGCTATGTGATGTAAAATCAGATGTTTCCTGTCTCAAGAATTTAAAATATGCTTAAACAGGCAAAATTTTCACTATAAAAATCTAAGACTTTTTGAAAGCTATTGTAATAGTGAGAGAAGACCTTGATTCAGTCTGACGATAACTGGATTAAATTAAGGGAGCAAGCTTTTTAGCCTTGCGATGGGGAAGAAAGGACACGAACTCCTTTTATTGTCTACTTAGGCTTGCAGAGAAATCGTCATCTTTGCATATCTTTGTTGTAGAGAGTAGTCTCAGCACTTACCAATTCCCTGAAGGTTGTATTTCAAAGAACTCAGAAAAATGCTCTTGAAATATAAAGCTCGAAAAAGTTTTTTGAAAAGACATCTCAAAGAAATAGAGAAAATATATGTGCAATTCAGAATATTCTGAAATAAATGGTTTTAGGAAAATTAAGGTCTATGAGCATTAAAAAGCCTGTTATTTTTTTTCTCAAATGGAGGGGACTATTCAGAATGTCACAATTTAATTGCAATCTGTTTAATCCTCTGAACTCATCAGACATGGACAACAATCATATCAGTCAATCCTGGATAAGTAGTGACTCACAAAACCATTTCAACCCCTCCATGGGCTACTGGTGTATTCTAGGGGAACTAGGGGAACTTTTACAATAACATGAGCTCACCAGTCTCCAGTTGATGTTTCAAAAACTGATGGTCTCAAATATGATTCACATTAAAGTCATTGAGTTACAAAGAGGAGTCGATATGAGGAGGGAGCTAACAAAGAGGAGGAAGTGTTAATAATGAAGGGCAAAGACAGGACTGTAAGGGTGTGAGAGGAACCATAATTAATTTTATAAGTGTATGAATTTTTTAAATAGGAAAATTAATAAATGTTATTTTTAAATTAATATTTTTTCTAGAATGGGGGAGGTGTAATATACCGAATATTTTAGGAATCCTTCCAGAAAGAAAAAAGGCACAGCACCAATATCCAGTTTCCATGCACTGGCCAACTTACCTTTGCATAGAACAAAACTAGGCCAAAGACACTCGCTAACTTATTGGACAAGGTTAGATGTTGTTTCAAAGCTTCCTGCTGAGAGTGATGACCCACATATGGCTCTGCTTTTAGAAGAAAGCAAGAATAGAAATCTGCCTCCCAGTAGCACTGATATTATGGACTCCCCCCCACACACCAAACATATTTGTACTGTGCCCTTTGCCTATAAAAACAATTATATTAGGGGATTGATGTATTTACAATTGTATGTATTCATAAGTATATTAGATATAAAATGAATTTACATGGTAATATTACAGAGCTTGTAGGAATGATATCAATTATATAGTTGGCTTTATTACATACAATGCAAAACTTAACGGAAGAAGGCAAGTGTTCATTTCTACAAATAGGAAACAATACAAGATTTCTACATGTGTCAAATTAGCAGGCTACCTCTGTGATCTAGAAGGCTACTTTAAAAAGACCTAAAATAATTCCATTCCTCTAAAAGAATGAGCAAGTAGGAAAATAAAATAAAATAAAATAAAATAAAATAAACTGTTACTTGAGAAACTTTGCTTTAACTTTTTCCTCCCCTGTGCCAGTTACCCAAAGGGAGTCTTGAGCTGGTTCCTTTTCTTTGTCAGTTAAAAAATTAAAAGGCAGACAAAATCTGGAACATGACAGGTAGCAATAGAGAAAAAGGAAATAGAAACAGACAGAATCATCTGTTGAAGAAAGGTTTCTAGTAGGGGTGAGAAAAGACGTATAGCAGGAAATAAAGATGAAAACCCTCCAAAAGGCAGAATGGGAAACGGGAAATCCTGAATTCAAATCCGAGCTTCCTCTTGAGTGCTGGTGGTCTTTTTTGTTTCATATGGTGCATTTTCTCATCTAATTTAGGTTTGTCCAATTTCAAGAAAGACAGGATGCTGATTGGTCTGTTGAGTAAATATGTCCTGATAGTAAATATGTCTATCAGCAAGGCCTTATTGGCAAACAACCACAAGACCTATGTTTACAGAGTTTTAAAGTTTTTAATCTCATCTCCAAACTTTGAAGAAGAAGCTGAGTGCCTTGGAAGTTCATCATCTTTATTGCCTAATCATAGCCCCCTCACTATTTGCCCCCATCTTTGAACAATGTAGGTTTTAATGATTGTAGAGTTTGAGAACCTTCAATATAGAGAAAGAAAAGCTGTCCAGTGGGTGGTATTCTGCTGACATGAGCTGATGCATTGCAAAATATAGGAAACATCTTCCCAAATTCTTACCTATATTAAGGATTTAAATGAGAACAATTGAATTAAAAGTAAGAAAAATCAGCAAGAAGTAAATAAAAAACAATGCTTATGATTTTTTTTTCTATCTGCTATGAACCAAGAAGTTCAGGAGTTTTACCAAACCAAATAAAATGAGTTACTTTGAGGAACAGTACATAAAAAAAGATAACCTTGAGGGGTGGAGTCACCCACCAATCTCAAAAATAGTAACCCAGAATTGCTCATGTCAAAAGGAAATGCAGGGGCAAAGAATGGAGCAGAGACTAAAGGAAAAGCCATCCAGAGACTGCCCCAATTAGGCATCTATCCCATCTGCAGACACCAAACCCAGACACTATTGTGGATGCCTAGAAGTGCTTGCTGACAGGAGCCTGATATAGCTGTCTCCTGAGAGACTCTGCCAGCACCTGACAAATAGAGATGTAGTGTTCACAGCCAACCACTGGACTGAGCACGGGGACCCTCATGGAGGAATGAGAGAAAGAGCTAAAGGAGCAGAAGGGGTTTTGCATCCCCATAGAAGGAACAACAATATCAACCAATCAGACCCCCATAGATTCCAGGGACTAAACCACCAACCAAAGAGTACACATGAAGGGACCCATGGCTCCAGTTGCATATGTAGCAGAGGCTAGCTTTATCTGGCATCAGTGGGAGTGGAGGCCCTTGGTTCTGTGAAGGTTTGATGCCTCAGTAAAGGGGAATACTATGGTGCTGCAGTAGGAGTGGCTAGATGAGGGAGCACAGTCATGGAGTCAGGGAAGGGGGGAGGGTATAGGGCATTTGTGCAGAGGAAACTGGGAAGTGGAATGGATAACATTTGAAATGTAAATAAATAAAATAACCAATAAAAACATAGGTTTACAAAGTTTATAACAACAAGGTATGATTTTTTTGTTTTTACTGAGCAAAAACATATACAAGCAAGAGTAACTATCTCTTCCCCATTTTTTCTTTCTTCTTTTATGTCATTATTTTAAATAGATTTTTTTCTCATACAATATATTTTGATTATATTTTCCCCTCAAGGACCTCTTGCCCATATCCCCTCCACTTCTCTACCTAATTAAAACAAAAACCTTCCTTTCATGAGAACACAAATAAGCATACAAAATAATGGTAAAAATAATAATATAATGTAAAGTAAAGAGAAATATAACAGAATACAATAAAATAAAACAACAGAAAAGAAATTGCCTTGTTTCAGATTTTTGCATTTCTGGGAAACAGAAACTTAGACATCATCCCCAAAGTGCCAGTTTGCATCCTGTCTGGAGTGAACCTAGCTCTGCCAAACTCTGTCCTCTTGGACATATATATGAAATGAAACAAAATGAAAATTTATTATCATTTGTGTGTTTATAAAATTAAAAATTGGTTTTAAGTAAAATGGTAATTTAAATATGAAAATTAAGTTTCTCTTGTTACTAGATCATATCATACTATTATCCTTTTACAAGCTCCAATATTGTATAGATATTAAGAGACAATTTATATTCATTGAAACAATGATATTAGTCATAAGGTTAATAACATTTTTTTTAAAAGATTTATTTACTTATTATGTGTAATTACACTGTAGCTGTCTTCAGACTCTCCAGAAGGGGGAGTCAGATCTCATTACGGATGGTTGTGACCCACCATGTGGTTGCTGGGATTTGAACTCAGGACCTTCAGAAGAGCAGTCAGTGTTCTTAATCACTGAGCCATCTCTCCATCCCCAATACCATTCTTTTGATTAGACAACTAAAGAAGTTCAAATTTTGTCCTTAAAATTTTTCCATTTATTTGTATTTTCCATTTATCTTTTAAAATTCTGCTTATGACACTGGTGATTTTTATTGAGTCAAGTCACATACAAGTAAGAATATACATATTTTCCCCTTTTCTTCTGTTTCTGCTTTTGTTAAAAATAGATATTGTCCTCATATAAATATATGCTGATTGCATTTTACCTCCTGGCCTTTTCCAAGATTCTCCTTAATTCCCTAACCAATCAAAGTAATACCCCTTCATTTTTAACTAGAATACAAATGGACATGGAAAATTAATGGATAACAAATTAAAATAACAAAAAGCAAATGTGCTAAAATATAACATAATAAAGAAACAGACAAAACAGGACCCAAGGACAAGCACCAAGAACATATAAGGACACTAAAACACAGGTGGAAAGATACAGAAACTTGACACAAACAAACTCAGAAACTAGAATATCAGAAGAATTGTAGAGGAGAGAAAAAGCCCAGACAAAGTACAGTAAGATGCATTTGAGCTACTTCATTTTTTTTTTTAAATTTACTTAGCATGAGCCATCTAACAAGTGAGACAACAATGGAAA